>NC_052091.1:16036212-16347462 GCF_015852505.1 Tachyglossus aculeatus
TTGGCCTCGACAAGAGGGACTGTGGTGGGGTGGATGCGGGAGGTGGGGGGGGGTGCGGTGTGTGAGAAGGAGCTGATCCGTGTATGGAAAGATGCGGGGTGCCTCTCCTTTGGCACCCAGGCAAACAGCTGGGAGATGGCAAGAAATCAGAGGCAGGAGGGTGAAACCCTCCTCATTCGCCCTCCCTCTTCCTCTTCTGAGCACCTCACCCATCCTCCGGGCCCCCCCCGGGCTCAGAAGCGGGGCTTGGTCAGCCCATTTCAGTAGCCAGCTAGTTCATTTCCCCACTTCCCACCGCATTCCATAGGGTCCAGTGAGCGCGGGCCTGTTAAGTCTCTTCTCGATGCACTTTATTAATGTAATATATTACTAATAAACAGCCTATTTATTTACTGCCACGCTGCCATCTCTCTGGGGAGCCAGCTGGGCCAGCTGGGCCTGCTGCTACTGCTTGCCGCCGCCGCCTCACCCGAGGAGGAGGATTGACTAGACCGGTGGGTAGAGACAGCCGTCTGTTCCCGGGAGCCGGGGGAGTTGGTTTGGCCGGTGGGAGGGGAGTTGTGGGGGGGGGGGAGGGGGGGGGAGGTCCCCGTTCCCAGCATTCCGGAGACCAGATGGTTGAGGATGGAGCCTGGGATTTCAGGGGCTGCTATCAGGAGGCATGTTGTGAGATCTCAGATTGGCTACTTTTTAGGTTCTGCTGATGGGGGGATGGGGAGAGGAGGCTGGGTGAAGGTCTACCAGCTGAGACTGTGAGCCCACTGTTGGGTAGGGACTGTCTCTATATGTTGCCAATTTGTACTTCCCAAGCGCTTAGTACAGTGCTCTGCACACAGTAAGCGCTCAATAAATATGATTGAACGAACTGAATGAAATACCAAATGGACGCTTAGCAGCTCAGAATGGATACCAAGGTTCTCCTTGCTTTGAGAGGTCTATACCTGCAATTAAGGCTTCAACACTTATCTCCTTGAGCAACTTATTTCACTTCTCTGTGCCTCAGTGATATCATCTGGAAAACAGGCATTCGGTACCCATCCTTCCTCCTCATCTAGACTGCGAGCTCCATGTGGAACAGGGAGCGTGTCTAACCTATCTCGTATGGATTGATTGATATGAGGAGAATTGGATTGGACCCCCTAATGCCCACCTCCCCCTTTACTACACACATCCTAACCCCTACTCCTGGACTGCTCAAAACCCAGTTGGCTACTCCTAGGGAGGGGTCAGGACTGACCCCATGGGATCCTAGGAGAGTCAGGGTGGCTCCTGGCTCCTGACCGTGTCTTCTTGGTTCTGCGCTCGGAGGAAGCACAGAGCCGCTGGGAGCCCATTAGAGTGGGTCGTTTGGCAAAAGTCAGGGAACTTCTGCTCCTCAAATCAATCAATCCACAGTGTCTATCAAGTGCTCACTTTGTGTGGAACACTGCACTAAGCGGTTGGGCGAGCACTGGACACAGAGTCAGTCGTCATGATCCTTGCCTTCAAAGATCTTACCATCTCGTAGAATTAATAATAATAATAATGATGGCAGTTAATAAGCGCTTACGATTTGCAAAGCACTGTTCTAAGCACTGGAGAGGTTACAAGGTGATCAGGTTGTCCCACGGGGGGCTCACAGTCTTAATCTCCCGTTTTACAGATGAGTTGACTGAGGCCCAGAGAATAAGAATAATAATAATGGCATTTATTAAGCACTTACTATGTGCAAAGCACTGTTCTAAGCACTGGGGTGGTTACAAGGTGATCAGGCTGTCCCATGGGGGGCTCACAGTCTTCAACCCCATTTTACAGATGAGAGAACTGAGGCCCAGAGAAGTGAAGTGACTTGCCCAAAGCCACACAGCTGACAATTGGCAGAGTGGGGATTTGAACCCATGACCTCTGACTCCAAAGCCCGGGCTCTTTCCACTGAGCCACGCTTAATGCCTGCTCCCCTGTTGAGATTTTTCCAGGAAGAATTTCAGAGCCAGGCTGGCCCTCCCTCCAGTCCCCTTTACCCTCAGTGCTGGCGGCCCTCTGTCCCGTGGCTCAGATGCTGCAGCAGACTGCCCCCTGCCCCGGGGGATGGGGTCACCAAGAATCTGGGACAAAAATGATCCCCTCGGGGAAACACTCTAGGCCCGAAGTTGCCTGCTTTCTTCCTTCCGGAATGGTGCCCATCATGTCATCATGTGATTCTACTTCTCCTGATCCGGTCCCAGAGAGAGGCATCTTGGTCACTGTTCCTACAGACTACCTCTGACTCCCTGGGCTCCCTTGTCACCCCCGCCTCGGTCCCTTCCCAAGCTTTGGCTCCGGAATTGGGGACTCTTTCAGGCTGGTTCCTCCCTATTGTCTGCATTCCTCCCTGCTGAGATACTAGGCATCCTCAGCCCACCTTTGCAGGTGGTTCGCCCAAATCTCTCCCCACCAGCCATCCTGGCTGGCCCTTAATCAATCAATCAATCGATCATATTTATTGAGCGCTGACTGTGTGCAGAGCACTGTACTAAGCACTTGGGAAGTACAAGTTGGCAACATATAGAGACAGTCCCTACCCAATAGTGGGCTCACAGTATAAAAGAGGGAGACAGAGAACAAAACCAAACCAGCCCCACCCATGGTTCTCAATGCTCCTCCCTCCCTCCAACAGCCCCCAGCTCCTTTTCCTACTTCCCTGCAGCCGAAATGCACGAGGAGGGGGAGGGCTGGCTCTCAGAAGTCCCTTTGGCCCTGGACTATAGGGTGTCCATAGAGCCCCCTGTTCCTGCCCACAACGCCTAGTCACTTCTGGAACTATCGACCCAGAAGCCCTGGCTAGTGAAACTTCGGGGGCCCTCTCCTTCTCTTACTTTGGGGTCCTGCCAATCACACCGCTGGGATGGGGAGGGAAGGGAGGAGCGGTGAGGGAGTCATCCCCCTCAGGGTGCGACGTGATGTCCCACATGCGTCTCCCTCCTCGCCCCATTCGTCATCGTGCATTGTGCCCTGATCTGTGAAGGGAAGCTCGAGGCCCGGAGCAGGAAGGGGATGACTAGGGCAAGCCAAGGCCCGGGGTGCCCTGCCTCTTCCAGCTTTGTGGTTCTCTTCTCATCAGGTTCTGCTCTTGTTCTGAGCATCCTCCACCACCCCCGACCCCGACCAGGCTTGGGGTGGTGTGGTGCTTTTCTCCGAGCCCAGCACTGAGTGCTACGTTCACCCACCTCACCCCTCCGCGGGCCCGCCAAGGAGCAGAAACGGTAATTTCCATGGGGCCACCGGTCTGAGTCACCGGGCCGGGCAGTGGGTTGGCCTCTCAGCGTAGCCACCCTGCCCTGGGCCAGAAGGGAACTAGTCCGGGTCTTAGAGAAATGACACTGTGAGCGCAGGAAGCGCTGGAATCACAATGCAAATACGGCAGCAGGTTTCCGGCTGGACTCCTTCGGGCACCCCACACTAAGGATGCCTCATGGCTATGACTCTAGTAAGTGTGGGAAGGGCTGGGAACATTTTTTGTGGGCTGAGAGGTTTGTTTTTAGCAAACCAAAGTGGCACCAAGAATGGGAATCAAAAGTGAAACGCGAGTGGGCTTCAGAGTGGGCTTGGAGCGGCGGAACGGTTCCCCTGCCTGCCTTCATTGTTCCTTTTCCTCGCCACCGATTACACCCCCAGCTAGGCCATGGGGCTGACTGCCCATGGAGGGTGGGTTGGTTCAAGCAGGCTTGGGGCCTCAGTGCCCACAGGCAGGCAACACCCCACCACCCCAATCCCATTTTGCCTGCTCCTATTGGAAGCCTGGGTGGGTCGGGTGGACAGCATTGCCAGGCCTGACATTTCACCACCCCCTGCTCCAGGGGTGATTGGCAGCGGTACACCTAGGGCCTTTTTGACACCTCTGCCACTTGATTTCTGTGTGACCTAGGGCAAGGCGGGTCACTTCTCTGTGCCTCAGTTACCTCATCTGTAAAATGGAGATTAAAGCATGAGCCCCATGTGGAACACGGACTCGTGGCTCAGTGGAAAGTGACAAGTGACTCGTGGCTCCCCCTTCGAGACTGTGAGCCCGTTGTTGGGTAGGGACCATCGCTATATGTTGCCGACTTGTACTTCCCAAGTGCTTAGTACAGTGCTCTGCACACAGTAAGCACTCAATAAATACAATTGAATGAATGAATGAATGAATGAAAGAGTATGGGCTTGGGAGTCTGAGGTCATGACTGTCTCTATATGTTGCCAACTTGTACTTCCCAAGCGCTTAGTACAGTGCTCTGCACACAGTAAGCGCTCAATAAATACGATTGATTGATTGATTAATCCCATCTCCGCCCCTTGTCAGCTGTGTGACTTTGGGCAAGTCACTTCAACTTCTCTGGGCCTCAGTTGCCTCATCTGGAAAATGGGGATAAAGACTGTGAGCTCCAAGTGGGACAACCTCATTACCTTGTATCCTCCCCCACCTCGTATGCTTAGAACAGTGCTAGGCACATAGTAAGCACTTAACAAATGCCATCATTACTATTATTAGAGAAGCAGTGTGGCTTAGTGGTAAGAGCCCAGGCTTGGGAGTCAGAGGTCATGGGTTCTAATCCCAGGTCCCTCACATATCAGCTGTGTGACCTTGGGCAAGTCACTTAACTTCTCTGTGCCTCAGTCCCTTCATCTGTAAAATGGGATTAAGAGTGGGACAACCTGATTACCTTGTATCTACCCTAGTGCTTAGAACAGTGCTTGGCACATAGTAAGCGCTTAACAAAAACCAACATTATTATTATGGACTGTGTCCAACCTGATTGGCTTGTAATAATAATGATGGCATCTGTTAAGTGCTTACTATGTGCCCAGCACTGTTCTAAGCGTCCCAGTGCTTGGAACAGTGCCTGCCACATAGTAAGCGCTTAACAAATATAGTTAAAAAATGGTGGGGGGCTGGGAGCTAAAGTCTTAACCACCAACCCTAATTCACTCCCCCTCACAGATGTAAATAGGGTAAATGGGAAGTGCCTGGGGACTTCTGGGAGGAAGACTCAGTCACTCAAGGAAGTTAAGGCCATTGTGACATTAAAAAAGGAATCTATAAATAATAGGCAAACAACATGCAAATTAAATTTGGATGAAGGCAGAAGGTAAAGGACGGAGAAGCAGCTTGGCCTAGTGAAAAGAGCACACGGACCTTGGGAGTCAGAAGGCTCGGTTTTTATACCGGCTCCGCCACTTGTCTGCTGTGAGACCTTTGGTAAATCATTTCACTTCTCTGGGCCTCGGTTTTCTCATCTATAAAATGGGGATTATGACTGTGAGCCCCATGTGGGATGTGATTTGTGTCAATTAATCAATCAATCATGTTTATTGAGGGTTTACTGCATGCAGACCACTGTACTAAGCACTTGGGAAAGTACAATACAACCATGTGAGAGACACATTCCTGATTAGCTTGTATCTACCTCAGCCTTTAAGTACAGTGCCTGGCATATAGTAAGCACATAACAAGAACCATAATAAAACACAAAACAAGAGAAGAATCAGTAGTACCAAGCACTGCCCCAAACTCTGGGGTGATTACACGAGAATCACTTAAGACACAATCCCCACCGGCCAGGGGGTTCATGATGTGAATGAGAGAGACTAGGCCCAGGTAACAATGAGATTATCTGCTCCATTTATTTTTTAACCATCGGAACCTGGCTAGAAGCTTTTTCAAAGGAAATCTGGGTAGGATTGCATTTCCCACAGAGATCTGGGTCATGGGATTCATTACTCTCTCATGAAGACGACGCCAGACAAATCTGTAGAGTCATTTCTCGGACAATGCAGGGGTTAGGTTAAGAATAATCACGCTAGCATTTATTAAATGCTCACTATAGGCCAGTACAGTGCCTTTTACTAAGGATCAGTGTAGTTCCTGCCTAACACGGGGCTCACTGTCTAAGAGAAGGGAAAGCAGGAATCTTATCCTTCTATTACAGAAGATCAGACGGAGGAACAGAGAGGTTAAATACTTTGCTTCAAGTCCCACAGCGAGCCAAAGTCAGAGTTGGGATTCGAACCTGAGTCTCCGGACTCCGGGTCCTGTGCACTTTCTGCCAAGGCCTCTCTGCCACTCATGTTTTTCACAGATCATCAATCACCATCAATCGTATTTATTGAGCGCTTACTGTGTGCAGAGCACTGTACTAAGCGCTTGGGAAGTACAAGTTGGCAACATATAGAGACAGTCCCTACCCAACAGTGGGCTCACAGTCTAAAAGGGGGAGACAGAGAACAAAACCAAACATACTAACAAAATAAAATAAATAGAATAGATATGTACAAGTAAAATAAATAAACAAATCCCACACTTTGAAAAACCCACATTGGAAGTGCGTCCAAACTGTGCTCAATCACACTGCAGTTTCTCCCACAATTGTATTGCTTTCCACCCAGACAGATGCACATTAGCCAAAGAGCTTTCCCTAATGGTCACTGCTTGCCTCACGGAAGTACTGTCACCAGAAGCAGTGTGGCCTAGTGGATAGGACACGGAGCTGGGAGTCAGAAGGTCCTGGGTTTTAATCCTGACTCTATCACTTGTCTGCAGCGTGTCCTGGGGCAAGTCACTTCTCTGTCCCTCAGTTCCCTTATCTGCAAAATGGGGATTCAGGTCGTCAGCCCCATGTGGGACATAGACTGTGTCCAACCTGATTAGCTTGTATCTACCTCAGCGCTTAGTACAGTGTCTGGCATGTAGTAAGTGCTTGGCAAATAACAAACCCCACCCCACCTGCAAAAAACAAAAAATGCTGACTTTATCATCAGCATCCCACTTGCCTGATGGATGTTCGACAGATCTGTCGCTCTACTGAGCTACCAGGTATATCCATATGTGAAATATTTGAAATTGATCGAGTGCAATTGATCAATCAATGGTTTTGGGCACCAGATGTGTGCAGAGCACTGTACTAAGCACTTGGAAAAGTACCCAGCGCTTAGAACAGTGCTTTGCACATAGTAAGCGCTTAATAAACGCCATCATTATTATTACAGTGCAACAATACAACAGACACAGTCCCCGCCCAAAACGAGCCTACAGTCTAGAGGACGAGTGAACTCATCAGTCAATACATGATAGTTACTGAATGCTCTGCACACAGTAAGCGCTCAATAAATATGATTGAATGAATGAATGCTTACTGAGTGCGGAACACTGTACTAAATGCTCAGGAGAGGGTGACACAGTAAACAGACATAAACTGCTTTCAAAGAGCTTACAATCTAGCGAGGGAGACAGACACTAAAGGAAATTGCGGGTCGAGGAGACAGACAAGAAGATGGATATGGATAGAAGTGCGGGGGACAGAGGGAAGAGGGGGAGTAGCTAAGTGCTTCGGGGGTATGAGGGAGGCTTTCTGAAGGAGGTGTGATTTTAGTAGAGCTCTGGGGGTGGAGAGAGCAGTAATCTGCTAGATGTGAAGGAGGAAGTTCCAGATGTCCAAAACAGAACTCATCTTTCCCCCACCAACCCCATTCTCCTCATGATAATAATACTAATAATGGCATTTATTAAGCACTTACAATGTGCAAAGGATAGTTCTAAGTGCTGGGGAGGTTACAAGGTGATCAGGTTGTCCCACAGGGGGCTCGCAGTCTTAATCCCCATTTTACAGAAGAGGGAACTGCGGCATAGAGAAGTTAAGTGACTTGCCCAAAGTCATACAGCTGAAAAGTGGCAGAGCTGGGATTTGAACCCATGACCTCTGACTCCAAAGCCCACGCTCCTTTCCACAGAACCACGCTGCTTCTCATGACTTTCCCAAAGCTGTAGACAACACCACAAGCCTTCCTGTCTCACTAGCCTGTAACTCTGGCGTTATTCTCAACACATCTCTCTCGTTCAACTCTGGACTGTAAAGCTCATTGTGGGCAGGGAATGTGTCTGTTTATTGTTATAGTGCACTCTCCCAAGGGCTTAGTACTGTTATATTGTACTCTCCCAAGGGCTTAGTACAGTGCCCTGCACACAGTAAGCGCTCAATAAATACAATTGAATAAATAAACCCTCATCTGTCACCAAATCTTGTAGTTTCTACCTTCACGACATTGCTAAAATCCACTCTTTCCTCTCCAATGAAACCATTACCATACTGTTCCAAGCACTTATCCTATCCCAATTTGATGACTGCATCAACCTCCTCACTGACCTAAGCCCTCCTCTCCTTTTCTCCCATTCCCTTCTGAGTCACCCGGACTTGCTCCCCTTATTGGAAGCAGCGTGGCTCAGTGGAAAGAGCCCGGGCTTTGGAGTCAGAGGTCACGGGTTCAAATCCCGGCTTCGCCAAATATCAGCTGTGTGACTTTGGGCAAGTTGCTTAACTTTTGTGGGCCTCAGTTACCTCATTTGTAAAATAGGGATTAAAACTGTGAGCCCCCGTGGGACAACCTGATCACCTCGTAACCTCCCCAGTGCTTAGAACAGTGCTTGGCACGTAGTAAGCGCTTAGCAAATACCATCATTATTACTATTATTATTATTATTCATCCCCCCACTCCCAGCTCCTCAGCACTTACATACATATCAGTAATTTCTTTATTCATATTAATATCTGTCTCCCCCTCTAGATTGTAAGCTCATTTTATCTGTTTACTGTTGTATTGTACCCTCTCAAGCACTTACTACAGTACTGTGGTAAGCACTCAGTAAATATGATTGAATGAATGAAAGAACTGACCTCCCTGTCTCCCATCTCTCCCCATTCTAGTACACGCTTCACCCTGCTACCCGGATCATTTTTCTAAAAATCACTCAGTTCACGTCGCCCCACTCTTAAAGTACCTCCAGTGGCTTTCTATCCACCTTCACATCAAACAGAAAC
This sequence comes from Tachyglossus aculeatus, assembly GCF_015852505.1. NCBI lineage: Eukaryota > Metazoa > Chordata > Mammalia > Monotremata > Tachyglossidae > Tachyglossus > Tachyglossus aculeatus. The sequence continues at coordinate 16,045,020 of NC_052091.1, forward strand.
TCCTTATAATAGGCTTTAAAGCACTCAATCACCTTGCCCCCTCCTATCTTACCACGCTGGTAATGATAATTACGGTAATTATGGTATTTGTTGTGCTTAACGGATGCCAGAATCATTTTTATTACATAGCATATTGCATATTGGAAGAAGGTGCCATTGGAAGAAGTTCACCTATGAGTTTGTGGGGGTTGAAAAGGCCAACGTGGGATCCACAGACCTGGCCAAACGGGGCACAGAAAATTGTCTTTTGTTGTGGTGTTGTGGTTAATGTTGGCAGCACCTGACACCGTTTTCTGTTTCGTTTCCTGGTCTCTCCATATAAAACCTTTGCTCTGAGAGAACCCTCCCTTCATTTTGGCAGTGCGTATGCAGGTCCGTCCCCAGTCAACCCACTCCTAGTTTTTGGTTGGGATGTCATGTTGTCTGAAGTTTTTTCTTTTCACGTCCTTATAACGTTATAACTTCGAGTTTCCCATTTCCCTAACTCCCAAGCATTCAGTGTCCAGTGTGAGCGCTCCACGGATATCATCGATGGACTGATTTCTTTCCCTGTCAGCTTTCTCCCGCCTTCCCAGAGAGATCCCAGAACCTTTAACACGTCTTTGCGAGGAGTTGTCAAGTTCTAGTCAACTGCAAAAAATTCCCTCCAGCTGGAAGGGGGTGCTTAGGTCCCCTGCCAAATGCTTTAAATGCCCTCCTCCCTTACTCTACCATCCCAGCCCATCTCAGCTGTTCCTTTTCTCTCTTGGTGGATTGCTCAACCAGTCTCTTGTGGCAAATCGCTTTTCTCCTTGAAAGGAAGATGTCTTATTCCCTAGCTGACTTGGCCTGCCCATCGCTGGAGAGTTTTCCTGGCCTGGAGACAGGAAAACTAGCTCTCCCCCAGTCTCTTCTCAACTGTGAGCCCACTGTTGGGAGGGATCATCTCTATATGTTGCCAACTTGTACTTCCCAAGCACTTAGTACAGTGCTCTGCACACAGTAAGCGCTCAATAAATACGATTGAATGAATGAATGAGAGGAGAGATGAGCTGGGGAAAGGAAGAGATTGTTGGGGGGCTTGGTGGCCAGGAAAAGACAGAGCAGTCAAGGGTCCAAGAGAGGGATGGACTTTGTGTTACATCTCCTCCAGGAAACCTTCCCTGATTCATCACCTGTCTGCTGTGTGACTTTGGGCAAGCCACCTAACTCCTCTGGTCCTCAGTTACCTCATCTGTAAAATGGGGATGAACACTATGTGGGACAGGGACTGTGTCCAATCTGATTACCTTGTATCTACCCCAGGGCTTAGAATAGCGCCTGACCAATGCGTTCCCCTTAAAAGCCTCCATGTTGCTGTGGCCCATGAAGTCCCCCACTCCATCATGGGCACCCCCTCCCTCTCCCGCCTCCTCCTCATCTCACGTCATCCACATTTGATAGATAATAATAATAATAATGTCATTTGTTAAGTGCTTACTATGTGCAAAGCACTGTTCTAAGTGCTGTTCTAAGCGCCGGGGTGGATACAAGGTGATCAGGTTGTCCCACGTGGGGCTCAAAGTCTTAATCCCCATTTTACAGATGAGGTAACTGAGGCACAGAGAAATGAAGTGACTTGTCCAAAGTCACACAGCTGACAAGCGGCGGAGCCAGGATTAGAACCCATGACCTCTGACTCCCAAGCCCGTGCTCTTTCCACTGAGCCATGCTGCTTCTCTAGATGAGGGAAATGAGGCAGAGAAATGTAGTGACTTGTCTAAGGCCACAGAGCAGGCTAGTGGATAGCTCAGCCACTTGTTGACTGTTTTACCTTGGGCTAGTCACTCCACTACTCTGGGCCTCAGTTCCCTTATCTGTAAAATGGGGATGAAGACCAGGAGCCCCACGTGGGACAGGGATTGTGTCCAACCCGATTTGCCTGTATCCACCCCAGCCCTTAGTGACATCATAAATACCATTATAATCTCTCACCCCCCTACTTTCCCTTTGTAGGGTGTCACCTATGCCCTCAAATCTGTATCTCTTAAGCACTCAAGTGCTCAGCCCATCCCCTGAACACTTCTGAACATATCCTTATACTTCCTGGAATTGATTTTAATAGCTGCCTCCCCTCATACATTGTGAGCTCCTGGAGGGCAGGGATTTGCCTAGTTATCCTGTAGCTCTCTCCCAGACATGAGTAGGCGCTCAATAAATACCACTGATTAACTGATTGTTTAATTGACTGATTGATTTATGTCCCATTTGGGAAATACCACCACCAGGCTCTTATTAGTCCTCTTTCTGTGCTGGAAGGGTGGAAAAAGATGGATGGCGTCATTGGAAGGTAGTGTATTGGAAGCTTCATGAGAGGGCAGAATAAGGGATCCGTGCAGTTTGGAGAAGGAGAGATGGAACCAAGGCTTTAGGAAACAGGGGTAGAGGGCTGGGGGCCACAGCCGGGGCTGGGCGAGGATGTGGGAGGGTGGGTTGACCAGCTAGATGGACTCATGGGAAAGGGGTAGGATGAGGTTAAGCAGGAAATGGTTTTCCTTTGGTTTGGGTGAAATGTTAAAAACATTTTCCATGAAGGGCAGGGTCACTGGGCTGGCATTGAGGCAGAAAGAGAATCAGTAAAGCCCTGGCTCTGGTTGTAGATGACCTAGGAAAATTCCAGGGCCTCGCCCCCAGCATCCAGCTCTGTAAAATGTGAGAGGGGAGGCCTACTCCTTCCCAGCTACGCAACAGGGACAGGGGAGGAAGGAGGTTAAATCATAGTATGTGCTTACTATAATAATATTTGTGGTATTTGTTAAGCCCTTACTATGTGCCAGGCACTGTACTAAGTGCTGGGGTGGATACAAGCAAATCAGGTTGAACCCAGTCCCTGTCCCATGTGGAACAGTTCCGTTCCCCATTTTCCAGATGAGGTAACTGAGGCACAGAGAAGTGAAGTGACTTGCCCAAGATCACACAGCAGACACGTGGCAGAGCTGGGATTAGAACCCAAGACCATCTGACTCTATCCATTACGTATGACAGGCTGGGATAGATAAAAGACAATCAGGTCAGACACAGTCTCTGTCCCACAGGGGGTTCATGAAGGTGAAGACAGGTATTTTTATCACCTGGGTGGGGGGAAGATGGGGCAACGGAGGCACAGAGGAAAGAAATGACTCGCTCAAAGTCACACAGCAGGCTAATGGCCAGGCCGGGGTTAGAACCCAGGAGAAGCAGCATGGCTCAGCGGAAAGAGCCCGGGCTTTGGAGTCAGAGGTAATGGGTTCGAAACCCAGCTCTGCCAATTGTCAGCTGTGTGACTTTGGGCAGGTCACTTCACCTCCCTGGGCCTCAGTTCCCTCATCTGTAAAATGGGAATTAAGACTGTGAGCCCCACGTGGGAATGAATGAATGACAACCTGATCACCTTGTAACCTCCCTAGCGCTTAGAACAGTGCTTTGCACATAGTAAGCGCTTAATAAATGCCATTAAAAAAAAAAAAAACCCAGGTCCCCTGACTCTCAGATCTGGGCTCTTTCTGCTAGGCCATGTTGCTTCTCGTTAAGCAATCAGCGATATGTACTGTGTGCAGAAAGCTGTACTAAGCGCTTCAGAGAGTGCAATCTAGCAGAGTTGGTAGACACATTCCCTGCTCACGACAAGCTTACAGCCTCGTGGGGACTGTAAAGTCACGACCCCTGTACAACTTTGACCTGGGACATGGTAGGGTCAGGGGAAAAGCCACTGTCCCTTACTCCTGTTCTGAACAGTGTCATCCCCATGCCCATTTCCCACAGTTCACTCCCATGCTCGCTCACATCACTTCCTCCTTGGTGGGCTCTGGATTTGGCAGGCAACCATCCAGGTGAAGAGGCCACTGGTTGTGGGGTATCGAGGCCTGGAGGCCCCCAGAGATGAAAGGAGTTGGGGCAGCCTCCACTGAGACCTCCCGGGCATGCTTGCCAGCCTGTTGGATGCAGTGGACTGGACTGTGGCTATCTCTCCCCACCACTGGGGCTTGGCTTGTGTTGTCAGTCAGTCATTTGTATTAAATCTCTTCATCCACCTCGGACCACTAACCCAAAGCCCTGGATTACTTCCACAGTCCAACTCCTTTACTCTTGTGCATGAGCGGCAGAGCGTTCTTGGCGGAAATCTAGATATCAGCCCACCCTCGTCCGCTTCAAGTTTATCCTTTAACTCTGCCTTCTCCTCTGCCCAGCAAAACTTTCTCCATCCTTATCAACCCTCATGCCCATTGCCCTCGTCTGTTGTTCCAGATGTTTAACTCCCCCCTCAACCCCCCCGTCCTCCTGCTTCCCCCATCCCTTACCTCCAATGACCCAGCCACCTACTTTATTTAGAAAATTGAAACTATTAGGTGTGATCTCCCTAAAATCTCCCCTGCCTCTCTGCAGTCCCTCCCCACTCCTTCAACTCCCCCATCTTTCCCAGCGGTATCTCAAGAGGAGATCGCCTGCCTTCTCTTAAAATCCACCCCCTCCACTTGCACATAATAATAATAATAATAATAATAATAATAATAATAATAATGGTATTTGTTAAAGGCTTACTATGCACAAAGCACTGTTCTAAGCACTGGGGGGCTACAAGGTGATCAGGTTGTCCCACGTGGGGCTCACAGTCTTAATCCCCATTTTACAGATGAGGTAACTGAGGTACAGAGGAATTAAGTGACTTGCTCAAAGTTACACAGCTGACAATTGGCGGAGCCAGGATTTGAACCCATGACAGAACTCTTTATCTTCCCACCCAGACTCTCTCCTTCCCCTGACTTTCCCATCACTGTAGACAGCTCCACCATCCTTCCTGTCTCACAAGCCCATAATCCTGGCATTATCCTTTTGACCCCTCTCTCATTCAACCCACATATTCAATCCATTACTAAATCTTGTCAGTTCAACCTTCACAGGATCGGTAATATCTACCCTTTCCTCCCCATCCGAACTGCTACCAAGTTCATCCAAGCACTTGTCCTATCCTGCCTTGATTATAATAATAATGATGGCATTTATTAAGCGCTTACTATGTGCAAAGCACTGTTCTAAGCACTGGGGAGGTTACAAGGTGATCAGGTTGTCCCACGTGGGGCTCACAGTCTTAATCCCCATTTTACAGATGAGGGAACTGAGGCCAGAGAATAATAATAATAATAATGGCATTTATTAAGCACTTACTACGTGCAAAGCACCGTTCTAAGCACTGGTGAGGTTACAAGATGATCAGGTTGTCCCACAGGGGGCTCACAGTCTTAATCCCCATTTTACAGATGAGGTAACTGAGGTTCAGAGAAGTGAAGTGACTTGCCCAAAGTCACACAGCTGACAATTGGAAGAGCCGGGATTTGAACCCCTGACCTCTGACTCCAAAGCCCGGGCTCTTTCCACTGAGCCACGCTGCTTCCCTTCATTGTATTGGACTCCTTGCCAGCCTCCCTGCCTCCTGTCTCTCCCCACTCCAGTCCAGACTTCACTCTGCCGCTCAAATCATTTTTCTACAGAAATTGTTCAGGCCCTGTTTCCCCACTCCTCAAGAACCTCCAATGGTTGCCCATCCATCTCTGCTTCAAACAGAAACTTCTTACCATCGGTTTCAAAGCAGTCAATCACCTTTCCCCCTCCTACTTCAGCACACTCCTCTCCTACTACAGCCCAGCCCACACATTTTGCTCCTCTAAAGCTTACCTTTTCACTGTACCTCCACCTTGTCTACCTCAGCACCGACCTCTCGCCCACATCCTGCCTCTGGCTTGGAATGCCCTGCCCTCTTCACATCTGACAGACAGCAACTCTCCTGAACTTCAAAGTCTTATTGAAGGCCCATCTCCGCCAAGAGACCTTCTCTGACCAATCCCTTTTTCAGCGTGGCTCAGTGGAAAGAGCACGGGCTTGGAAATCAGGGGTCATGGGTTCTAATCCCAGCTCCGCCAATTGTCAGCTGTGTGACTTGGGGCAAGTCACTTCACTTCTCTGTGCCTCAGTTACCTCATCTGTAAAAGACTGTGAGCCCCCCGTGGGACAGCCTGATCACCTTGTAACCTCCCCAGCGCTTAGAACAGTGCTTTGCACATAGTAAGTACTTAGCAAATGCCATCATTATTATAATTATTTTCTTCCACTCCCTTCTGCATCTCCCTGGCTTGCCCCCCTTTATTCATCCCCCCATCCCAGCCCCACAGCACTTATGTACATATCCGAAATTCCTTTATATTAACTTCTATCTCTCCTTCTAAGCTCATTTTGGGCAGGGACTGTGTCTGTTATATTGTTTTATTGTACTCTCCCAAGCGCTTAGTTCAGTAATCTGCACACAGGAAGTGCTCAATAAATACGATCAGCTGACTGATTAACTGACCGCAGAGTACTGTACAAAGCACTTGGGAGAGTACAATATAATAGAGTGGGATAGACACATCCCTTTCAGAAAGGAGCTTAGAGGCTACAGGGGGAGACAGACGTGAAAATAAATTACAGACGGATATGTATATAAATTCTGTGGGGGGGGTGGTGAATAAAAGCAGTTTAGAAGAGAGGGTGAACAGGGGAAATGACTCAGAAGGAAGGGCAAGTGTGGGAATTGAGGGCTTAGGAAAAGCTAAAATGAGATTTTAGGGTTGTTTTGAAGGAGGGGAAAATGGCAATCTGTTGGATATAACTCAATCAATCAATGTTATTTTTTGACCACTGACTACGTGCGCAGCATAATGCGAAGCACTTGGGAGTGTACAATATAACAGAATTAGCGGCAAGTACCTGCCTATAAAGAGCTTACACTCTAGAGGGGGAGTCAGACATTAATATAAATAAATTACAGATATGTGCATAAGTGCTGTGGGGTTCGGAGCGGGGTGAATAAAGAAGCGATTTATAATATATTACTTAAAGATAGGTATATAAGTGCTGTGGGGTTGGGGCAAATATCAAAAGTTCAAAGGTCACAGGTCCAAGTGTATAGAAGATGCAGAAAGCAGAGTGAGCTGAGGGAAAGAGGGGTTAACTGGGGAAGCCCTCTTAGAGGAGATGGAGAGTGTGGTGGTCTGGCATATATGGAAGGGAGTATTTTCAAGCTCAAGAGATAATGTGGACAAGGGGTTGGTGGCGAGACAGATAAGATCGTGGTATGGTGAGCAGGGTGGCAATAGAGGAATGGAGTGTGCGAGCTGGGTTACAGTGGGAGACCAGCAAGGTAAAGTAAGAAAGGGAGAGCTGAATGAGTGTCTTATATCCAATGGTAATGAGTTTCCATTTGATACATGGGAGAGTGGGCAAAAATGGGAAGGTTTTGAGGAGAGGGAAGATGTGGACTGAGCAGTTTTTTTTTAAGAAAAATGACCCACATGGTAGAGTGAAGGGAGAGAGTGGAGGCAAGGAGGTCAGTGAGGAGACTGATGCAGTAGTAAAGGCAGGATAGGGTAAGGATGGTTGCAGTTTGGGTGGAGAAAAGGGGCAGATTTTAGCAATGTTATGATGGTTGAATGGAAAGGACTTGGTGGCAGGCTGAATATGTGCACTGAATGAGAGAGATGAGTTGAGGAAAAGGTCAAGATAATGAACTTGTTAGACAGGGTTGACAGTGGTGTTTTCTAAACTTATGGAAATGTTTGGGGGAAGACAGGATTTGAGGGGGAAGATGAGATGTTCCCTCCTGGACATGTTGAGTTTGAGGTGCCGATGAGAAGTAGCGTGGCTCGGTGGAAAGAGTCCGGGCTTTGGAGTCAGAGGTCATGGGTTCAAATACAGGCTCTGCCAATTGTCAGCTTTGTGACTTTGGGCAAGTCACTTCACTTCTCTGGGTCTCAGTTACCTCATCTGTAAAATGGGGATTAAGACTGTGAGCCCCCTTGGGACAACCTGATCACCTTGTAGCCTCCCCAGTGCTTAGAACAGTTCTTTGCACATAGTAAGTGCTTAATAAATGCCATTGTTATTATTATTATATTCTTTCCCATTGCTTAATCCAGTGCTTTGCACCCAGTAAATAATAAACATTATTATTCATTCATTCATTCATTCAATCAGATTTATTGAGTGATTACTGTGTGCAGAGCACTGTACTAAGTGCTTGGGAGAGTACAATTCAACACTAAACAGATACGTACCCTGTCCACAAAGAGCTTACAGTCTAGAGCGGAGGAGATGGACATTAATATAAATAAAAAAAATTACATTGGACGTAAGTGCCGTGGAGCTGGGAGGAGGGGAAGAACAAAGGGGGAAAGTCAGGGTGATGCAGAAGGGAGCAGAAGAAGAAGGAGAAAGGGGAGCTTAGTCAGGGAAGGCCTTCAATAAGGCTTTGAAGCTGGGGAGAGTAATTTGATGGATTTGAGGAGGGAGGGTCTTCCAGGCCAGAGGCAGGATAATAATAATAATAATAATGATGGCATTTATTAAGCGCTTACTATGTGCAAAGCACTGTTCTAAGCACTGGGGAGGTTACAAGGTGAGGATGAGGGCGAGGGGTCAGTGGTGAGACAGATGAGATTGAGGTTCCTTCATTCATTCATTCAATCATATTAATTGAGCGCTTACTGTGTGCAGAGCACTGTACTAAGCGCTTGGGAAATACAAGTTGGCAACACATAGAGACGGTCCCCTACCCAACAGTGGGCTCGCAGTCTAGAAGGGGGAGACAGAGAAACAAAACAAAACATATTAACAAAATAAAATGAATAGAATAAATATGTACAAATAAAATAAATAAATAAATAAATAAATAGAGTAATAAATACGTACAAACATATATACATATGTACCGGTTCAGTGAGAAGGTTAGCAGTAGAGGAGTAAAGTGTGCGGGCTGGCTTGTAGTAGGGGAATAGCGAGGTGAGGTAAGAGGGGGCAAGGTGGTTGACTGCTTTGAAGCCAAAGCCTCCTCTCCCAGGCACTTAGTGTAATGCTCTGCACAGACTAAGTGCTTTCTAGACTGTAAGTCCACTGTCGGGTAGGGACCGTCTCTATATGTTGCCATCTTGTACTTCCCAAGCACTTAGTACAGTGCTCTGCACACAGTAAGTGCTCAATAAATACGATTGATTGATTAATAAATATTATTACTGCAGCTGCTACTACTAGTATAGAGCTAGGCACATAGTAACCCTTAAGAAATACCATCGTTGTTATTAAAATTATTGCAGCATCATAGGGCTTGTTGGTGATGTGTGACTTTGGGCAAGTCACCTAACATCTCTGCGCCTCAGTTACCTCATCTGTAAAATGGGGATTAAGACTGTGAGCCCCCCGTGGGACAACCTGATCACCTTGTAACCTTCCCAGCGCTTAGAACGGTGCTTTGCACATGGTAAGCCCTTAATAAATGCTATTATTAGAGAAGCAGCGTGGCACAGTGGAAGAGAGCACAGGCTTTGGAGTCAGAGGTCATGGGTTCAAATCCCGGCTCTGCCAATTGTCAGCTGTTTGACTTTGGGCAAGTCGCTTAACTTCTCTGTGCCTCAGTGACCTTATCTGTAAAATGGGGATTAAGGACTGTGAGCCCCCCGTGGGACAACCTGATCATCTTGTAATAATAATAATAATAATGATGGCATTTATTAAGTGCTTACTAGGTGCAAAGCACTGTTCTAAGTGCTTGTAACCTTCCCAGTGCTTAGAACAGTGCTTTGCACCTAGTAAGCGCTTAATAAATGCCATCACTATTATTATTCAAACCAACATGATTTTAGGACTCAGTCCTGCGCTGGTTGAGGGTTTATAAGCCACTGTCAGCCACTCTGACAGTGTTCCCGGAGCAGCCCTGGGGATTAAACAATCCGCAGGCCCTGGGCAGTGGCTTCGCCTGCGTTTGATTCCTTTCCACGGTGCGGTGCTCCCATTTCCGCCCGGAGGCTGATCGCAACATGTGGTCTGTTGTTCAGCTGCTTGGAAATTTATGTACATGAAGGTCACCGCCTTACAATCGATGTTTAATTTCAAACAAATTTCTGCAAGACGAAACCTTTGGACTGGGATCTGCTTGGCTCCCCGTGGACATTCTGTTGATATTTGGTAACTGTTTGCATGGGAAACAGGGTGGAGAGCAGGCCGCAGATAAGCCAGAGCGGAGCTAGAAGTCTCTGCCAACGCTTTCCCCAACACGGTCAGCCCAACCTGACCCAGAAGGCACATTCTGGCAAATAATGTATGGAAAAGAACGTGGATAAAGAAAGGTCTGGGGACCACTGGGAGGGGTTGTGGCAGACGTGAAATGAAAGGTATGCAAAAGCAATGCAAAGTACCAAATGAACCCCTATGGTCGGAGAATCAGAGATCAACCATCGGTGGAGAATGTTTGACTCCAGCCTCCTTAAGTCACATCCCTGGTGACTTAATAACATAGGCCCCAAGCCTAAGACTTAATAGTTGGGTGTGGTAGTTAAACCATAATTTGGGTTTCTCCCCCTGATGCAGGCTGGGATATCAAGACTTGATGACTCTCTGCCTCACCTTACCTGTTAAGACTGTGTGTGAAAGGTCTAATGGTAATCTCTTAAAATCTCTGCCTCGTTCTAAATTTTATAGCCTCTAATCTTCCTCAACATTCTGGCTGCAAAACTCCCTCAATTATTAAACTTGAGTTTCTTTCCTCCCCAATCTCATTATCTTCCCTTGACGGTGTGGGGTTAGGAGCAGACTGAGCCCTCTCCTTCTTCTCCCCCTCCCCATCCCCCCCGCCCTACCTCCTTCCCCTCCCCACAGCCCCTGTATATATGTTTGTACAGATTTATTACTCTATTGATTTTACTTGTACATATTTACTATTCTATTTATTTAATTTTGTTAATATGTTTAGTTTTGTTGTCTGTCTCCCCCTTCTAGACTGTGAGCCCGCTGTTGGGTAGGGGCCGTTTCTATATGCGCTTAGTACAGTGCTCTGCACACAGTGAGCGCTCAATAAATACGATTGAATGAATGAATGTTTGTCAACCTTAAAAAAAACCCTACACTAAAAAAACCCTCCCTTGATCCCAAGGTTCCCTCCAGTTATCTCCCCATCTCTCTCCTGCCATTTCTCTCCAGACTTCTGGAGAGAGTTGTTTACACCTGCCGCCTCCATTTCCTCCCCTCCGATTCTCTTCTCGGCTCCCTCCAATTGGCCTCCATCCCCTTCACTCCGCCAAGACTGTCCTCTCAAAGGTCACCGATGATCTCCTTCTTGTCAGATCCAACGGCCTCGACTCCATCCCAATCCTCCTCGACTTCTCAGCTGCCTTCGACACTGTTGACTAGTCCCTTCTCCTGGAAACATTATCCAACCTCGGCTTCACTGACACTGTCCTCTCCTAGCTCTCTGACTACTCCTTCTGAGTCTTTGATGGGCTGTTCATCCGCCTCCCACCCCCTAACTGTGGGAGTCCCTCAGAGCTCAGTTCTGGGTCCCCTCCTATTTTCCAATTACACCCACTCCCATGGCTTCAACTACCATCTCTACACAGATGGTTCCCAAATCTACGTCTCCTGCCCTGATATTTCTCCTTCCCTGCAGGCTCATATTTCCTCCCACCGTCAGAACATCTCTATTTGCATGTTCCACCGACATCTCAAATTTAGCACGTCTGAAACAGAACTCCTCGTTTTCCCACCCAAACCCTGTCCACCCCCTACTTTCTCATCACAGTAGACCATACCACTATCCTCCCTATTTCACAAATCCATACCCTTGGCATTATCCTTGACTCATCTCTTTCATTCAAACCTCATATTTAATCTGTCACCACATCCTGTTGGTTCAACCTTCACACATTGTTAAAATCCATCCTTTCCTCTCCATCCAAACTGCTATCACACTGATCCAAGCATTTATCATATCCCATGATGACTTCTGCATCAGCATCCTCTCTGTCCTCCCTGCTTCCTGCCTCTCCCCATTCCAGTCTATCTTGCCTCTGACCGTGACCACATCCTACCTTTGGCCTGGAACTCCCTCCCATTTCATAACCGACAGATCTTCACTCTCCTCCCCCCCTGCCCAGAAAAAACCTTATTAAAATCACATTTCCTCCAAGAGACCTTCCCAGACTAAGTCCTCATTTCTCCTACTCCCTCCCGCTTCGGCGTCACACTTGCCTGAGGATTTGTACCCTTAAACCCCACAGCAGTTTTGTCCATATCCTTAATTTATTTAAATGTCTATCTCCCCCTCTTGACTGTGAGCTCTTTGTGGTGTTGTCCGCCAGCGGACTTGGCACGACTGACTCCATTTTGTGCATACCGACAGTAACCCTCCATTTTGTGCAGGCCGAGAACAACTCCTTTTCGTATTTTATGCAAGACTCTACGACAGAATGTCTTCAAGGCCAGTAACACCCGTCTATGCAAGGTCGTAGGGCCGATAACAAGTAACTCCCGTCTGTACGGCAAGATTGTAAGGCCTATAACAAGTAACTCTTCTCTGTACAAGTCTGTGATAACAGAAACCAATGAGAATTCACAACCATCCTGTCGCTCCTCATTGGTTCCCTGAAGTTCCCCATCGCTCACTCCCGCATTGTCGTAACTCAATATAAGGACAGTGGGAACGGAACTCGCAGCTGCTTATCACTCCTACCTCTCTCGGGAGGTGAACGGGCAGATAGTCAACCTTCCTCCGTTCCTGCTCTCTCTGAACTCATGTCTCCGAGTCATTTTTCCTATCTGCGTCACCACCTTGGGTTCTCGAACCCTTTGGCCGATTTACACCGGTTAACCTATTTTGCACCCTACTTTTCGATAACAGTGGTTAGGGACCATATCTAGCAACAGTGTTATAGTGTACGCTCCCAAGCACTTAGCACAGTGCTTGACACACAGTAAGTGCTCAGTAAACACACATGATTGATTGCCTTTTGTGGAATTGGGAGACAAAATCAGCCCTCTCCACTTGGCCACTGAGAAAGAACGTAACTCCTTCCACCTTTCATCCCACCCTCAGCCATACAGCACTTACGTACATAGCCGTAATTGATTTATTTATATTAATGTCTGTCTCCCCCTCTAGACTGTGAGTTCCTTGTGGGCAGGATCTCTCCGTCTGTTCCTTGTAGGCAGAGAACATTGTACTCTCCCAAGTGCTTAGTACAGTGTCTTGCACACGGTAAGCACTTAATAAATACGACTGACTGATAGATCAGTTGAGTCTTTAGAGGGACCCAGAGTCCCTGGTCCTTGGTTTCCTTTGGCTTGCTGGAGTTTTGTACTGCAGCCTGGGTGCTTGAATTTCAATTTACCTATCTGTTTGAGATGATCTCCTCTGTAAGCTAGTCAGCTCCTTTAGGATAAAGGGTAATAATAACAGCAACAACAATAATAATAACAATAATAATAATTGTGATAGTTGTTAAGTGCTTACTCTGTGTCAAGCATTGTATTAAGCTCTGAGGTAACCAAGTTCCTCATGGAGCTCTCTAAGTAGGAAGGAGCATAGGTGTTGAATCCCCATTTTACAGATGAGGGAACCGAGGCACAGAAAGGTTGACTTGCCCAAGGCCACACAGCAGACCAGTGGCAGAATTAGAACCCAATCCCCCGGGCCCTCTTTCCACTAGGCCACCCAGCTTCTCACTTTGTACAGAGACTAGCCAATGCCACACAAAACATACTTTTTACCTTGTATCTATCCCAACACTTAGTACAGTGCCTGACACATAGTAATTGCTTAATAAATGCCACAAAAACAAATGAATAGCATAACAGTATTTCTTATGTGTTTACTGGGTGCAAAGCAATTATCAGTCAGTGAGTGGTATTGATTGAGTGCTAACTTTGTGCAGAGCACTGTACTAAGCCTTTGGGAGAGTACAACAAAACAACAGAGTTGGTAAAAATGTTCGTGAAAATAAATTACAGCTCTGAATAAAACTGCCCCCCTTTTCCTCTGCTCCTCCTCCCCTCTCCATCGCCCCTACTCCCTCCCTATTCTCTACCCCCCCCCACTCCACAGCACTTGTGCATATTTGTACATATTTATTATTCTATTTATTTTATTAATAATGTGTATAGATCTATAATTCTGTTTATCTACTTTGATGCTCTTGATGCCTGTCTACTTGTTTTGTTTTGTTGTCTGTCTCCCCCTTCTAGACTGTGAGCCCATTGTTGGGTAGGGATTGTCTCTATCTGCACTGAATTGTACTTATCAAGCGCTTAGTACAGTGCTCAGCACACAGTAAGCGCTCAATAAATATGACAATGAATGAGTAATAAGTACTTCACAAATACCATTAAAAAAAATGCTAGGGTGACAGAGGGGAGAGGGAGTAGGGAAATAAGGGCTTAGGACAGCGCTTGGCATATAGTGGGCACTTCACGGATACTAGAGTTATTTATTTTGGGATCCCCCGACATTGGAGGTCACCAAGAAGCACCTTTCCTTGCGTCAGTCCCTCTTCAGACTTGGCCGGGCAGGGCTGCGGTTTGGGCCTGGTCAAAGGCCTCATCATCATCATCAATCGTATTTATTGTGCGCTTACTGTGTGCAGAGCACTGTACTAAGCGCTTGGGAAGTACAAGTTGGCAACATATAGAGACAGTCCCTACCCAACAGTGGGCTCACAGTCTGGAAGTAAGTTTCCCGCGGCCTCGAGGAGCCATGGGGAGGCTTCTGGAAAGAGGTGACGGCTTGCAGGTGCCCCAACCCGTTACGGGTGGAGAAAGGGAAAGTGAGATTCTCAGTAACTTCCTTCTGTCACTCACTCTCTACAGCTAGACTGGGCCATTTCCTGTTCTGGTAACAAGTGGGCTAGAACAGGAGAGGTTTGGGGCGTGGGGGATGGGGAGAGAAGGAGGGGAATTAGTAAAAATGAGACTGCGAAGGGAAGCCCATCTCCCAGGGTGATGGGGTTGTTGCCAACTTGTACTTCCCAAGCGCTTAGTCCAGTGCTCTGCACACAGTAAGCGCTCAATAAATACGATCGAATGAATGAAATCGGGTTGGAACATCCTGGGCCATTAATACTAATAGCAATAATGTTTGGATCTGTCAAGCGCTTACTATGTGCCAAGCACTGTTCCAAGTGCTGGGGTAGATAGAAGGTCATTCATTCATTCATTCAATCGTATTTGCTGAGCGCTTACTGTGCGCAGAGCACTGTACTAAGCGCTTGGGAAGTACAAGCTGGCAACATGTAGAGACGGTCCCTACCCAACAGTGGGCTCACAGTCCAGATTGTCCTACGTGGGGCTCACAGTCTTCATCCCCATTTTACAGATGAGGTAACTGAGGCACAGAGAAGTGAAGTGACGCGCCCAAAGTCACACAGCTGACAAGTGGTGGAGCCGGGATTAGAACCAACGACCCAAGCCGGAGCTCTTTCCACTGAGCCATGCTGCTTCTCAATGCTTCTCCATTGCCTTGGGCTAAATCTCGCCCCTTCCTGAGCTTGGGAGTCAGAGGTCGTGGGTTCGAATCCCGGATCCGCCACTTAGCTGTGTGACTTTGGGCAAGTCACTTCACTTCTCGGTGCCTCTGGGCATTAATAATAATAATAATAATAATAATGGTCATTGTTATGTGCGTACTATGTGCATACCACTGTTCTAAGCACTGGGGAGGATACAAGGTGATCAGGTTGTCCCACGGGGGGCTCACAGTCTTAATCCCCATTTTACAGATGAGGGAACTGAGGCCCAGAGAAGTGAAGTGACTTGCCCAAAGTCACACAGCTGACAATGGGCAGAGTTGGGATTTGAACCCATGACCCCTGACTCCAAAGCCCGGGCTCTTTCTACTGAGCCACGCTGCTTCTCTAAGATTAAGTCTGTGAGCCCCAAGTGGGACAACCTGATTACCTTGTATCTACCCCAGCGCTTAGACTGGTGCTTGGCACATAGTAAGCGGTTAACAAATGCTATCATTACTATTATTCTCTACCCCCTTGCCCCCCAGCAGTCTCACCCCCACCTGACACAGCAGCCTGCCCACCTCTACATACACAGAAAGGCACGGACGGGCACCCCAGAAGCCACGTGAGTATGACATACACACATGTGAGTACCTATGTTCACGTGGCAGCACATTACCACCACATGCAGAGTACCCAGACTTCATGCAGAAGAGTGAGGAAAGGAGGTTATTTATTCAGAAACCTTCTGGCTGAATGATCAGGAAAACATTAGCATCCTGTTTAGCTTTTTCTCAGTAGTTGGGCCTGGGAAGTCCTGGATATGTTTCCCAGAAGCAAGGTGGCCTAGAGGAAAAAATACCGGCCTGGGAACCAGAGGGCCTAGCTTCTAATCCTGGCTCTGCCACTTGCTGTGTGACTTTGGACAAGTCACTTAATTTCCCTGTGCCTCAGTTGCCTCATCTGCAAAAACGGGGATTCATCCTAAACTGTGAGCCCTATGTGGGACAGGGACGCTGTCCGTTCTGATCGACTTGCATCTTCCCCAGCACTAGAACAGTGCTTGACAAGCGCTTAACAAATCCCCTCAACATCATTATCATCCCTCCACCACCTCGCCCCCCACGCACCCTGCACCCTCTACTCCCTCATTATAGGGTAGCATAGAGGAGTCATCAGAAAATCAACCTGACATTGGCTTCCAAACGATTTCATGCTAAGAAGGTTCCTGAATCCAAGGGGAAGTGCATTTCAGGCTATTTCTGGATGTGGGGCAGGGGAGTGGGATGGACTTTGTAACCCCGAGAGTGGACGCTAACTTTCAGGAAGCGGAGGACTCGATTTCTTCTCTGTTGTCCTTCTCCAAAGAAATGCATCATCGACGTCATCACGCCGGGTCGAGTGGAGTCCGGGAGTTGGGGCTGCCAAGCGGCTGACTCAGAGAGGTCTCCACCTTCCTCCCTAGTCTTGGCAGGGAGCTGTCTGGCTGGAGACTCCCGGAGTGTCTCAGCCGGTCCCAGTTTCAGGGTGCGACAGCGCAGGGCGTGTGGGGCTAACCATCCAGGGCGGGCAGGAAATGGGTAGCGGTCTCCCAGATCAATTACTATATCAACATCACTCCCTCAGGATGTATTTGCTGAGAAATGGGAATGGGTTGAATCGGAGAAGAAGCTATTTTCAGAACAATTCCAGGGTCGCTGTTTGATGTTGGGTTTTTACTTTCCTCTTGCATGTCAAGGGTAGCAACAATAAGAATTTCCTTTCCCAAGGAGTGGTGGTCTGAAACCGTACACAAATATTTTCTTTGTGGAAGAGTTGAGCTCTGAATAGCCAGCGGAGGTGGAGGGCGGCGGAGAGAAAAGAGAAGCTAATGTAGTCTTGGAAAGGGGGACAAAGTAATTCACTCACTCAGCTGAGAGCAGTAATAGTAGTAGTAATAGTTGTAGTAATAGTTACTGTGGTATTTGCTAAGCGCTTACTATGTGCCAGGCACTGTACTTAGAGGAGCAGCGTGGCTCAGTGGAAAAGAGCAGGGGCTTTGGAGTCAGAGGTCACGGGTTCAAATCCCGGCTCCGCCAATTGTCAGCTGGGTGACTTTGGGCAAGTCACTTCACTTCTTTGGGCCTCAGTTCCCTCATCTGTAAAATGGGGATGAAGACTGTAAGCCCCCCGTGGGACAACCTGATCACCTTGTAACCTCCCCAGCACTTAGAACAGTGCTTTGTACATAGTAAGAACTTAATAAATGCCATTATTATTATTGTTACTAAGCACTTGGGGGGATACAAGCAAATCGTGGTGGCCCTGGTCCCACATGGGGCTCCCAATCTCAATCCCCATTTTACAGATGAGGTAGCTGAGGCACAAAGAAGTGAAGTGACTTGCTCAAGATCACACAGAAGACAAGTGGCAGAGCCAGGATTAGAACCCATGACCTTCTGACTCCCAAGCCTGTGCTGTATCCATTCCGTAATGCTGCTCTAACAGTAATAGCACAGGCCTGGGAATCAGAAAGTCATGGATTCTAATCCCAGCTCTGTCACTTGTCTGTTGTATGGCCCTGGGCAAGTCGCTTTTCATTCACTCTTTCATTCAATCGTATTTATTGAGCGCTTACTGTGTGCAGAGCACTGTACTAAGTGCTTGGGAAGTACAAGTCAGCAACATATAGAGACGGTCCCTACCCAACAACGGGCTCACAGTCTAGAAGGGGGAGACAGACAACAAAACAAAACATTTCACTTCTCTGGACCTCAGTTACCTCATCTGTAAAATGGAGATTGAGACTGTGAGCCCCAGTGGGACAACCTGATTACCTTGTATCTACCTCAGTGCTTAGGACAGTGCTTGGCACATAGTAAGTATTTAACAAATGCCATCATTATTATTAGTAGTAGTAGAAGGAATAGCATTAGGACTAGCGGAAGTAGCAGTAGCAGCAGAGTAGTAGTAACAGCAGCAGTAGTAACAGTAATTTGTTGTTGTCTTATGCTGTCAAGTCATGTCCGACCCATAGAGACGCCTTGGACACATCATCAATCGTATTTATTGAGCGCTTACTGTGTGCAGAGCACTGTACTAAGCGCTTGGGAAGTACAAGTTGGCAACATATAGAGACAGTCCCTACCCAACAGTGGGCTCACAGTCTAAAACACCTCTCCCAGAACACTCTACTTCCATCTGCAATCGTTCTGGTAGTGGATCCATAGAATTTTCTTGGTAAAAATATGGAAGTGGTTTATCATTGCCTCCTTCCATGCAGTAAAGCAGCGTGGCTCAGTGGAAAGAGCCCGGCCTTTGGAGTCAGAGGTCATGGGTTCAAATCCCGGCTTCGCCAATTGTCAACTGTGTGACTTTGGGCAAGTCACTTCACTTCTCTGGGCCTCAGTTCCCTCATCTGGAAAATGGGGATTAAGATTGTGAGCCCCCCGGGGGACAACCTGATCACCTTGTAACCTCCCCAGCGCTTAGAACAGTGCTTTGCACATAGTAAGAGCTTAATAAATGGCATCATTAAACGAGTCTCCACCCTCAACTCTCTCCCGGGCTGCTGCTGCCCAGCACAGGGGAGAATTGACTTGTAGCAGATTGTCTTCCACTCACTAGCCACTGCCCAAGCTAGGAATGGAATGGGTAGGCCTCTGCTTGACTCTCCCTCCCATAGTCGTGACTGGTAGAGGACTGGAAACTCTCCACCTGTGACCCTGAGAGGGGAGTAACAATAATAGCAGCAGTAGTAGCATCAACAGTAGTAGAAGAAGTATTTATTAAGCGCTCAGAGTGTGCAGAGCACCATACTAATCACTAACAAAGCCCCGTGATTTCTATTTCAGCATGTTAAACCGTACGCTAGAGGCTCGAAGGAGTTTCACTGCTTTCAAAATGGCTCAGCATAGTTCCTGAGACACCCAGTCGATCAATGGTATTTATGGAGCACTTACTAAATGCAGAGAACTGTCCAAAGGCTTAGGAGAGTCCAATAGAGTGAGTCGACATGATCCCTTCCCTCAAGGAGCTTTCAGTCTACCAGGGGAGCGGAATGACAGGTAGGGGAAAGCAACAGAGTTTAAAGATATGTATATATCGGTGCATATCAGTGCTGGAGAAGCAGCATGGTTAAGTGGAAAGAGCACGGGCTTGGGACTCAGAGGACCTGGGTTCGAATTCCGGCTCTGCCACTCGTCTGCTGTGTGACCTCGGGCAAGTCACTTAATTTATCTGTGCCTCAGTTTCCTCATCTGTAAAATAGAGATTAAATCCTACTCCCTCCTACTCAGACTGTGAACTCCATGTGGGACAGGGACTGAATCCAACCCAGTTAGCTTGTATCTACCCCAGGACTTGGTACAGTGCTTGGCACATATAAGCACTTAACAAGCAGCATAATAATTGTCATTACATGAATCAATTTAGAGTATTATCTAATAGTAATAATTGTGGTATCTGTTACATGAATCAACTTGAGTGTTACCAAATAGAAATAATTGTGGCAATTAAGTGCATTAATGCAAGGTATGAGTCATTTAAAAATAAACATTAAGTCCATCTGGGAATTAATGAGAAGGCTGTCTCTCTCTTGAGTGGGGATCAGAGCCGACCCCTAACCTGCTGACTTAGATATACAGGAATAGGAGAAAGATTGGGGGAAAATTCACCCCCCACGAAGCTTGAAGTGAGAAGCTTCCATTTCTGGTTTGCCTTTTCCCTTCATCTGCTTCTCACTTCTTAGTTTGGGCTGGAAAGGGGCAGTTGAGGAGGAATGCTGGAGGTGGCGGGGGCTACACTGACCTGACAAACAAAGACAACTTGAAAAGCAACATAACAGTGGAAAGAGCACGTGTCTGTTAGTCAGAGGACCTGGGTTCTAATCCTGATTCCACCAAGTGTCCACTGTATGTAACCTTTCCACTAGGCAATGCTGATTTCCTCTTGCCCTCATATGTTCACCAACTCTATTATATTGTACTCTCCCAAGTGCTTGGTACAGTGTTCTGCACAGAGTAAGCGCTCAATAAATTCTAGACTGTGAGCCCACTGTTGGGTAGGGATTGTCTCTACTAGTTGCAGAATTGAACTTTCCAAGAGCTTAGCATAGTGCTTGCACACAGTAAGCTCTCAATAAATACAATTGAATCATTGATTGATTGATTGATTGATAAGGAATCATTCTGCTGGAAGGGTCTTCAAAATGGATTTTATGTTTCCCCCTGCTTCTGGGCCAGACTGCCCCCAGAAACAGCTCTTACCCTATCCCTAAATGGCACAATTAACACTTTCTAGGGAGATCCAGTGATGATTCCCTCCTGGGATCAGCAGACCGTTCTTGTTAAGGATACCTTACTAAGAGCCATGACAGTATGTTAATGACTCTAATGAGCTGACCTTTCTTTGTGTTTTCTTTCCCCCCAATTAGTATGGGAACCAAAATAGCCCGCTGACTAGAACGTACATCCACTTATAGCAAAGCGTAACATTCCTTAATGAGATTCACAATTCAGCCGGGGGATCTGGCCCTCTCCCTTAGAATAAAAAAAAGAAAAAAGAAAAACTGGATTTCTAAATCAAACTCTTCCCTCTGTATTAAAGTATATTAGAAAGTGTATGGTGACTGGCATTCTCCATTTCTACTGATGAAACAGGAGGAAGTGAGCCCCTTCTAGACTGTGAGCCCGTTGTTGGGTAGGATTTGTCTCTATCTGTTGCCAAATTGTACTTTCCAAGTGCTTAGTACAGTGCTCTGCACACAGTAAGTGCTCAATAAATACGATTGAATGAATGACTGAAATGGCAGTGAGAGAAATTTAGGTGAGGCCTAAGAAAAGAATATTAAAAGCTGGAACAAGTTACTAGAAACGATGGCAGAATCTTCCCCGGGCTCTTTACACATTTTTTAATGGTACTTGTTAACTGCTTACTATGCGCCAGGCACTGTGAGAAGCCCTGGGGTAGATATAAGGTAATCAGGTTCAACACAGTCCATGTCCCACATGGAGCTCACAGTCTTAATGTCCACTTTACAGATGAGGTAACTGAGCCACAGAGAAGTGAAGGGACTTATCCAAGCTCACACAGCAGGCAAGTGGAGGGAGCTAAGATGTGCTCTAGACTGAAAACTCCTTGCGGGCAGGGAACGTGCCTGCCTACCATTCAATCATTCAATCATATCGATTGAGCACTTATTCTGTGCAGAGCACTGTACTAAGCACTTGGAAAGTCCAATTCCACAACAAAGAGAGACAATCCCTGCCCACGACGGGCTCACAGTCTAGAAGAGGGGAGGCAGACATCAACTCCGTTGTACTGTACCCTCTCAAACTCTTAGTTCAGTGCTCTGCACACAGTAAGTCCTCAATAAATGCCATTCCATTAGGTGGAGATCTGTTTGGAAGCAGGGGTTTGGACTAAATTCCAGCTTTAGGATGCTGGAAGGCTGATATTCCCACTCCATGAGTTGGGAGGAGAGAGGGTAGCTATAAAGTGATACTGAGTATCCTAAAGGACATCGGGATTGGTGGGCACAGAGCAGCTGACCCCACTCCCCCTACTCACCAGATATTCATTCAATCATATTTATTGAGCCCTTACTGTGTGCAGAGCACTGTACTAAGTGCTTGGGGAGTACAAGTTGGCAACATATAGAGACGGTCACTACCCAACAACGGGTTTACAGTCTAGAAGGGGGAGACAGAAAACAAAACAAAACATGTGGATCTGGCCACCCTGCAGAGTCCGAGTTTCCCCTACTAGATTGCCAGTTCTTCCTACTAGATTGTAAGATCCTTGAGGATACAGTTTGCATCTGCCAACTCTATTGTATTGTGCTTTCCTAATAATGATTAATAGTAATAATTATGGCACTTGTTAAGCCCTTACTATCCGTCGAGCAGCATTCTTTGCCCTGGGGTAGATACGAGATCATCAGGTTGGACACAGTCCCTGTCCCACTTGAGGCTCACAGTCTAAGTAGGAGGGAGAACAGGTATTGAATGCCCAGCTTACAGTCGCGGAAACTAAGGCACAGAGAAGTTAAGTGACTTGTCCAAGGTCACACAGCAAGCAAGGGGCAGAGCTAGGATTAGAATCCAGGCCCTTGGTTTTTCCACTAGGCCACTCTATTTCTCCGCCCATTCCTCTCCATCCAAACCGCTACTCTGCAGATCCAAGCACTCACCCTATCCCGCCTTGCCTACTGCATCGGACTCCTGGCTGACCATCCGGTCTCCCATCTCTCCCCACTCCAATCCATATTTCACTCTGCTGCATGGATCATTTATCAACAGTAATGTTCAGTTCATGTCTTCCCACTCCTCAAGAACCTCCCATGGCTGCCCATCCACCTCTGCATCAGACACTCCTTACAATCGGCTTTAAAGCACTCAATCAGCTTGCCCCATCCTACCTCACTAATTTCCTACTACAGCCCAGCCTGCATACTCCACTCCTCTGGTGCCAGTTTACTCACTATGCCCATATCACATCTTTCTCACCCTTAGCCCCTTTCCCGCATCCTCCTCCTTGCCTGGAATTCACTTCCCATCCATATTCACCAGATCACCACTCTCTCCACCTTCAAAACACAATTAAAGTCACATGTTCTCCATGAGGACTTCCCTGGCCCACTGTCCCTTCTGTGTCATCTTTGCAGTTGGATCTCTGGCCTTTGGACATTTGATATTTGCCCCAACCCCACCCCAACAGCGTTTATGTATATATCTTTAAATTACTTATTATAAATTACTTATTTGTCATAATGATGATGATGGTATTTGTTAAGTGCTTACTACGTGCCAAGCACTGGGATGGATACGAGCAAATCAAGTTGGACATAGTCCCTGTCCCATGTAGGATTCAATCTCAATCCCCATTTTACAGATGAGGTAACTGAGGCACAGAGAATAATGATCATCATCATCATCATCAATCGTATTTATTGAGCGCTTACTGTGTGCAGAGCACTGTACTAAGTGCTTGGGAAGTACAAATTGGCAACATATAGATGCCAATCTATATATATATGGCAACATATAATGATAATAATAATGATATCTGTTAGGTGCTTACTATGTCCCAAACACTGTTCTAAGCACTGGGGGGGATACAAGATAATCAGGTTGTCCCATGTGAGGCTCACAGTCTTAGCCTCCATTTTACAGGTGAGGTAACTGAGGCACAGAGAAGAGAAGAGACTTGCCCAAGGTCACACAGCAGACAAGTGGGGGAGCTGGGATTAGAACCCATGACCTTCTGACTCCGAGGCCTGTGCTCTATCCATTACACCACGCTGATGCAGTTTAGTATGCTGTAGAACGGGGCAGGGGAGAGGCTGGAGGCTGGGAGGCCAGCGAGGAGGCTGATCCAATGGTGTCAGCGGACTATCACCAGTGTTTGTTGGAAAGTGGGAGCTGTTTAGGTGGAGAGGAAGGGTGGATCCTGGAGATGTGTGTAGGAAGAACCGGCGGGACTTAGCAGTAGATTGAATGTGAGCACTGGAAGACAGTGAAGAGAGGTAAATAATAATAATAATGGCATTTATTAAGCACTTACTATGTGCAAAGCACTGTTCTAAACGCTGGGGAGGTTACAAGGTGATCAGGTTGCCCCATGGGGTTCTCACAGTCTTCAACCCCATTTTACAGGTGAGGGAACTGAGGCCCAGAGAAGTGAAGCGACTTGCCCGAAGTCACACAGCTGACAGTTGGCAGAGCCAGGATTTGCCAGTCCAATGGGCTTGGATGGAAGTGGGGCAGTCGGGATTAGAACCCAGGTCTTTCTTTCTCCTAGGCATGTGATCTCTCCACTAGGCCACTCTGCTTCGCTTAGGCCACACTGCTTCTCTTACTGTGGGCAGAACATTGCACAAAGTGTTTGGGAGAGTACAATATAACATGTTCCCTGCCCACAGCGATCTTATAATCTAGAGGGGGAGTCAGACATAAATATGAGTAAAAAATTATGGATATAATAAATGAACTATGGATATAATAAATACATTTATTCACAATCTAAAAAGTAGCAACCAGGTAGTGTATTTGGGGATCGGCCTGCATTCACTCATTTAGTCGTATCTATTGAGCACTTACTGTGTGCAGAGCACTGTACTAAGTGCTTACAGACTCTCTGACGTAAAACGGGGGTGGAGGAAAGCCCATGAAACCCAAATGAAGATCCTGCTGACTGAGGGGTTTCCCCATTGCCCCCCACCTCTCACCCACTGCAACTCCCAGACATTTTCCTTTTATAGTTGAGGGGGCTTGGGTGGGAAGCAAGAAAGCAAACTCTGAGTCATGGGCATTCCATTCATGAGGGGGTCTGCCAGCAGGGATGGGTTTTCTTTTCTCTCTCTCTCTCTCTCTCATGGTATTTGTTAAACTTTTACTATGTGCCAGGCATTGTTCTAAGCACAGAGAGACATACAAGCTAATCAGGTTGGACACAGTCCATGTTCCATGTGGGGTTCACAGTCTAAATTCCCCATTTGTAGATGTAGTAACTGACTCCTAGAGAATAATAATAATAATAATGGCATTTGTTAAGTGCTTACTACGTGCAAAGCACTGTTCTAAGTGCTGGGGAGGATACAAGGTGATCAGCCTCGTGGGGTTCACAGTCTTCATCCTCATTTTACAGATGAGGTAACTGAGGCCCAGAGAAGTGAAGTGACTTGCCCAAGGTCACACAGCGGACAGATGGCGGAGCTGGGATTAAAACCCAGGGCCTTCTGACTCCCAGATCACACTGCTCTAACCATTAGACATGCTGCTTCTCAACTTTCTCGCTATTTCTCTCTCTCAATCTCATTCACAGGTCACACGCTAAATGGAAAGTCAGGGCAGGGGTTTCAGTTCTGTATAAAAACTACTCAGTTCCTGTAAGGGAGTTTTTTTGGGTTTTTTTTTTTTTTTTGGTTTTGAAAGGCATTTGTATACCTCGCTGACCCAGAAATCACCCAGAGCATACAGAAGCCCAGAAGAGTCATCGATGCAGTGGACCTAATGCAGCACTGGCTTCCGAATTTGCAGTCCGTTTCCTTCAACTGACGTCGCAGCCGGCTCCCAGGGGAGGAGAAGAGAGCTGCAATGGGTGGGGGGGCCCTGGCAGATGGGGAAGCAGGGGGGTGGCCCTGGACCCGTTTGGGGACACTGGACCTGACCCTTGCCCTGACTGGGCCTCAATCTCTTTCCCCTTGGCCAGTAAGGTCATTCAGACTAACACAACCTAAACGAAAGCAGGCTGAAGTTCAGTGGGTCTCTGAATGAACCAGGAAAAATGCAGGCTCAGCCCATCCCAGACTAATAATAATGATGGTATTTGTTAAGTGCTTACTATGCGCTGAGAAGGGGACAAGGTGATCAGGTTGTCCCATGTGGGGCTCACAGTCTTCATCCCCATTTTACAGATGAGGTAACTGAGGCCCACTTAACTTCTAAGTGATTTGTCCAAGAAAAATGCAGGCTCAGCCCATCCCAGACTAATAATAATGATGGTATTTGTTAAGCGCTTACTATGCGCTGGGAGGGGGACAAGGTGATCAGGTTGTCCCATGTGGGGCTCACAGTCTTCATCCTCATTTTACAGATGAGGTAACTGAGGCCCACTTAACTTCTGTTAAGTGATTTGTCCAAAGTCACGCAGCTGACAAGTGGCGGAGCCGGGATTAGAACCCATGACCTCTGATTCCCAAGCCCGCGCTCTTTCCAATGAGCCGCATTGCTTTTCTAAGATGATCAGGTTGTCCCACGTGGGGCTCACAGTCTTCACCCCCGTTTTACAGATGAGGGAACTGAGGCACAGAGAAGTTAAGTGACTTGCCCAAGGTGACAAGTGGAAGCAGCGTGGCTCAGTGGAAAGAGCACGGGTTTTGGAGTCGGCGGTCATGGGTTCAAATCCCTGCTCTGCCAATCTGGGTTCCACTTCCGGCTCTGCCTCCTGTCTGCTGTATGATCTGAGGCAAGTCACTTAATTTGTCTGTGCCTCAGTTCCCTCATCTGTAAAATGTAAAATGGGAATTAAATACCTATCCTTCCTCCTACTTAGACTGTGATCCCCATGAGGGACATGGATGGTGTCTGACCTGACCCCAGTGCTTGATGCAGAGTAAGCGCCTAACAAATACCATGATGATACTAATGATAACTCAGCGACTGAACCCATTTTCCAGGCAGCCTAGATAGGGCCCCATCTGTCCTGAGGTCATGACCTTGCAGCAGTACTCCTGCAATCTACCCTGTGCACTCTTCTGTATCAATCAATCATATTTATTGAGCACTTACTGTGTGCAGAGCACTGTACTAGATATTGTTCTGTATCCCTCATTAGTAGCCCCTTTTTTATTTTTACATGGCATTTGTTAAGTCCTTACTATGTGCTAGGTACTTTATTAAGCGTTGGGGTAGATGCAAGCTAATCAGGTTGGACATAGTCCATGTCCCTCATGGGGCTCACAGGCTAAATCCCCATTTTACAGATGAGGTAACTGAGGCAGAGAAGTGAAGCGACTTGCCCATTGTCACAAAGCCAACAAGTGGTGTTCCGGGTACTGTACTGAGTGCTAGGGTAGAATCAAGCTAATCAGATTGGACACGGTCCCTGTCCCACACAGGGCTTGCAGTCTTAACCCCCATTTTACAAGATGAGGTAAGACGTGAAGTGACTTGCCTAAGGTCACACAGCCAACACGTAGCAGGGCCGGGATTAGAATCCAGGTCTCCCTCCCCATTAGACCGTAAGTCTCATGTGGGACTGGGACTGTGTCCGACCTGATTATCCTGTATTCACCCCAGAGCTTAGTACAGTGCTTGGCACAAAGTATGTGCTTAACAAATACTGCAATGATCATTACTGTTATTGTTCTAAGTCAGTCAGCCAATCGCATTTATTGAGTGTTTATTGAGTGCAGAACACTGTACTAAACAATAAAATAGAACAATAAACAGGCATATTCTCTGCCCACAAAGAGCTTATCATGGCCTTAGGTCAGAGAGAGACACATCTCCCTCGGAAATGGAACTGAGAGATCAATCGGCGGTACTAACTGAGCGTTTACTCTGAGGTGTTTCTTGAGGAAGGAGGACATAAATTGAGACCTTTACCCTGTCAGGATTATAAACTTCTCCCTCTAGACTATAAATTCCTTGTGGGCTGGGAACGGGTCTGTCGGCTTTGTTGTATTTGCTCTCTCAAGCACTTAGTGCAGTTCTCTGCACCTAGTAAGTGCTCAGAAAATACCTTTTATTGATTGATTCATTCATTCAATAGTATTTATTGAGCGCTTACTGTATGCAGAGCATGGTACTAAGCACTTGGGAAGTACACGTTGGCAACGTATAGAGACAGTCCCTACCCAACAACGGGCTCACAGTCTAGAAGGGGGAGACAGACAACAAAACAAACCGTGTGGACAGGTGTCAAGTCATCAGAATAAACAGAAATAAAGCTAGATGCACATCATTAACAAAACAAATAGAATAGCAAATATGTTCAAGTAAAATAAATAGAGTAATAAATCTGTACAAACACATATACAGGTGCTGTGGGGAGAGGAAGGAGGTAGGGTGGGGGGATGGGGAGGATGATGACGGTCTCGAGGTTCATTCATTCAATCGTATTTATTGAGCGCGTACTGTGTGCAGAACACTATACTAAGCGCTTGGAAAGTACAATTCGGCTACAGATAGAGACAATCCCTACCCAACAACGGGCTCACTGTCTAGAAGGGGAAGATAGACAACAAAACAAAACAAGTAGACAGTTGAGAGCTCAAAGGGGGAGGAAGCATGAGTCTGCCCAGCAATCAGGAGAAGAAAGTCAAAAAAATTAGATATCCCCCAACTCAGGGGTTCTTGAGGATCTGAGAGTCAGACGTCACGGTTCCCCTGCTTTGCCACCCCAAACCCCTTCTAGGGACTCACCCTGCCCCTGCTTAAACCTTCCCCTTTCCTGACCTATTTTGGAAAATAGGTGAACTCGTGCATGTCGGAAGCAAGTTAGCATTAATACTACACTACCCCCCCACAACTGTAATTTATGTTAAAGTCTTTCTCCCCCTCCAGACTGTAAGCTCCTTGCAGGCAGAGATGACATCTGCCAACTCTTTTTTAAATTTAATGGTATTTGTTAAGCGCTTACTAAGTGCTAATCACCATTCTAAGCCCTGGGGGAGGTACAAGGTAAACAGGTTGTTCTATGTGGGGCTCGCAGTCTTAATCCCCATTTTACAGATGAGGTAACTGAGGCACAGAGAAGTGAAGTGACTTGTCCAAAGTCACACAAGTGGCAGAGCAGGGATAAGAACCCACGACCTCTGACTCCCAAGCCTGTGCTCTTTCCACTGAGCCATGCTGCTTCTCAGTTAGTTCAGTGCTCTGCACTCGAATGCCAGTGATGGATTGATGATAATGAAATAAAGGTATTCATTAAGCACTTACCACGTGCTGAACTCTGCTGAACAAGATAGGTCAGAAACAGTCTCTAACCCACACAAGTATTCACAGCCTAATAGGGAGGGAGAGCAGGTATTGCATGCCCATTTCACAGATGAGGAAACTGAGGCACAGAGCAGTGTAGTGACTTGTCTAAGGTCACAGAGCAGGCAATTGGTAGAGAACCCAAACCTCCTGACTCCCAGTAAAAATACTAATTACTGTGGTAGTTGTTAGGCTTACTTTGCGCCATGCACTGTGTGCTAAAGTCCTGGGTAGATGATAGGTCAGAGTCAATGACC
Source organism: Tachyglossus aculeatus (assembly GCF_015852505.1). Lineage (NCBI taxonomy): Eukaryota > Metazoa > Chordata > Mammalia > Monotremata > Tachyglossidae > Tachyglossus > Tachyglossus aculeatus. The sequence continues at coordinate 16,074,033 of NC_052091.1, forward strand.
CACTTGGGACTGCTACTACTGCAACTAGCTTTTTTGTCCCTCTGTTTTCCCACTATCACACTTGAGTCTCCCGTCTTCTTCTTTTTATTTTAAATAACTTGAGTCTTCACCCTTGACTTTCTCCCGTGTCGCTGCTGCCCAGCACTGGTGAGTTTTGACTGTAGCAGATTGCCTTCCACTCGCTAGCCACTACCCGAGCTAGGAATGGAATAGATGGGACTCTGCCTGACTCTCCCTCCTGAAGTCGAGATCGGTAGAGCACTGGCAACTCTCTGGGTGTGATCCTGAGAGGGGAGCAGAGTTTTGATTTGTAGATTGCCTTCCACTCGCTAGCCACTACCCAAGCTAGGAATGGAATAGATAGGACTCTGCCTGACTCACCCTCCTGAAGTCGAGATCAGTAGAGCACTGGTAACTCTCTGGGTGTGATCCTGAGAGGGGATTAGAGTGTTGACTTGTAGCAGATTGCCTTCCATTCGCTAGCCACTACCTGCGCTAGGAATGAAATAGACTGGCCTCTGCCTGACTCTCCCTCCTGGAGTCGAGATCAGTAGAGCATTGGCAACTCTCTGGGTGTGATCCTGATAGGGGAGCAGAGTTTTGACTTGTAGCAGATTGCCTTCCACTCACTAGCTACTACCCAACCTAGGAATGGAATAAATAGGACTCTGCCTGACTCTCCCTCCTCAAGTCGAGATCAGTAGAGCACTGGCAACTCTCTGGGTGTGATCCTGAGAGGGGAGCAGACAAATGGTGGAGCCAAGATTAGAACCCAGCTCCTCTGATCCCCAGGCCTGGGCTCTTTCCCACGTTGCTTCTCCCTGCCTGGTTTTCAACCTACCCAGGTTTTTTTTTCTGGTTTTGCCCCTGGTTGCATCATGTTGAGTGACTCTTAGATGATGCATGAACCAGGCTTTTTGGGCTTTTCTTTCCCTTCCCTTAGGGCCCATTTTGAGTCCCAAGGCCGGAAGACCTTGTGACAGCTCTTCCTACAGCTCTAGAGATAAGTTCTGGGGAAAAACCAACAGAGTCCTCTAGACTCTCAGCTCCTTGTGGGCTGAGAATGTGTTAACTAACATTGTGGTATTTTACTTTTCCAAGTACTTAATCCAGTGCTCCATGCTCAATAAATTTCATTGATTGATTGATTTCTAGAATGACATCTCTGTTCCCTTCTAGGCGGGTGGTTTTTTTAATGGTATTTGTTAAGCACTTACTATGTGTCAGTCACTGAACTAAGCTCTGAGATAGATACAGGCTAATTAGGTAGGACATAGTCCCTGCCCCACATGAGGCTCACAGTCTTAATCCCCATTTTTCAGATGAGAGAACTGAGGCCCAGAGAAGTGAAGTGACTTATCCAAGTTCACACAGCAGCCAAGTGGTGGAGCTGGGATTAGAACCGAGGTGCTTCTGACTCCCAAATTCATGCTCTATCCACTAGGCCACACTGGTCCTCAGTGTAGTTCACCGTGGCAGATATTGTATCTCCCAGGTATGTTTTGATTTTGCCAAAGATGCAAATGAGTGTCTGGATTGGTTTAAGCGGACTTCTCTTAGAGGTAGAGAATGCAAACTGGAAGCATTTCTGGGTACAATCCTCCCCCCAAAGCCCTGCTAGAGAGCCTTATTTAAGTCATGTCTCCTTTGGGAAATCTTCCCTGGGTAATGCTTCATCTCCCCACCCTCTTCTCCCTCCAATCTGCATCCATCGCTTATGTATTTGATCCACTACCCACGCGCTTTCCTCACTATCCGCATACTACCAGAAATTTATTTTAATGTCTTTCTCTCTTGCTTGATTGTAAATGCCTCAAAGACGGAGCTGTGTCCACTTATTCTATTACATTCTCCCAACTGCTTGGTCTGTGAGCTCCCCGGATGGATGGGGACTGGGTCCCACTTGATGATCTTGTATCTGCCTCAGCACTTAGTGCAGTGCTTGACACATAGTAAGCGCTTAATACACACCACAGTTATTATTATTCATTGTGTATTTTATGGATTACTTATTTATATAAATGCCTGCATCCCCCTCTAAACTCTCAGCTTACTGTGGGCAGGGAACATGTCTACTAATGTGTCTGTTAGACTGTACTCCTCCAAGCGCTTAGTTTAGTGCTCTGCACACAATAAGCACTCAATAAATACCATTGATTGATTGATAGTAGTAGTACAGTGTTCAGGGCGTGGTCAGTGCTTAATAAATACCTCTGACTTTTTAAAAATGGTATTTATTAAGTATCTGCTACATGCCAGGCCATGCTGCAGTAGATCAATCAATCATATTTATTGAGCGCTTACTGTGTGCAGAGCACTGTACTAAGCGCTTGGGAAGTACAAGTCGGCAACACATAGACAGTCCCTACCCAACAGCGGGCTCACAGTCTAGTAGATGTAAGCTAATTAGGTTGGACACAGTCCATGTCCCACATGGGGCTCACAGCCTTCATCCCCAGTTTACAGATAAGGTAACTGAGGCACAGAGAAGTTAAGTGACTTACCCAAGGTCACCCAGCAGATATGTGGTGGAGGAGTGATTAGAACCCATAATCTTTTGACTCCTAGACAGGTTCTCTATCCACTAGGCCATGCTACTTTGACCTATTATTTTATCGATGCCCACTCAATGGCTTTCGATGCTTCTGTGATTCTATCCCTTCTGCCTCTGTGCTGGTGGGCCATTAGAGCCAAGCTTGTGGTGGTTTTATCTGCTGAAATGTTTGCTTGCCACCGTAGGGTGAATTGGAGAGTCAGCCTCTTCTCCTCAAATGAAGCAGTGTGGTCTAGTAGGAACAGCAGAGGACCGGATCAAGCTGGGATCTGCTTCCCGATCTCCTCTCTTTTTCCAACTGGCCAAAGGCCACCATGGGGTCAGAGAAATGGGGGTGTCTGGGATGGGGAGGGGGCCATGCTTGCTGGTGGGAAGGGCCCCCAGCAGCGCGGTGAAGGTTGGAGGAGATGGTCTCTTTGGAGCAGTCTGTCCTTGCATCCCCTCCCTCACTCCTACTCTCATGAAGATGGCATTTGTTAAGCGCTTACTATGTGCAAAGCACTGTTCTAAGCACTGGGAGAATACAAGGTGATCAGGTTGTCCCCCGTGGGGCTCACAGTCTTCATCCTCATTTTCCAGATGAGGGAACTGAGGCCCAGAGAAGTGAAAAGACTTGCCCAAAGTCACACAGCTGACAGTTGGTGGAGTCGGGATTTGAACCCATGACCTCTGACTCCAAAGCCCGGGCTCTTTCCACTGAGCCATGCTGCTTCTCTAATCTGCTCTAATCAGCTCTCATCTGCTCTTTCCCATTATAATAATAATAATAATAATAGTCTTGTATCTGACTGCAGCCTAGTGGACAGAGCATGGTCTTGGGAGTCAGAAAGACTGTATATATGTATATATGTTTGTACGTATTTATTACTCTATTTATTTTATTTGTACATATTTATTCTATTTATTTTATTTTGTTAATATGTTTTGTTTTGTTGTCTGTCTCCCCCTTCTAGACTGTGAGCCCGCTGTTGGGTAGGGACTATCTCTATATGTTGCCAACTTGTACTTCCCAAGCGCTTAGTATAGTGCTCTGGACACAGTAAGTGCTCAATAAATACGATCGAATGAATGAAAGACCTGGGTTCTAATCCCTCCTCCTCAGCTTGTCTGCTGGGTGACCCTGGGCAAATCATTTCACTTCTCCATGCCTCAGTTATCTCATCTGTTAAATGGGGATTCAGACCTTTGAGCCCCACATGGGACATGGACTGTGTTCAACCTTATTAAGCGTGTATCTGCCCAGTGTTTAGCACAGTGTCTGGTTCATCTTTTTTTTTTTTTTAAAAAGAAATTCTCTCCAAGCAGGCCAGTGGGGTTCACAGGAAGGGCCCCTCTACCCCATACCCAACCCATCCACCCATGCCCAGAAGCTCATGACTCTCAGTATACAGACGGTGAAGCAAAATGGTTACATAGATAGTGATGTGAAGGGGAACAAGTGTTTCTTCTTCACGTCACCGCTCAACTTTTCTTTCTTTCCAACTCACAGAGGGGCTTCTGTGGTCGGATGGTGTGACTTCCTGTGGAGCTGAAAGGTTCTGCGTGAATGCAGTAGGGGAGGCTCAATTCTTCCTGTTCATAGCCACCATGGCTCAGGTCTGATCTGATCAGAAGATGGGATCCGTGGACAACAGATGCCAATTGAGAATCAATCAATCAATCAATAAATGGTACTTGAGTGCTTACTGCAAGCACAGCACTGTACTAACCGCTTGGGAGAGGACAATACAGCAGAATTAGCAGACGTGTTCCTGCCCATGACAAGCTTAGAGTCTAGAGAGGGAGAGAAGCAGTGTTGCCTAATGAAAAGAGAATAGAGAAGCGGCGTGGCTCACTGGAAAGAGCACAGGCTTTGGAGTCAGAGGTCATGGGTTCAAATCCCTGCTCCGCCAACTGTCAGCTGGGTGACTTTGGGCAAGTCACTTCACTTCTCTGGGCCTCAGTTCCCTCATCTGTAAAATGGGGATTAAAACTGTGAGCCCCCCGAGGGACAACCTGATCACCTTGTCACCTCCCCAGCACTTAGAACAGTGATTTGCACATAGTAAGCGCTTAATAAATGCCATTATTATTATTATTATTATTATTAATAGAGCCCAAGGTCACACAGCAGACAATTGGCAGAGCTGGGATTAGAACTCAGGCTCTTCTGACTCTTAGGCCCAGGGTCTATCCAGTAGGCCACACTGCTTCTCTGCTGTGTGACCTTGGGAAAATAATTTAACTGTAAAATATGGATTCAGTACCTGTTTTCCCTCCCCCTTAGAATGTGAACCCATGTGGGACAGAGAGTTTGTCTATGTTGACTGCATTGTATTTACCCCAGTGCCATTGCGTAGTGGATAGAGCATGGGCCTGGAGTCAGAAGGTCACGGGTTCTAATCCTGGCTCCACCACTTGTCTGCTATATGACCTTGTACAAGTCATTTCACTTCTCTGGGCCTTAGTTACTGCATCTGTAAAATGGGAATTGAGACTGTGAGCCATACGTGGGACAGGGATTGTGGCCAACTCGATTTGCTTGTATCCACTCCGGCGCTTAATACGATGCCTGGCACATAGTATGTGCTTAACAAATACTACAATTATTAGTACAGTGCTTGGCACATAGAGCTTAGCAAATACCACAATTGCTATCGTTATTTTTTTCCTCCTGAAAGGCTTCAAGACTGACTTGGGATTTTCCTTTAAGATTTCCAGTGCTCTCCAAGGCCAGAGGCTGAGGGAACGTACGGACCTTCTAGTGGATATGCTCAGTAGAGGTTTTTTGTTTTTTGTTGGGTTTTTTTGCATGGAATTTGTTAAGGGCTTACTATGTGCCAAGCACTGTTCTAAGTGCTGGGGTAGATACAAGGTTATCAGGTCAGATAAAGGCCCTGTCCTGCATGGGGCTCACAGACTATGTAGGAGGGAATAGAATTAAATCCCCATTTTTCAGATGAGGACACTGAGGCGCAGAGAAATTAAATGACTCGCCCAAGGTCATAAAGTGGACAAGTATGACTGTCCATACTCCACTTCTCTGCCACTAACCTCCTCACTGTGCCTCTTTCTCGCCCGTCCCGCCATTGACCCCCGGCCCACGTCCTCCCCCTGGCCTGGAATGCCCTCCCTCCGCACATCCGCCAAGCTAGCTCTCTTCCTCCCTTCAAAGCCCTACTGACAGCTCACCTCCTCCAAGAAGCCTTCCCAGACTGAGCCTCATTTTCCCTCTCCTCCTCCCCATCCCCCCGCCCTACCTCCTTCCCCTCCCCACAGCACCTGTATATAAGTTTGTACAGACTTATTACTCTATTTATTTTACTTGTACATATTTGCTATTCTATTTATTTTATTTTGTTAATATGTTTTGTTTGTTGTCTGTCTCCCCCTTCTAGACTGCGAGCCCGCTGTTGGGTAGGGACCGTCTCTATATGTTGCCAACTTGTACTTCCCAAGCGCTTAGTATAGTGCTCTGCACACAGTAAGCGCTCAATAAATACGATTGAATGAATGAATGAAAGTAGCAGAGCCAGGAATAGCAACTTAAGTCCTCTGATTCCCAGGGCTGTGTGCCTTCCACTAGGCCACACTGCTTCTTTAGAGTCCCAGTGATTAACGAATGAAGGAACCCAAGTGGAAATGAAACACACCCAAGGGAGTGTTTGGCTCCAGAACTGGGCCCAGGATCCAGGATGCCTGGGTTCTGACAGCAGCTCACTTGTTGAAAATCCTCCACCAGTCATCCTATTACAAAAATACAGACTATGCCTGCTAGATTGTAAGCTCTCTGGGGATAGCAATTGGTTTTTTTAATTCTAGTATATTTAGTATACTTAGTAATTCTTAGTATACTTAGTAATTAGGATAATAATGAGGGTGGCCTTTGTTAAAGGCTTACTAGATACCGAACGCTGATGTGCATACAAAATAATCAGTCGGACAAAGGCGACTTTTGAGAAGCAGAGTGGCTTAGTGGAAAGAGCCGGGGCTTGTGAGTCAGAAGTCGTGGGTTCTAATCCCGGCTCCGCCACTTAGCTGTGTGACTTTGGGTAAATCACCTAACTTCTCTGTCCCTCAGTTACCTCATCTGTAAAATGGGGATTAAGACTGTGAGCCCCAAGTGGGACAACCTGATTACGTTGTATCTACCTCAGTGCTTAGAACAGTGCTTGGAATACAGTAAGCGCTTAACAAATACCATCCTCATCATCATCATCAACTGCCAGCTGTCCTGTGGCAACAGGACATTATGCCACGTCACTTTGGCCAAAATGGTTCCTGGGTGAAAAAGTCCTCTGCATGCACTTGGCATTCCAATCTCCCTGCACCCCTGCCCTCCTATCACCTCCCTGCCCTCTAAGTTTCAGTGGGAAAATTAGTAACAGAGTGATGACTAAAGCCTCTAGAATCAGAATCAAATCCTTTCCACAGGATCTTGGGCCCAAATTCTCAGGCCCCAGGCTCATCGCTCAGCCTTCAATGTAGGAGGTTGAAAGATGATGAGAACAGGTGTTAGGTTTACAGGGGAAATAAGGAGGGCTGACTCAGTTAAACCACTTAATTTCATCACCCTTGAAGTGCTGTATGTGCCATCTTGGCTTATTCACCCACTTGCTGTGTGACCCTGGGAAAGTGCAGAACTTCTCTGGGCTATGGGTGTCTTTTTAGCCAAAAGATCAAAACCCTGGGTTTGCTTGCAAGGGCTGTGGTGAGGAGCAGCTGCTAAAACAAAGGTAAAGCTCTTTGAAAATACAAAGAGCAAGAGAATGGCTGGGTAGTGATACAATTTAGCTAATAATAGCAGTCTGCTTTCATCTCCTACCTCTCAGCAAGGGCTTAAAGCCTTTTAGAGGCAATAATTCTTGGCTGCATTCAGTGTTCGGTAGAGGTAGGTGGTGATCCACAAACTCCCCTTTGGCTGCTGGAGACAGGGAAGTGGGAGTCGCCATTCGGTGGCCCCACGTAACTCCCTTCCTTTCCTCCCTGTCCTCTGGATCTCCTGCTAGCCTCTCCTCTCCAAAAAGCCAGGGAGAAGAGACAAAACCCAAACGCCGCCTCGATCGAAATCCTCTTTAGTGGCATCCTCATCGGCCCCCGCCCCCGTCCCTGGGCTGCTGAGGTTGACGATCCGTGACGGCGTGTCACTGGGGCTGCAGTTGTGCTTGTGACTCTTGGGCTCCAAGACGTCACCGTGACTGAGGTGTTCATCACTCTTGGACTCTGAGTCGCGTGGTGCCTCAGATTTGGCTTCTTTACCCAAACGGAAAGAGCACGGGCCTGGGAATCAGAGGACCTGGGTTCTAATCCCGGCTCCACCGCTTGTCTGCTGGGTGACCGTGGGCAAGTCACTTCACTTCTCTGAGCCTCTGTTTCCTCAGCTCTCAAAAGGGGATTAAATATCTATTCTCCTCCCACCCCCTTTATAAATAGTATTTGTTAAGTGCTTACTACGTTGCCAGGCACTGAACTAAGCTCTGGGGCAAATACAAGCGGATCACATTGGACACAGTCCATGTCTCACGTGGGGCTCATGGGCTTAATCCCCATTTTACAGATGAGATAACTGAGACCCAGGGAAGTTAAATTTGACTGTGAGTCCCTTGAGAAGCAGCGTGGCTCAGTGGAAAGAGTCCGGGCTTTGGAGTCAGAGGTCATGGGTTCAAATCCTGGCTTCGCCACTTGTCAGCTGTGTGACTTTGGGCAAGTCACTTCACTTCTCTGGGCCTCAGTTACCTCATCTGTAAAATGGGGATGAAGACTGTGAGCCCCCTGCCAGACAACCTGATCACCTTGTAACCTCCCCAGAGCTTAGAACAGTGCTTTGCAAATAGTAAGCACTTAATAAATGCCATTATTATTATTATTATCATCTTGTATCTACTCCTGGACTTAATATAGTGCTTGGCATGGCCTACTGGAAAGAGCCCGGGCCTGAGAGTCAGAGGCCTGGGTTCTAATCCCTGCTCCACCAGTTACTTGCTGGGTGATCATGGGCAAGTCACTTCACTGCTCTGTGCCTCAGTTTCCTCAACCGCATAATGCAGATTAAATACCTGTTCTCCTTCCTACTTAAGCTGTGAGCTCCATGTGAGTGGGGACTGTGACTTACTTAACTTGTGTCTACGCCAGCATTTAGAACAGTGTTTGACACGTAAATGCTTAACAAAAATCATAAAAAATACACCCCAAAATTATTATTATTATTATTATTACTCTAATAGTAGCTATAGTACTTATTAAATGCTTACTGTGTACAGAAGCACAGTATTTCTTTGGCCAGAAAAACCTATTTTGGATATTTGTTCTTGTCTTTTCTGTTGCTTTAGTGTTTTATCTTTCCATCTTTCCTTATGTGTCCTCTCTCCCTGCTTATATTCTTAAACTATGGGTCCCATGAGGGCTCAGGACTGTATCTCAATTCCACCTGCTTTTCTTTATCAATGCCCAGAATGGAACTTTGCAAACAGTAAGTGCTTTGTAAATACTCCTCTTCCTGATGGGGACATGGGACTTTCCAGTCTGACATCTGACTTCATTTCAGTGTCACCTTCCCCTGCCTCACTCTGCTGTCTGATCTCTCCCTCTGTTCTGCCTGTCCTTGCTCCCACAGTCAGTTTCTTCCCTTCATGTGATTTCCTTTTCCCAGCCTTGCACCAAGTCCTCTCCCAAGGTCTGTTCCCTGCTCCCTGAGACCGTCCCTCAGCCCAGTTCCCAGGCCCCTTCCTCCCCCAACAGCCTTTCCCAGCTATTGAGACCCATGAGGGGACCCCAGAGCTACCCCAGATTCCAGCCGCTTCCATAGAAGGACACCCAGGTCTCACAAGGAGAGCCAGATCCGCAAACTATAAAAACCAAGAGGTCACCTGGTCCAGTTCCCTGCCTAGAAGCAGGAGACTGGATCTCCCTGCTATCTCCTCGTTGACTCTTGAGAAGAGATCTCCGGGCTGCTTTCAAAATCCACCTCCCCCTGCACCTCTGACTGCACCCCTTCTCCCCATATGTAGAAACACTTGAGTCCACTCTTCCCTTCTTGACTACCATCTGCTCTCTCTGATGGCCCCTTCCCCTCTTCTTCCACAACCCAAGCCTCCCTGTCCTAAAAAAAAATACCTTCACCGGCCCCAACTGCACTATCTAGTTGTACAATCAGTCGATCGTATTTATTGAGTGACTACTTACGTGGAGAACACTATGCTAAGCACTTGGGAGAGTCCAATATAACAATATTACAGTCACATTCTGTTGTAGGGTACAAAGTAGGAACTCAGTAAATACGATGGATGGATTAACTGAAGGTCTAAACCCCCAAGGGCAGGTAATTGTTCTCTTTCCCATTTCAGGGCCCTACTTTTCTCTTCTGTAGAATTCAGGGCTCCTTTCTCCCTCCTTCCCCTCTGTCACTCTAGGGACACCAGAAGTTCATCTATTCCATCCTCTGCCTTCACTCCTGACTGCCAGCAATGACCCCCAGACAGAACGGTTCAGAGAGAGAACCCAGACACCTCTGCTGCCACTTCCTCTCTCCGCACTCGCTCTCTGACTGGAATCTCTCAGCAGACGGACACCAGGGATTCATTTATTCCACCCCCTGCCTCCCCTCCTGACTGCCAGCAATGGCTTCCAGACAGAACGGTTCAGAGAGAAGCCCCAGATGCCTCTGTTGCCATTTCCTCTGTCTGCGCTTGCTCGCTGACAGGGATCTCTCAGCAGACGGACTCTTTCCCAGGCCTCCCGCCGGGATGTGCGACTTTGATATACAACCGCTCTGGTTTCCCATTCAACGGATGAGGGAGTCCTTGAAAGAGACATTCTCTCAGGGTCAAGCGTGGAACTGGTGGCTGCCCAGCACAGTTGGCTCTTCTCCTCCCCCTCTTTCCTGCCTCCCTCCCACCGCCCCCGATTTTAAAAATAAGATGACAGAGCTCTATTTTTATCCCTCTTACAAAAGTCCTCTTCCCCCCGAGGGCCGGAGGGAGGGAAGGGCAACCTCAGGGGACAGTGCCATTCCTCAGAGCCGACAGTTTGCGGTGGGTGTGCATTTGGAGGTCTTGACGCCACGTGACACCTATAGAACCAGGCCTCGAGTCTGCCCCAGGCCACAGATGCCACCAGGGCTAGGGCTCTGGGTGGCAGAGGACAGGCATGAAGCCTTCCCTTCAGTTCAGTCAGTCACTACCATCTTCTTCCATTGGCTCCTTCAATAATAGTAACAATGATTAATAATGATGGCATTTGCTAAGCACTTACTATTTTCCAAGAACTGTTCTAATCGCTGAGGTACATACAAGGTTATCAGCCCACCCCTTGCCCAGGTCCTTCCTCTGGGCTGACAGGCCAACACTCTCACCCCTTCAAAGCCTTATTAAAATCATATCTCCAAGAGGCCTTTCCCGAAAAAGCCTGCATTTCCTCCTCTCCCTCTCCCGTCATCCTTGCACTCAGATCCGTACCCTTTATTCAGCTCACCCTCAACCCTCCAGCACTTAGGTTCATTGCTGTAATTTATTTTAATGTCCATCTCCCCCTCCGGACTGGAAGCTCCTTGTAGGCAGGGAATGAGTCTACCAACTCTGTTGTAGTGTACTGTCCTGAGCACTTAGCCCTCAATAAATACTATTGATTGATTGATTCATGTAAGTCTCTCTCTAGCCTTCACTTGCAGATAAACCCTTGGAGAGCTGCCTGCCTTCTGCTGATAAGAAAGTCAAGGTATTGTTCCCCTTCTCAGGACTAGGAGTAAGTGGAGGCTTACAGGACAACTGTACTAGAGAAAAAAAGCAATAAAAGCTCCTTCCCTTTCCTCACCAGAGTTCCCACTCTAATAATAATGATGATGCTAATGTTGTTTATTAATCAATCAATCAATGGCATTTATTGAACACTTACTCTGTGCAGAACCCTGTACTAATCACTTGGGAAAATACAACGGAGTTGGAAGACTTGCCCTTACTAGTCAAATAATCAATCGATTGCATTTATTGGGCACTTACTGTGTGCAGAGCACTGTACTAAGTGCTTGGGAAAGTATAATACAGCAGAGTCGACAGACACGATCCCTGCCCACAAAGAACTTACAGTCTAGAGAGGGAGGCGGACATCAATATAAATAAATTACAGATATGTACATAAATTCTGAGGGAGGAATTTTCCCCATTTGATGGAATGAGGACACTGAAACATGGAGAAGTGAAGTGACTTGCCCAAGGTTCCCCGGAAGGAAAAGGGTGGAACTAGAGAAGCAGCGTGGCTCAGTGGAAAGAGCACAGGCTTGGGAGTCAGAGGTCATGGGTTCTAATCCCAGCTCCGCCACTTAATAATAATAATAACGGCATTTGTTAAGCGCTTACTATGTGCCAAGCACTGTTCTAAGCACTGGGGTAGATACAAGGTAATCAGGTTGTCCCACATGGGGCTCGCAGACTTAATCCCCATTTTACAGATGAGGTAACTGAGGCACAGAGAAGTTAAGTGACTTGTCCAAAGTCACACAGCTGACAAGTGGCAAGATTAGAACCCTGGCCTCTGACTTTCAAGCCCGTGCTCTTTCCACTGAGCCACGTATGACTTTGGGCAAATCACTTAACTTCTCTGTGTTTCAGTTACCTCATCTGTAAAATAGGGATTATGACTGTGAGCCCCACGTGGGACAAACTGATTACCTTGTATCTCCCCCAGCACTTAGAACAGTGATTGGCACATAGTGAGTGCTTAACAAATATCATTATTATTAGAAACCCAGTCTCCTGATTCCCTGGACTAGGTACTTTCCACTAGGCCATATTCCTCCCAGGCCTTCTCGCTGCGTCCCCAGAGGAAGACTGATTCCCGTCCACAATCTGACTGACTCCCAGGCTGATTCCCGGAGAACCACCCTCTGGCTGGGGCGGCTTCAGGATCCCGTGGGATCGGACTGCCAGTCTGGGCCGGGTGGGGCTAGGCTGGGCCAGATGACCACAGGAAAACCAGATTGAAGACGAACAGCCGCCAGCAATGGGAACCAGACGGGAACCGGGATGGCAGCAAAGAGGACCGGCGGACATATGGCAGGAAATTGGCCTTGCTCCCGACCCCGAGCGGACGTCACTCCCCGCATCCCGCTCAGCTCCCACCTCCTTCCCATCCCCAGATCCTGCCGAGCTTCCTCAGCATCCCCCGGCCCCAGCTGGCAGGCCACAAAGGATGGGTATGAGATGGGATTTTGCTCAATTGCTTCCCCGTCACTTTTCCAGAGGGAGTGTCACTTCCCATTAGGGAAAACAGCTAGGTGAGGTCGGGGCCACCTGGGACTGGGAAAGAGTCCCAGAACTGGCCGGAACAATGGCCACAGCGGGAGATCTAGTGAACTGAGCCCGATATAATCCAGCCCTTTTGTCTCTGGGACACAAAGAACCATCAGAGACAGTTGGGAAGCAGGGGTCTCTAGCCACAAAAGGCACTTACCCATCCCCTTTCCTTAGGCAGCATTCCACAGAATCAGAGGATCACCTAGGATTTCCCCAGTTTGCAGGTAGGGCAAACTGAGGCCTCTTCCAGAACAAGTACAGGGACCAGCTCTTGTTCCACCAACCCCTTTATTCATTCATTCATTCAATCATATTTACTGAGCGCTTACTGTGTGCAGAGCACTCTACTAAAGTGCTTGGGAAGTACAAGTTGGCAACATATAGAGACAGCCCCTACCCAACAACGGGCTCACAGTCTAGAAGGGAGAAGATTTAGATCACATTAAAGGGGGAAGATTTAGATCACCTTTAATGATAATAATAATAATAATAATAATGGCATTTGTTAAGCGCTTACTATGTGCATAGCACTGTTCTAAGCGCAGGGGGGGATACAAAGTGATCAACTTGTCCCACATGGGGCTCACAGTCTTAATCCCCATTTTACAGATGAGGTAACTGAGGCTCAGAGAAGTTAAGTGACTTGCCCAAGGTCACACAGCAGACATGTGGCAGTCAGGATTCAAACCCATGACCTCTGACTCCAAAGCCCGTGCTCTTTCCAGTGAGCCACACTGTTTCTTTAGATCACGAAGCCCCTCCCTACCCAAAATAAAAGCTTTGGTGTGTGTGTGTCCTATTAATATATGTATTTACATGCACATGGGAGTGAAAATGGGTTAATCCTTTCCCCAAGAGTGGAAGGGGGTTTTGCTTGTATCAGTCTTGAGGTGGGCAACACGGATTCCCGTTAGAATGGAAACTTCTTGAGGTCAGGGACTGTCCTCTTACACTTAAACATGTGAAGGCTCCTGTAGACTCCCAGTAAGTGTGAGTTTATACTGACGTGGGCACAGACAGGGGCTGTTCACTGGATGCCACCATCTTCAGGGTTTCTTAGGGCCAATGGCACAGGACAGATTCTAAGTCAGAATCTGACTGCTGACCTACAACCTTTTCTTGCCCTGACCAAATGGTGGGAATAGGGTGACATCTCTTAGGTCACCCCAGGGATTCTGCCAACAAAACAGAGCTGCAGGTGCCCGCCCAGATCGGGCACTGCTCATTGTATCAGTGTACCCAGCTACCAGCCACCTAGCCAATGGCACCTGGCCTGAGGGTTATGTTACAGCAGGTCTGCCTGTCCCATGGTGGAATCTGTTCACCTCAATCTATCAGTGGCATTTATTGATCACACACAGTGTGCAGAGCCCTGTACTAAGTGCGTCAGAGAGCAGCAGCGTGGTTCAGTGGAAACAGCCCGGCCTAGGGAGTCAGAGGTCATGGGTTCGAATCCCGGCTCTGCCACATGTCTGCTGTGTGACTTCGGGCAAGTCACTTTTTTTTTTATAATGGCATTTATTAAGCGCTTACTATGTGCAAAGCACTGTTCTACTTAACTTCTCTGCGCCTCAGTTCCCTCATCTGGAAAACGGGGATGAAGACTGTGAGCCCCACGTGGGACAACCTGATCACCTTGTATCCCCCCCAGCGCTTAGAACAGTGCTGTGCACACAGTAAGCGCTTAACAAATGCCATCATTATTATGGTAGAATTAGTAGATTCCTGAACTCCAGCGAAGGAGCTGAATAAGATTCCAGGGAAATGACAATTCCTGATCTGGTCTGCCCCAGGGAGCTTCTTACAAAGGGGGTTCCCAGTAGGTCGGCAAAGTGAGTCATTTTTGCTCACAGCCCAAACAGGGGGCCGGAGAACACGGATTAGCCTTTCTCGCTCCTGAGATGCGGAAGTTGGAGAAGTAAGCCAGCTGATGGCAGAAACAGAGGCCTAATGAAGAGTCTAATGGTTCCTCAGGAGAGAGCATTCACCTTTTAAAAGGCAAGAAGACAGTCTTTAATCTCCTCTAAGTACTCCCAAGCACCTAGTAATAATAATAATATCTTGTTTTCCAACAATATTCTTTTCCAATAAGCTTGTGGCATCGATGATCTCATTTTCATCCTCACCAAGGCCTAGTGGAAAGAGTTTGGGAGTCAGAGGTCTTGGGTTCTAATTCCAGCTCTGCCACTTCCCTGCTGAATGACCTTGGGCAAGTCACTTCCCTTCTCTGGGCCTTAGTTCCTGCATGTGTAAAATAGGGATTAAGACTGAGTTCTGTGTGGGTCAGGGACGGTGTCCAACCTGACTAGCTTGTATCTCTCCCAGTGCTTAGTACAGTGCCTGGCACATAGTAAGCACTTCAAAATGCCATTGAAAAAACCTCCAAAAAACACATCATTGTAAGATAGAGAGAGGCATGTATTATTACCCTCATTTTACAGACGAGGCAACTGAGGCCCAAAGCAGTTAAGTGATGTATCCACAGCAGGCTAGGGGCAGAGCTGAGATTAGATCTTGGGTCTCCTGATTCCTGACCCAATCAATCAATCAATCATATTTATTGAGCCCTTACTGTGTGCAGAGCACTGTACTAAGTGTGTGGGAAGGTACAATATAATAATAATAAATAATGATGGTATTTCTTAAGTGCTTACTATGTGCAAAGCACTGTTCTAAGGACTGGGTAGGTTATAAGGTGATCAGGTTTTCCCACGGGGGGCTCACAGTCGTAATCCCCATTTTTCAGATGAGGTAACTGAGGTGCAGAGAAGTTAAGTGACTTGCCCAAAGTCACACAGCTGACAAGTGACAGAGCTGGGATTTGAACCCATGACCTCTGACTCCAAGGCCTGGGCTCTTTCCACTGAGCCATGCTGCTTCCCTAATATAGCATTGTAACAGATACATTCCCTGCCCACAATGAGCTTACAGTCGAGAGGTGCAGAAAGACATTAATATAAATAAATAAATTACCAATATATACATAAGTGCTGTGGCCTGAGGCGGAAAGGCGTGAATAAAGGGAGCAAATCAGGGTGACATAGAAGGGAGTTGGAGAATAGGAAATGAGGGTTTAGTCATGGAAAGAGGTGTGCCTTCATTCATTCATTCAATCGTATTTATTGAGCGCTTACTGTGTGCAAAGCACTGTACGAAGCGCTTGGGAAGTACAAATTGGCAACATAAAAAGACCGTCTCTACCCAACAATGGGCTCACAGTCTAGAAGAGGCAATAAGGCTCTTTCCACTAGGCAGTAATTTGTGTGCATTCACCAGCACTCTCCCCGCTTTCCAGAAAAGCCAATTCCCCCAGGGGAAAGGTGGGGTGGCAGGAAGCAGGAAGGAGGAAGTGGGTCTAGGTGGGAAGAAGGATTAGTGCCAAGCCTTGGACCAGGGTGTGTGGAAGATGAAAATAAAATGATAAGGTGACATTTTCCAAAGAGAGAACATCTTTGAGAGGGACAGAAAATGAAGTCTGGGTCGAGATCATTTGACTGTAAGCCCCTCGAGGGTAGGGATAGTGTCTGCTAACTCTACTGTACTGTACCCAAATCCTGGCTCCGCCAATTATCAGCTGTGTGGCTTTGGGCAAGTCACTCAACTTCGCTGCCTCAGTTACCTCACCCGTAAAATGGGGATTAAGACCGTGAGCCCCCCATGGGACAACCTGATCACCTTGTAACCTCCCCAGTGCTTAGGACAGTGCTTTGCACATAGTAAGCGCTTAATAAATGCCATCATCATTATTATTATTATTACTCTCCCAGGGGCTTAGTACAGTGCTTGCACCCAGTAAGCGCTTAATAAATGCCATTATTATTATTATTATTATTGTTATTATTACTCTCCCAGGGGCTTAGTACAGTGCTTGCACCCAGTAAGCGCTTAATAAATGCCATCATCATTATTATTATTATTACTCTCCCAGGGGCTTAGTACAGTGCTTGCACCCAGTAAGCGCTCAATAAATACCATTGACTGCTTGACACCAAAACATCCTGCCTATGATCAAACTCCTGGGTGGTGGGGAAGGGGTTACCAGGCAAGACCCCTAGACTCTGATCTCTCATTTCTGACTCACTGGGGCACTGACCAGGTGTCTCCTTCCTTCCACCAGGAGACCAACCAACCGATGTGGCTTTCTGAGCAGGAAGGAGTTAAATCACACTCCTGAAATGCTTTCCCAGTCTCGAATTAAAGTTGCCAAAAGACCATAATACAACCCTATTATTATCTGCTCTCCAGGGCCAACCAAGGACAATGGAACATTCTGAAAGGCAGGAAACCGTGGAGGAGAATGTCTCATGGCAGTTCAGCGCTGGAGGTCAACACAGACATGCTACATAACCTTTTCCACAACAGTCATCATCATCAATCGTATTTATTGAGCGCTTACTGTGTGCAGAGCACTGTACTAAACGCTTGGGAAGTACAAGTCGGCAACATATAGAGACAGTCCCTACCCAGCAGTGGGCTCACAGTCTAAAAGGGGGAGACAGAGAACAAAACCAAACATACTAACAAAATAAAATAAATAGAATAGATATGTACAAGTAAAATAAATAGAGTAACAAATATGTACAAACATATATACATATATACAGGTGCTTGTTGGGCTGGTCTTGGACATGGGGACTGGACGCGTCGCATCGCAATGGGGGCGAGGGGAGGGAGACCGTGGAGGGACTGGGCAGGTGTCTCGGGCTATTTGGGATGAATTCAAACCTTGTACCAGGAGTAAGAATGACCTAGTTTAGCAGGATTAGCCCTGGGCTATGAATCCAGAAGTTCCAGTTCTAAACCCAGCTCTGCTCCCGACCCGCTGCGTTACCTAAGGCAAGTAACGTGACATCTCTGGGCTTGCCTCCTCACACGTAGAGCGGGGTGCCAGAAGCTAGGCAGAGATAGAGAGTTGTTCTTCGAAGTTGAAGAAGCCACCATTGATAGGGAAATTAATAATTATTATAATGATGGTACTTTCTAGGCACTTACTACGTGTCAAGCACTGTTCTGAGGGCTGCGGTTGATACAAGATAATCAGATTGGACACAGTCCCTGTCCCACATGGGGCTCAAAGTCTAAGTAGGAGGGAGTGATAATAATGATAATAATAATAATGATGGTATTTGTTAAGTGCTTACTATGTGCAAAGCACTGTTCTAAGCTCTGGAGGGATACAAGGTGATCAGGTTGTCCCATGTGGGGCTCACAGTCTTAATCTCCATTTTACAGATGAGGTAACTGAGGCACAGAGAATCAATCAATCGTATTTATTAAGCACTTACTGTGTGCAGAGCACTGTACTAAGCGCTTGGGAAGTACAAGTTGGCAACATATAGAGACAGTCCCTACCCAACAGTGGGCTCACAGTCTAAAAGGAAAATCAATGGAGCTGCTGGAGATCGAACCCGGGGCCTCATACATGCAAAGCATGTGCTCTACCACTGAGCTACATCCCCCAGAGAAGTTCAGTGGCTTGCCCAAGGTCACACAGCTGACAAGTGGCGGAGCCGGGATTCGAACCCATGACATATGACACCCAAGTCCGCACTCTTTCCACTGAGCCACGCTGCTTCTCTAATTTGATTTGAGTAGAACTTGATCTCAATTTTAGAGATGAGAAAGCTGAGGGACAGAGAAGTTAAGCGACTTGTCCCAGGTCACACAGCAGTTCAGTGGCGGAGTCGGGATCCGAACCTACGTCCTCTGATTCCCAGGCCCATGTTCTTTCCACTAAGCCACACTGCTTCCCATTCATCTGTAGGGGCTTGTGTGGGTTCAATATGGATACGAACTTGGAAAATAGAGATCCTGTAGGAAGGCAAGATAAATAGCAATGACCTGTGGGGCCTCTCAGTTGAGTTGCTGGCTTTTTGCAGACTCTGAGATCCCAGCCCTACTCTGGGGTGGAGAACAACCACCGTGGTATTTGTTAAGGGCTTACTGTGTGCTAGGCACTATGGCAGAGACTAGTCAGCATGGCCCAGTGGAAAGACCATGGGCTTTGGAGATGGACAATCTGGGTTCAAATCCCAGCTCTGCCATTTGTCTGCTGTGTACCCTTGGTCAAATCACTTTGCTTCTCTGTGCCTCAGTTACCTCATCTGTAACATGGGAATGGGAATATGAGCCCCATGTGGGACAGACTGTATCTGACTCAATTATCTTGTATCTGCTCCAGTGCTTAGTACAGTGGCTGGCACATAATAAGTGCTTAACAAAGACCAAAAATTATTATTATTATAATAATCAGGTTGGACGCAGCCCCTGTCCCACACGGGCTCACAATCTAAGTAGGAGAGAGAACAGTTACTGAACTCTCATTTTACAGATTCCTCATTTTACAGAGGAGGAAACCACGGTGCAGAGAAATTAAATGACCTGCCCAAGGTCACACACAGAGCATTCAAGTGGTGGAGGGAGACTCCTAGGACTGGGCTATTTTTCCCCTAGGCCCCGGCCAAGTCTTCCCTAGCGCTTAGTACAGTGCTCTGCACACAGTAAGCGCTCAATAAATACGATTGATTATATTGGAATTTCGGACGAAGGTTCAGGAGCAGATGAGGAAATGAACAAGAATCCAAACAATACAGCAAAGGGGCTGAAAGAGGGGGAGCGAAACTTTGGCGAGTCTGTGGTCTCTGCCACCGCCCGCACTGTGCCCTGCTGGTTACTGCTGTCCTCCTCTATGGTTCTAGGTGGCTACCAAGAAGGAAATGAGTCCCCTCAGCTCTGCCCCCCGCAAGCGCTTAGTACAGTGCTCTGCACACAGTAAGTGCTCAATAAATACGATGGAATGAGTGAATTAATGAGCAAACCACCTGTAATGGCTCTCCAGCCCACCACGAGTCAGGCAGGCAATCAGTTGAATTTATTGAGAGGTTAGTATGTGCAGAGCACTGTACTAAGCACTTAGGAGAATATATGATATAACAATATAAGAGACCTATTCCCTGCCTACAGTGAGCTTACCATCTAGGGGGGAAACAGACATTAATATCAATAAATAAAATTACAGATACGGACCTGAGTGTTGTGGGGCTGGGAGAGGGGATGAATAAAGGGAGCAAGACAAGGTGATGCAGAAGGGAGTGGTAGAAGGCGAAAGGAGGATTAAGTCAGGGAAGGCTTCTTGGAGGCGATGTGATTTCAGGAAGGCTCTGAAGGTGGGGAGAGTGATTGTCTGGCGGTTATGACGAGGGAGGGCATTCCGGGCCAGAGGTAGGATGTGGGCAGGAGGTCAGTGGTGAGATAGATGAGACGGAGGTAGAGTGACAAGGTTAGCATTTAGAGGAGAAAAGTGTGGTGGTTGGGTTGTAGTGGGAGAGTAGCAAGGTGAGGGAGGAGGGAGAAAGGTGATTGGATGCTTTAGAGCCGACGGTAAGGAGTTTCTGTTGGATGTGGAGAAGGATGGGTAACCACTGGAGGTTCTTGGGGGGTGGGGAAATGTGGCCTGAATGTTTCTGTAGAAATATGATCCAGACAGCAGAGTGAAGTATAGACAGAAGTAGGGAGAGACAGGAGGCTGGGAGGTCAGTAAGGAGGCTGATATAGTAATAATAATAATAATAATAATGATGGCATTTATTAAGCACTTACTATGTGCAAAGCACTGTTCTAAGCACTGGGGAGGTTACAAGATGATCAGGTTCTCCCACGGGGAGCTCACAGTCTTAATCCCCATTTTACAGATGAGGCAACTGAGGCACAGAGAAGTTAAGTGACTTGCCCAAAGTCACACAGCTGACAATTGGCGGAGCTGAGATTTGAACCCATGACCTCTGACTCCAAAGCCCAGGATCCCTCCACTGAGCCATGCTGCTTCTCCAAGGATAGTATAGTATCCAAAGATTGTAGTCCAAGGATAAGTGCTTGGACTAATGTGGTAGCAGTTTGGATGAAGAAGAAAGGGAGTTCAGTAGAGAAGGTGGTGTTGAGAGCTTCAATTTGGTCATCACGGGAAAGTAGTTTGGGTATGGAGATGACTGGAGGAAATAGAAAGGGGTCAAAGGATAGAAGGTCTCTTTGGAGAAACAAGTGCTGAGGGTAGGGTGTATATCAAGTGTTTAAATCAATCAGTGGTATTTATTGAGTGCTTTCTATGTGCAGAGCACTGTACTCGTGGCTCAGTAGGAAAGAGCACAGGCTTTGGAGTCAGGGGTCATGGGTTCAAATCCTGGCTCCACCAATTGTCAGCTGTGTGACTTTGGGCAAGTCACTTAACTTCTCTGTGCCACAGTTACCTCATCTGTAAAAGGGGATTAAGACTGTGAGCTGAGCCCCCACGGGGGACAAAACCTGATCACCTTGTAACCTTCCCAGCGCTTAGAACAGTGCTTTGCACGTAGTAAGCGCTTAACAAATGGCATCATTATTATTATTATTACTAAGCGGCTGGGAGAGTACAATACAATAGAATTGGCAGGTACATTCCCTTCCCATAACGAGCTTACAGTCTAGACAGTACAGATTCAAGTACAAGAGTGACACAGGTGGGAGATGGCCTAGGGGAAATGAGGACATAAGGGAAGCCTCTTGGAGGATAAATGATTTTAATGAGGCTTTGAAGGCAGGGAGAGTCGTGGTCTGTCATATATGAAGGGGGAGGGAATTCCAGGTTAGAGGAAATACATGGGCAAGCAGTCAGCAGCAAGACAGAAGAGATTGAGGTACAGTGTCATTGTCATCAGAGGAGCAAAGTGGGTGGGCTGGGTTGCAGTAAATCAACACAGTAAGGTAGGAGGGAGAGAGCTGGTTGAGTGCTTTAAAGCCGATGAATGCTTTAAAACAATAAACCAAGCTCTCCGTGGTCCACAAAGCAGAAGCTTTCCCGCGACTGACAGCAGTGTTGGAATATGTGAGTCAATTAAGGAACAGCGGATGGGCAGAAACGCACGAACGCTCAAAACGAAGGCACGAGGAACTGCCAGAGAACAGAACATGGCCAAAAACAAATTTAAAGCCAATAGAGGCTGGATAAATCGATATGTGCCACGAAAATCACCCTAGCCTTTGTAGGAGACCATCACTGACCGGGTGTGAGGCTGGCTCGCGCAAACGATGGGAATGTCAGAAATTCATAATGAGAGGATGACGAGAATGGGAATACGTGCTGCCACCGATTGGAAATGAAGACCAGGCTCCCATCTTTTTCCCTGCGCTGCCAAACAATCTGAGAACAAGGCCTGTTCAGGGGGTTCGTCAAAACGACACGGGGAGAGAGGTCTTTGTGCATTGCCATGCTTCTAATTACCACAGAACCTACCCACCTCTCACCCCCACTCTCGCCCTGGACATAACCTCCAATGGAAGATGCTTCCTAAAGAGAAACGGCCACGTGGAATCCATGTGAGGCTGGCAGAGAAAAGGTGGATGTTTGCCGATTTAATGCAGAGTTCCCATGTGGGGAAGACCTCCCCCTGGATTAGGCACTTTGTACGACCATGGCCGGAGGCTCATAAAGCAGATTCCACCACTTTCCCTCAGGGAGATTGACATCCGCCCTTCAGTCATTATTAGATGCTAGCATCAATCAGCCATTCAAGGAGAACACCGCTCGATTTGATGCAGAATGGACGTTCTGAATTGATGCCACGAGGGAGGCGGAGATTAAGAAACACTCCATTGGATCATTGTGCTCCTGGATTACATGGGCCTGGATCCCGGCTTTTCCAAAAGCTCGTTATTAAGGCCTTAGAAAAAAGTCAGCTCTATCTAATGCACTCGAGATGACCTCGTGTTCGAAGATTCATCCGCTTGAGAGAATGATCCACTTATCGAGGAATGAGATGAAATCAGCGGACAGAATCAGCCCAGAAGATTGAAAAGGTATATTTCTTATCCTGGGATTTTTTTGTATCTGGACGATTTTAAGAACTTGTGTATTCATTATACTCTCTTGTTTGTAGGAACCATAGTGTCGGCAATATGATGCAGCAAAATGGAAGCCAAAATATAAAAAAAGACATCTTAGGGTTTTGAGAAAATAGACTGTTTTCATATACGAGTTTGCACAGAAACAAAATACCAGTTCCAGGAAATATTTTTGAATTCCATTCTCACTAGACTAAATTTCCTATATGCCCCGTGCAGTCACCCCACCCATTTGAATGTTGAAAAAACTTGAATGCTGCCAAGAAAGGGGGGGCATCTCGGTGAGTAAATATGGTAAACAGCTTCTGTAAATTTCTGTAGAGAAACTTTTTAAGTGTGCCCTCATATGAGACTGGGAAGGGATGTCTGGAGTACTGTATTTACTGAGCACTTACTGTGCACAGAGCACTGTACTAAGCTCTTGGGAGAGTACGATGCAACAATATAACAGACACACCCCCTGCCCACCACGTGCTTACAGTCTAGAAGGGGAGACAGACATTAATATAAATGAATAAATCACGGATTTGGACATAAGTGTTGTGGGGCTTGAGGGCGGGGCAGAGTGGCGAATAAAGGGAGCAAGTCCCCAGTGCTTAGTACAGTGTTCTGCACACAGTAAGTGCTCAGTAAATACAATTGACTGACTGACTAATCAGGGTGATGCAGAAGGGAGTGGGAGAAGAGGAAATGATGGCTTAGTTAGAAAAGGCTCCTAGGAAGAGATGTGCCTTCAATCGTAAGCCCAGGATTCCCCTGGCGAGGCTCCTGGTTTCCTCTAGACTCCTTCCCCCCCGGACAAAATGAGATGATGGAGGCTTTGCCAGGCCGGTGGGGCCGCCCCTCCCAGCTCTGAGAAGAAGCAGCAGGTAACTGGGATTCGAGATGGAAGCTCCTAGTGGAGATCCATCCTCCCTAAACTCAGGAAGGGCAGTCATTCCCGTCGGATGCTTTCAAGAAGCCGCACCACCACGAGGGGAAGGCCCGATCACTTATCTCAAGTCATGCTTTTTTGCTGTGGGGAGGGAATGCATTTAGCCTTGTGCAGTTGGAGCTTGTTCATCCTGGCTGCTGTCCTTGCTGGGGAGCCACTTCAAAGCCAGACAAAACAACTTAGCCCTGACCATCACGGAGCCTTCCTCCCCCAACTCGTGCCCTCCCAATTCTCCCAATTTCTCTTCTGTGGCCTCCTTTTGGAAGGGTAAGGGACAGGGGTGCTATTTGTCAAAGAGTTGCCCCATCTCATCTGCCTCTACCTAGTTGAGGGTGACCCTCTAATAATAATAATAGTAATAATGATGATGACAATATCTGTTACTCATTCAGTCACATTTACTGAGCGCTTACTGTGAGCAGAGCACTGTTATGATCTTACTATGTGCCAAGCTGGGGTAGATACAAGATAATCAGGTTGTCCCACATGGGGCTCACAGTCTTAATCTCCATTTTACAGATGAGGGAACTGAGGCCCAGAGAAGTGAAGTGACTTGCCCAAAGTCACACAGCTGATAAGTGGCGGAGCCGGGATTAGAATCCATGACCTCTGACTTCCAAGCCCGGGCTCTTTCCACTAGGCCACTCTAATGAGACTTGTCCCCTTTGATTGACATGTGCCAGTCATGTAACTCGAGCTGTGTGGCTAGAAAGTGACCGGGCCTCACGTTGCTGCATCGTGGCTCCTCGGAGTGGGGATTGTCCCTTTGAGTCTCACATGTCCCGGCGGGCCTCCCAACACTGCACCCCAGCTCCTTGGGGGGAAGGGGAGAGGTGTCATGTCTACTGTAATAACCCACAGCCCCCACGGCCCCCGTCCCTCTGAAGGACAGAGAGGAGGTGCAGGAGGGTTCTGGATGGGGTGGGGGGTCATATCCCTGCCCCTTCAGGGGACAGAGTGAAGGTATGGGGGCCTTCAGGGGTGTCATGCGGCCACCTCTTCCCCTCCAAAGGACAGAGAGGAGTCTGGGGTGTGGGGAGAAACCAAGTCACTGCGGGGGAGCAGGGGGTTAGGAACATGTATCATGAAATGTCCCACTCTTCCTCTTTCCCAGTTCCACCCCCTTGTCGCTAGTCTGGCGCCTGGGTGATTTAAACCATCTAGACAATAGATGAGTTGCCTAATAAGGCGGCCACTTATGCCTGGCCTTAAGGACTTGGCCTGATAAACGGGCCTTCAAGGGACCTTTGGGGGTTTTGTGCGTCTAAGGTGGGATTCCCCAAACTTTTCTACTGTGACACACCCGCCCCTCCTCTGTCACCCCAGCCACAAAATAGGTTCTCGTGACTCCCAACTGGAGGGCCTACAGTTTGCCTCCCTGCTGGCATCACCAGAGATGTTCTCAGCTGGAGGGCAGAAGCTCAGGGAGGAATTACCCCTGGCTGCTCAATTACTCAGCTAGATGCTCCCTGCAATGGCTGCTCAGTTGTCTTCATAGTCATCCTCATCATCCCTTTTAGACTGTGAGCCCACTGTTGGGTAGAGACTGTCTCTATATGTTGCCAATTTGTCCTTCCCAAGCGCTTAGTACAGTGCTCTGTGCATAGTAAGCGCTCAATAAATACGATTGATGATGATGATCCCTCTGGAGTCTGGCTGCTTGGGGCTCCAACACACCCTCGGCCCCCTCCCCTGGGGCTCCCAGATGGAGAAACACTGTTATTCTCCCCATCTGCTGGTTCGCAGACTGGCTTCTCCTGGGACCGGGATCTGCTCAGCTATTCCCTATCCATACTGAGTGCATGAAAGGGGCTAGTTTTGCCCTGACAGATCCAAGTCAAAAACCAGAATATTCCCCTTAGAGAGATGCTTTCCATCTGCACAGGGGAGGCAGCAGTGACAAAACTTGTGGTACTCATTGCGTGTTTTACATGTCCCAAGTTCTAAGCACTAGGGTAGAAACAAGATAATAATAGTAATTCATTCATTCAATCAATTGTATTTATTAAGCGCTTAATGTGTGCAGATCACTGTACTAAGAGCTTGGGAAAGTACAACACAACAATAAACAGTGACAATCCCTGTCCACAATGAGCTTACAGTCTAGAGGGGGAGACAGACTTCAATACAAACAAATAAAATCACAGATTTATACAAAATGTTGTGGGGCTGGGAGTCGGGGGAAGAGCAAAGGGAGCAAGTCTGGGCAACGCAGAAGGGAATGGGAGATGAGGAAAGGAGGGCTTAGTCTGGGAAGGCTTCTTGGAGGAGATGTGCCTTCAGTAAGGCTTTGAAGCGGGGGAGAGTAATTGGCGGATTTGAGGAGGGAGGGTGATCCAGGCCAGAGGCAGGATATGGGGCAAGGGACGGCAATGAGACAGGTGAGGACAAGGCACAGGAAGAAGGTTAGAACCAGAGGAGCAAAGTACACGGGCTGGGTTGTAGAAGGAGAGAAGCGAGGTGAGGTAGGAGGGGGCAAGGTGATAGAATGCTTTAAAACCAATATTGAGGAGTTTTTGCTTGATTCGAAGGTGGATAGACAACCCCTGGAGAATTTTGAGGCGTGGGGGTGACATGTCCTGAACGTTTTTGAAGAAAGATGATCTGGGCAGCAGAGTGAAATAGGGGCTGGAGTGGGGTTAGACAGGAGGTTAGGAAGTTAGCAAGGAAGTTGATGCAGTAATCTAGGTGGAATAGTGATTGTATGAATGTGGTAGCAGTTTGTATGGAGAGGAAAGAGTGGATTTTAGTGACGCTTTGAAGGTGGGACCAACAGGATTTGGTGACGGATTGAATATGGGGGTTGAATAATAATAATGATGGCATTTATTAAGTGCTTACAATGTGCAAAGCACTGTTCTAAGCGCTGGGAGGTTACAAGGTGATCAGGTTATCCCACAGGGGGCTCACAGTCTTCATCCCCATTTTACAGATGAGGGAACTGAGGCCCAGAGAAGTTAAGTGACTTGCCCAAACTCACACAGCTGACAATTGGCAGAGTCGGGATTTGAACCCATGAAGTTCTGACTCCAAAGCCTGTGCCCTTTCCACTGAGCCACGCTGAATAACAGAGAGAAGTCAAGGATAATGCCAAGGTTACAGGCTTGTGAGACAGGAAGGATGGTGGTGCCATCTACAGTGATGGGAAAATCAGGGAGAGGTCAGCTTATTACGTGCCAAGCACAGTACTAAGTGCTGGGGTGGACATAAGATCATCAGATTGGACCCAGTCCCTGCCCTATACGGGGCTCACCGAGTAGGAGGAAGTAGTACTTAATCCCCATTTTACAGACGAGGAAACCGAGGTTCAGAGATGTGAAGTGACTGGCCCAAGGTCACACAGGGAAGTGGCAGAGGCAGGATTAGAACTCAAGTCCTCTGAGCATCAGGGGCAGAGCCTGTGGAGACACTATACCCCGACTTCTTGCGCTTTAATCTGAGTCTCCCAGGGGAGACAGGTCTCAGACACTAGATCCAGGCCTCAGGTTCCTAGGTCTGTCCCCCCAGCCCCCCTTCCCCACATTTCTGTCCTTCTAGACCCTGGGGCATTGTCCCCCTCAACTGACTACAGCCCCCACAGTCTTGGCCAGCAGAGAAACTTTCCCTCTCCCTCGGCTACAATTTTGGGAGGTCAAATCTGTCTGACCTGAGTCACTGGGGGTCAGATTCCCAGAGCCCTCAGACTGGCAAGAGTCTTTCCAGGGCCCACAGAATCCATCCCGCTGCCTCTGTGTGGCACAGTCTCTTTCATTCAATCACATTTGTTGAGCGCTTACTGTGTGCAGAGCACTGTACTGAGCACTTGGAAAGCACAATTCAGCAACAAAGAGAGATAATCCCTACACAACAACTGGCTCACAGTCTCGATCAATCATATGTATTGACCGCTTACTGTTTGCACAGCACTGTACTAAGCGCTTGGGAAGTACAAGTTGGCAACATATAGAGACGGTCCCTACCCAACAGTGGGCTCACAGTCTAGAATAATAATAATAATAATGATGGCATTTGTTAAGCACTTACTTTGTGCAAAGCACTGTTCTAAGCGCTGGGGGGGATACAAGGTGATCAGGTTGTCCCACGTGGGGCTTACAGTCATCACCCCCATTTTACAGATGAGGTAACTGAGGTTCCGAGAATAATAATAATAATAATGTTGGCATTTGTTAAGCGCTTACTATGTGCAAAGCACTGTTCTAAGCGCTTGGGGGGATACAAAGTGATCAGGTTGTCCCACGTGGGGCTCACAGTCTTAATCCCCATTTTACAGATGAGGTAACTGAGGCTCCGAGAAGTTAAGTGACCGGCCCAAGGTCACCCAGCAGACATGTGACGGAGCAGGACTCGAACCCATAACCACAGAAGCCCACTGAAGTCTCCTGCTCATAGCTGGCCTATTTTTAAAGCCTTCTAGGGAAAGAATCCACAACCCTCTTTGATGTTCACCCTGCTTACGGCTCATTCGAGTTCATACCGAGCGATTATCCCCACTACTGCAATGTCACTGAATTTCCTCCGGTTCTGTAAGTGGGGATGGTCAACAGGTGTGGCTTGTCTCTACATAAGGACTACTTTTAAGTTTTCTCTCAGCCTGAAGAATGATCCCGATAAAGAGAACCCATTCCCCCCACAGACGGAATCCTACCTGGTCCGTTGGCACGTTTTCAGTTTAGAAGAGAGGAGTTTTGGAAGCGTTTGATGGCGTTGGAAGCGTTTGCAGGCGTTGGAAGCGTTTGCAGGCGTTGGAAGCCAAAAATGTGCGTTTCTAAGGGCGACACTGCCCCCTGCCGGCCAAATGCTCTCATAGCCCTGCTCCCGGCCACAAAACCTGCGCTAAATCAATCAATCAATCAATCAATCGTATTTATTGAGCGCTTACTGTGTGCACAGCACTGTACTAAGCGCTTGGGAAGTCCAAGTTGGCAACATATAGAGACAGTCCCTACCCAACAGTGGGCTCACAGTCTAGAAGGGGGAGACAGAGCACAAAACCAAACAGAGTAACAAAATAAAATAAATAGAATAGATATGTACAAGTAAAATAAATAAATAGAGTAATAAATATGTACAAACATATATACAGGTGCTGTGGGGAAGGGAAGGAGGTAAGACGGGGGGGATGGAGAGGTGGACGAGGGGGAGAGGAAGGAGGGGGCTCAGTCTGGGAAGGCCTCCTGGAGGAGGTGAGCTCTCAGTAGGGCCTTGAAGGGAGGAAGAGAGCTAGAGCTAAACGATTCCTTCTGCACAAAACCTACGGCAGCTAAACTTTGTGTCGCCGGCAACAGGTCCACGAAGCAAAGCAATCAATCGCTGGTATCTATTGGGAGCTTACTATGTGTAGAGCCCCGTACTAAACTCTTGGGAGAGTACAGTACTAATTCTATTTATTTTGATGCTACTGATGCCTGTCTACTTGTTTTGTTTTGTTGTCTGTCCCCGCTTCTAGACTGTGAGCCCGTTGTTGGGCAGGAATTGTCTCTGTTGCCGAGTTGTACTTTCCAAGGGCTTAGTACAGTGCCCTTCACACAGTAAGCGCTCAATAATCCAACTTGTACTTCCCAAGCGCTTAGTACAGTGCTCTGCACACAGTAAGCGCTCAATAAATATGATTGAATGAATGAACTACGACTGAACGAATGAACAATACTAATTCTATTTATTTTGATGTTACTGATGCCTGTCTGCTTGTTTTGTTTTGTTGTCTGTCCCCCCTTCTAGACTGTGAGCCCGTTGTTGGGTAGGAATTGTCTCTATCTGTTGCCGAGTTGTACTTTCCAAGCGCTTAGTACAGTGCCCTTCACACAGTAAGTGCTCAATGACTACGACTGAACGAATGAACAATACAACAGAATTAGCAGACACATTCCTTGCCCACAATAAGCTGCGAACTTTCCCCACAATAAGCGCTCAGTGAGTACGATTAATGACTGAATGAGCTGACAGTGTAGAAGACTGAGCTAATGACTGAGGATTGAGCTAAGGACCGAGCTATTCAAGCTAATTAGCCCATGAAGCTATCAGGTGTGCCTGGAGTTCCTGAGGAAATTACCAAAGCAGTCTGGATGGCTCTGTCTAGAGAGAGAAGAAAGCAAACCCTCTGATCTGTCTTGGTGTCTGAATAACAGGACATTTTCATAAAAGCTGCAGACCTTAAGACAGTCGGAGAGGCCTTTGGGAGGAAGAAATGTGGATTCAAAGTGAGAGGTTCCCTCTCTTTTCTTCTCTTAGTTTCCGAGTCCCTTGCAAGGTGGAAGGCCATGTCTGTATTTCACCCAAGTACTTCTTTCCCAGAGCTTAGCAAAGTGCTTTACACACAATAAGTACTTAACAGGAAGATACTGCTATCAATCAATCAATCAATCAATCAGTGGTCTTTAATAATAATAATGGTATTTGTTAAGCGCTTACTATGTGCAAAGCACTGTTCTAAGTGCTGGGGAGGTTACAAGGTGATCAGGTTGTCCCACGGAGGGGGGGAGGAGGGGCTCACAGTTTTAATCCCCATTTTACAGATGAGGTAACTGAGGCACAGAGAAGTTAAGTGGCTTGCCCAAAGTCACACAGCTGACAGTTGGTGGAGCTGGGATTTGAACCCATGACCTCCGACTCCAAAGCCCGTGCTCTTTCCACTGAGCCAGGCTGCTTTATTGAGTATTTACCGTGTGCTGTACTGCACTAAGCACTTGGGAGAGTACAACAGAATCATTCATTCGATCGTATTTATTAAGCACTTACTGTGTGCAGAGCACTGTACTAAGCACTTGAAAAGTACCTGTCTACTTGTTTTGTTTTGTTGTCTGTGTCCCCCCTTCTAGACTGTGAGCCCATTGTTGAGTAGGGATTGTCTCCATCTTTTGCCAAATTGTACTTTCCAAGCACTTAGTACAGTGCTCTGCACACAGTAAGCGCTCAATAAACATGTTGAATGAGTGAATGAATTGGTAGACATGTTCCCTGCTCAGAAGGAGAAATAGTGTGGTCTAGTGGAAAGAGCATAGGCCCGGGAGTCAGAAGACCTAGGTTCTAATTCCACCTCTACCACATGTCTCCTGTGTGACCTTGGGCAAGTCACTTAACTTCTCTGTGCCCCAGTTACCTCAACTGTAAAATGGGGATTAAAACTATGAGCCATGTGGGACAATGACTGTGTCCATTCTGATTATTTTAAATGTACACCAGTGTTTGGTACAATGCCTGACACAAAGTAAGTATTTAAAAAAACAAAACAAAATTTTAAAAAGCTTATAATCTAGAGAGGGAGACAAACATAAATATAAATAAATAAATTATGGATAGGTACAGAAGTGCTGGTATTACTGCTGATCTTCCTCTCCTCTCAGTTTTGTTTAGTATCTGTCTTCTTGAGGATTTTAATACCCTGTCAAGTCTGAAGACCTCCCTTGTTTCCTACACATCTACTTTGATTTCTCTGGGCTCTAAACCCATCACTTTGATTATTCGTACGAGATTTGAAGGGAGCAATCTGTTCCCCACAGCACCCCCGGTCTGCATTATGAGAATTTCTCCCATGCTACCATAGGGCTCCATATGTACAGTTCCTTCCCTTGATTATAATAATAATAATAATAATAATAATGGCATTTATTAAGCACTTACTATGTGCAAAGCACTGTTCTAAGCACTGGGGAGGTTACAAGGTGATCAGGTTTGTCCCACAGGGGGCTCACAGTCTTCATCCCCATTTTACAGATGAGGTAACTGAAGCCCAGAGAAGTTAAGTGACTTGCCCTAAGTCACACAGCTGAGCTTTTCCACTGAGCCACACCGCTTCTCATTGATCACCAATCATAGCTGTCAATCGCTGAGAGGGATTTTTACCAACTGTAGGAGTACAAATGAAGCAGCAATATGGGAAGTAGCATGGTCGGGTGGATAAAGGCCATGGCTTGGGAGCCACTGGACCTTGTTTCTAATCCCACTCCACCACTTGTCTCCTGTGCGGCCTTGGGCGAGTCACTTTACTACTCTAGGCCTCAGTTACCTCATCCGTAAAATGGGGATTAAGACAGTGAGGCCTTGGACACATCCAAACTTGGTTTCACTGACACTGTCCACTCCTGGTTCTCCTCTCATCTCTCTGGCTGTTCATTCTCAGTCTCCTTTGAGGGCTCCTCCTCTGCCTCCCACCCTCTAACTGTGGGAATCCCTCAAGGTTCAGTTCTGGGTCCCCTTCTATTCTCCATCTTTACCCCCCCTCTTGGAGAACTCATTTGCTCCCCTGCTTTCAACTACCACATCTTTGCAGATGGTGCCCAAATCTACATCTCCAGCCTTGTGCTCTCTCCCTCTCTGCAGTCTCACATTTCCTCTTGCCTTCAGGATATCTCTACTTGGATGCCTTCCATCAGCTCAAGCTTAACATGTCCAAATCAGAACTCCTTATCTTCCCACCCAAATCCTGTCCTACCCCCGACTTTCCCATCACTGTAGACAACACCACCATCCTTTCTGTCTCACAAGCCTCTAACCTTGGCGTTATCCTTGACTCCTCTCTGTCATTTAATCCACATAGCAATCCATCATTAAATCCTGTCAGTCCCACCTTCACAACGTCACTAAAATCTGCCCTTTTCTCTTCATCCAAACCGCTACCATGTTAATGCAATCACTCATCCTATCCCGCCTGGATTACTGCATCAGCCTCCTTGCTGAACTTCCAACATCCTGACTCGCCAAACTCCAGTCCATACTTCACACTGCTGTCCGAATCATTTTCCTTCAAAAACGCTCAGACCACGTTTCTCCAATCCTCAAGAAACTTCAGTGGTTGCTCATCCACCTCCACATCAAACAAAAACTCCTCACCCTTGGCTCTAAAGCCTTGGCTTTAGAGAAGCAGCGTGGCTCAGTGGAAAGAGCACGGGCTTGGGAGTCAGAGGTTGCGGGTTCAAATCCCAGCTATGCCAATTGTCAGCTGTGTGACTTTGGGCAAGTCACTTAACTTCTCTGGGCCTCAGTTACCTCATCTGTAAAATGGGGATGAAGACTGTGAGCCCCCCCAAGGGACAACCTGATCATCTTGTAACCTTCCCAGGGCTTAGAACAATGCTTTGCACATAGTAAGCGCTTAATAAACGCCATCATTATTAAATACCATTCCAAATAAAAAAATCTACCCCAGCACTTAGAATGCTTGACAAGCGTTTAACAAATACCATTAAAAAATGACTGACTTTCACACTATTTTAGTGAGATCTCGAAAATGGTGGAGAGCAGGTGTTCTAAGGGAGGTGGAGGGGAGTGACAACTGTTCTCAGGGGAACAGCCAGCTGGACTCATGACAAACTGTGTTAGTAAATATTACTGGCAGCTTTAGGCAGCATGGCTATCCAGGCACAACCCCTTTAAATGGGAAGGGAGTGGGGATGACACCCTGAATTCTTCCCGCTGCTAGTCTAATTCAGCAGCCACTAGTGTGTATGGCCCTCCTAATATGCTTACAGATTCACAAGTGATTTTTAACTAGTTTTTCCAAGGCTGTCCATCATTTTACGGTCACAACTCTCGCATAAAGAATAGGACTTGAGAAGCATGTGGATTTTCTAATTCTCCCTCTAGACTTTCATTCATTCACAACACTCGCATAAAAAATAGGACTTGAGAGGCATGTGGATTTTCTAATTCTTCCTCTAGACTTTCATTCATTCATTCATCCAACCACATTTATTGAGCACTTAGTGTGTGCAGAGCACTGTACTAAGCTCTTGGGGGAGTACAATATTAATTAATTAATTCATTCAATTGTATTTATTGAGTGCTTACAACAACAAGAAGCTCCTTACCTGTGACTTTAAGCACCCTGTTGGCTCTCTCCCTCCTATTTATCTTCTTTTTCCTCCAACTCTTTGCTCCTCTAAAACCAACCTACTCACTGTGCCTTGTTCTTGTCTCTCTTCCCATTGCCCTCCCTCATGCCTGAAACTCTCTCCCCTTTCACATCTGACAGACCACCATCTTCACGGTTTAGTGGGAAGAGCATGGGCTTGGGAGCCACAGGACACGGGTGCTAATCCCAGCTCTGCCACTTGTCTGCTGTGTGACCTTGGGCAAGCCACTTAACTTCTCTGGGTCCCACTTACCTCATGTGTAAAATGGGGATTAAGACTGTGAGCCCCTCGTGGGAAAACCTGATTACCTTGTATAATAATAATAACAATGGTATTTGTTAAGCACTTCTTATGTGCAAAGCACTGTTCTAAGTGCTGGTGTAGATATAAGATAATCAGGTTGTCCCACATGAGGCTCACAGTCTTAATCCCCATTTTCCAGATGAGGTAACTGAGGCCCAGAGTAGTTAAGTGACTTGCCCCGTCACACAGCTGACAAGTGGTAGAGCCAGGATTAGAACCCACAACCTCTGACACCCAAGCCCATGTCCTTTCCACGAAGCCACGCTGCTTCCTATCTGCCCCAGGGCTTAGAATAGTGCTTGGCACATAGTAAGCGCTTAACAAATGCCATTATTATTATTATAAAGCCCTACTAAAATCCCATCTCTTTCAGGTAGCCTTCCCTGACTAATCTCTTGATTGCCTCACCTTATTACCTCCCCTTCTGTTTCACCCATGCACTTATGCACATAGTCTTAGATTTGATTGTTTCCCCTACTTGTAATTTACTTTAATGTCTGTCTCCCTAGCTAGATTCTAAGATCCTTAAGGGCAGGGATCATGCTTACCTCCTCTTTGGTCACCTCCCAAGCACATAGTAAGGTGCTTGACACACAGAAAGTGTTCAGTGCTTGACACACAGAAAGTGTTCAGTGCTTACCACTGATTGACAAATTGATAGATTAATCTATTTTTTACGGTATTGCTAAGCGCTTACTATGTATCAGGTACTATACTATGGGCTGGGGTAGATACAAGAGAATCAGGTTGGACACAGTCTTAATCCCTGCTTTACAGATGAAGGAACTGAGGCACAGAGAAGTAAAGTGACCTGCCCAAGATCACATGGCAGACAAGGGACGGAGCTGGGATGAATTAAGCAATTAATGATTAATTAATTGATTCAGTGCCACTCTCTAGTCTTGGCCAGCTGAATTCCCACTGGGGCTGGGGTGCAACAAGAACCCAGGAGAGCAGGGGTGCAGCACAGTGTGAAAGGCAGGCAATCATTTGATATACAAAACCCACTTTAGGGAGCTCAGTACAGTGTCAACGCCGGACCGTCGCACCACAGACCAGCAGGAGGGCAGTTGCCAGGAAAACCACCTCGGTAGCCATTCTAGTTCCCATCTCCCTGGCCTCGTCAGCCAGCTATATTTCAGCAGAGGCAGGCTACCAAGTGAGAAGGGGGATTTTCAATCAGAAACCTTGTCCGCTGGGGGTACAGCCTCGCGAGACCCTCTCTTAGTTCTGCCCATTTCATGCCCCACCCCCTTTCCCCCCATGTAAGATCTGAGCTAGATTCATGGGGTGAGGGCCTGGGGTGGTGTCTATGAATGGAATTTAACTTGCTTATGAATACACATTGCCCTGATTATACAATCTCTCTGAAAAGCTTGGTATGTTTCCATTTTTGCAAAAATGTTTATTGCATTTTTATGATTTTTATGTCTTCTAATATTCTCTCTCGTTCTGATGTCTTCAGGGAGGTAGATAATAGCCTCTGGATAGTAGACTTTTTTGTTTTAAACCTTCCATCTAGAGATCATTACTATTATTGTAGTATTTGTTAAGCACTTAATTTTGTATCAAGCACTGTTCTAAGCACTGGGGTTAGTCGCTATTTGGACACAGTCCCTGTTCTACGTGGGGCTCAAAGTCTAAGATAACTTCATTTGATAACTGCAAGTAGATGTATTATTTAATGGGTTCACTTAAAAAATACAGCATGGTCTAGTGGAAAGAGCACAGGCCTGGGAGTGGGGCCTGGGTCCTAATCCTGGTTCCACCACCTGCCTGCTGTGTGACTTTGGGCAAGTCACCTAACTTCTCTGTGGCTCAGTTAACTCATCTGTAAAATGAGGATTAGGACCAACAGCCCTCTGTGGGACAGGAACTTAGTCCAATCTGATTATTTTCTATCTACCCCAGTGATTAGTACAGTGCCTGCCACAGGCTGTTTAACAAGTACCATAAAAAAAGTTCTCTACAAAAAGGTCCAACACAGTAAGTGCTCAATAAATGCCATTGATTGATTGACTGATTAATTAATAATATAGGCCCCCTCCTTCCACCCACCAAAACAATGGTTCTTTGAGGTTTATTTAAAGTAATTTTTAAATAATAATAATAGCAATTGTGGTACTTGTTAAGTGCTTACTATGTGCCAGGCACTGTACTAGACACTGGGGTAGATGCAAGATCATCAGGTTGGGCACAGTCGGTGTCCCACGTGGGGCTCACAGCCTTAATCCCCATTTTAGAGATGAGGTAACTGAGGGCCAGAGAAGTGAAGTCACTTGCCCAAAGTCACACAGCAGACAAGTGGCAGAGCCAGGATTAGAACCCAATGAACTTCTGGCCCCCAGGCCTGGGCTCTATCTAGTAATAATAATACTGGTGATATTTAGTAATACCAGTGATATTTTAGTAATAATAATAATTGTGATATTTGTCAAATGCTTACTATGTGCCAAACATTGTACTGAGCACTGGGGTAGAAACAAAATAATCAGGTCAGACACAATCCCTAACCTACATGGGGCTCACAGTCTAGTAGTAATATTTAGAATATTTATTAATACTCTTCTAGACTGTGAGCCCATTGTTGGATAGGGATTGTCTCTATCTGTTGCCAAATTGTACTTTTCAAGCACTTAGTAAAGTGCTGTGCACACAGTAAGTGCTCAATAAATATGATTGAATGAATATTAAGCCCTTCTTGTGTTTAAAACACTGTACTAAGCGCTGGGAGAAGATATAGAGTGGGCATTAAATATGGTCCCTGTTCATCATGAGGTTCACAAACCAAGAGTTTAAGTGGGGAGAAGGGATTGGAGACAGGCACAATAGAAGTGACGAAATATTAAAACACAACAAGAACAAATAAACTAAGTTTTAAGTGTCGGCGGGGATGGTGGAGTCCACGACCAAGTGGGAGGAAGCCAGAAGTGGGGACCCTCGGGCTTTTTGCGGGGGCGATGTGCTTTTTGCAGGGGCAATGGATAAGTCCAATAGCATTTGGGAGCAGCGTTTATTCCCTGATCCAGTTAGCATGGTGCATAACTGAGGGATGTATAATTTACACTGAGGCACTATTACTTTTTTGTGGTCTTTGTTAAGCACTTACTCTGTGTTAAACACTGTTCCTAGTACTGGGGTAAAATACAAGGGGATCTGGGTTCTAATCCTGGCTCCACCACTTGTCTGCTGTGTGAGCTTGGATAAGTCACTTCACTTATCTGGGCCTCAGTTACCTCATCTGTAAAATAGGGATGAAGACTGTGAGCCCTATGTGAGACAGGGACTGTGTCTGACCTGATTAGTTTTATCCACCCCAGCACTTAGTACAGTTCCTGGCACACAGCAAGCGCTTAAAATATACCACAATTATTATTATTTGTAATATTTCTTTCAATCACTTTGGCTGTCCCCATTCCTGGCTGAAGCCTCTGGGGCTCCCAAAGCCAGAGGACCAGGACCGACTGGGGAAGGGTTGGGATCTGGGAGGATGGAGCCCCTTCCCTCCCACACTCCCACCTGCCCCAGCCTGGCTTTAGTGGTACTGTAGGTGGGGGCTATAGCCAGGGGAAATGTCCTCTCCTCATCCTAAATTTCTGTTACGGCTTCCTCTCCGGTGACATAAATCTGTCCTCTCGATAGCAACAGTCTCTCAGTATAATAATAATAATAATAATAATGACGTTTGTTAAGTGCTTACTATGATCGAAACACTGTTCTAAGCGCTGGGGGGGAGGAATACAAGGTGATCAGTTTGTCCCACGAGGAGCTCACAGTTTTAATCCCCATTTTATAGATGCAGTAACTGAGGCCCAGAGAAGTTAAGTGACTTGCTCAAAGTCACATAGCTGACAAGTGGCAGAGCCGGGATTAGAACCCATGACCCTTGGCTCCCAAGCCCAGGCTCCTTCCACTGGGCCACGCTGCTTCTCTGTATGTATGTATTTTCGGTATGTAAAGGCAGTTATGTATCATCTTTTTTTAGTCATTGGTTTGCCAGATGTCCTGATTGTTTGAGGTCACTTTCTCCAGTAGTACACTGGGAAGCAAAATAATAACTGATGGGAAACATTTCATACATATAAAGAGTCAGGGACCTCCTAAATCATAGCAATATGTGAGAATTGTTGACAAGCCTCTCTTTGCTTTCATCATACATGTTGTTTCCTTCATGTCCATGTCTCCCATCTTCTCAAGAACCTCCAGTATTTGCCCATCCACTTCTATATCAAACTGATACTCCTCGCCATCAGCCTTAAAGCACTCAATCACCTTTCCCTTTGCTATCTTATCTCTCTGATCTCCTGCCACAACGCAGCCACACACTTCACTCCTCTAAGCCAACTCATTCACTGTACCTCAGTCTCATCTACCTCGCTGCCAACTTGGAATGCCCTCTCCCTTCATATCTGACAGACGATCCCTCTCCCCACCTTCAAAGCTTTATTAAAAGCAAATGTCCTCCAGGAGGCCTTTCCCGATTAAACCCTCATTTCCTTTTCTTCCACTCCCTTCTGCATCACCTTTGCACTTGGATTTGCACTCTTTATTCACCCCACCCTCAGCCTCTCAGCATTTACGTATATAACTGTAATTTA
Source organism: Tachyglossus aculeatus (assembly GCF_015852505.1). NCBI lineage: Eukaryota > Metazoa > Chordata > Mammalia > Monotremata > Tachyglossidae > Tachyglossus > Tachyglossus aculeatus. The sequence continues at coordinate 16,112,408 of NC_052091.1, forward strand.
TTTATTTATATTAATGTCTGTCTCTTCTCTAGACTGTACATTCGTCGAGGGCAGTACAATAACTCTCTTAAATTGTACTCTCCCAAGTTCTTAGTACAGTGCTCTGTATACCATACCATATGTACAATTAAAAAAAAAACTCAGAAAAAAAAACAGAACACACCATTGAGGGCCTCTTCGGCAAGGGGGCCCCGAGGCAAAGACTTCCCTTTTTCCTTTCTGGCTGTGTCCCTGGAGGTGGGGAGGCAAATTCATCTGCATCCCAGATCCCTAGTTTCCCCACAAAAAACATGGATGGAAGTGAAGTTCCCTCACAGGAGCCAGGAGAGTTCAATTAATCAGTGATGGAGGCTGAGCACCCTGGGAGATCCTGGCCATGCTATTCCCCATGGTAGAGGAAAGCCTGGGAGCAAAACATGCCAGGATGGGAAGAGTTTGGGAGGGAGCAACCATTTCTGTTAGCAGAACGTGTCTCTTAATTCTGTTGTATCGTTCTCTCCCAAGGGCTTAGTATAGTGCTCTGCACATAGTAAGCACTCAGTGAATGCCAGAGATTGATTGATTGATTCCTGCCCCCTGTTTCAGCTCAGTCCAAATCCTCAAACTGTTGGGATGGAAACAGAGGGGGAGAGCTGGAAACATTTTTCCATTCTTCTGGGAAAGCTCCTCACTTCAGAGAGCCAAGGAGTCCTGTGCCCAACTCAACCTGCCCAGTAGAGGCTGGGCGAGTTCTGACCAGGGCCATTATGGGAGGCCAGGGGTGGGGCAGAGGGTTCAGGTTATAAATGGCAGAGGATAAAGGGAAGATACTCAAGGCACAGGGATGAAGACTTCAAGTCCTAGACCTCAGGATTTGGCGGTGGTGGTGGAAGGGTGGGGGGAAGGAGGGAAGAGGGGAGACCTGTCACCAACCTCAGAGTTGCAGCCTGTCCCTGCGGATTGTGATGCATCAGTGATGTCACCTCTGAGCCCAAAAGGGGTCTTCCCAGCTGGAGCCAGGGAGGGCTTTTGGAGTGTTGGCAGTTAGAGAGGGAGGAGGTGGTGGTGGTGATGGTTGGAGAATTTATGGTGGTTTGGTGGTTTGTAGTGTGAGAGTAGATTGGAATTCAGAGAGGCAAGAGGAGGATTTTGTTGTTAGTTGAGGGAAGGTGTTTTGGGAGGCATAGGAGGGCTAGGAAGGGGCAGGGTTGGTGGGTGGACTTGTTGTTGGCTAGCGAAGGGGGGCTTTAAGTTAGCGTGAGTTGAGGGTGTGATACCAATCAGCAGAATGTCTCGACTCAGACGGTCAGTCCCTTCTTGTGTCTGTGGGTCCGGGTTGCCATCAGCTGGGAGGGCTACAGAGGAGGAATGGGCTGGGGTCAGGGTTTGGGGGCTGAGGGAAAGCAGAGAGAGAGGTGACTCCCTGATTCCTAGCTTGTCAGGGGAAGGGAGGGAGGGGAGACCAGAGCCGGAGAGTTGGAGAGGAGTCCCACGCCAGCAGCCTCACTCAGCCCCCTTTCCGTCTCCCACTCTTCCAATTCTTCCTATGCTCCAGGAAAGTTTTACCAATGAGTAAGACTTCCAGGAAGGACAGCTGTCTGGAATGGATTAGGAATATTCAAAAAAGAAAATCTTCCATAATCACCACCTGGGTTACTCCAGCACCCTTGGTGCTGGAGGAGGAATTCAACCAGGAAATACGGAACAGAGGTGTGATGGGGAGGAGATGAGGTTGGGGTGCAGGGGCGGTGGGAAGGCTCACGGTCTCCCGGAGAGGGGAGTAGGGGGAAGAGACCCAACCCTCTGAGAGAGTTCTCACTGCGGGGTTTATCCTTCCTTCCCAGAGCTGTGCTTCCAGCTCATTCTCAGTGAGCTCCAAGGATTCCGAGCCCAAGGCAATCTAGTGGTAAGATCCAACTCTCCCTGAGCTTGATCATCCCTCTGGGCTGGGCCTTTCCAGGGCAGGTGATGTGAGCCTGGGGGTGGATGGATCCTGGAGGGGCTGCTGCCATGTTGAGGGGGGCATGGGAAGAGGATCCCAGAGCACAGTGCCCAAAATCTCTGCTGTTTCCTGGGAGCAGGGGGAGCAGACCATCAGCGGTTCCCTGTCCCCTGGTTCTTCTGCCACCAGGCCTTTGCGAGGAATCTGACATTGGTCCAGCTGAGGGAACTCATCCAGAGAGTCCTGGCTGACTTGAAGAGCTCCAGCTTGGCCAGGGTGAAAAATGCAGTCCGGCTTCTGGCCGTCCTGCTGCAGGTGCCCAGAGCCATAGACAATCAGGTAAGGAGCCCCCTGGGTACAGGGGTGGGAGGCTGGCTGAGTAGGGGTTGACTTTGGGGGTCAGACAACTAGTAGATTAGTAGACCTGAGTCACAAGTCACAAATAGCTTCTTGAAGATCTCCTCCGGCCAATGTATAGTTGAGATAGCCAACACCCAGATTTTAATGTCTGTCTCATTCACTTGATTGTAAGTTCTTTGATGGCAGGGATCATGTCTACCAACTCTATTATATGTATTCTCCCACACACTTAGTCAAATGTTCTGCATACGGTAAATGCTCAATAAGGAGCACTGATTGATTGATCTATTTTGACATCACCTGCCAACAACTTCCCCTCAAATTAGAAAATCCCTAAAATAGAAATTTCCACTTGTACTCTGTTTTGTTTCTGCATCTTCTATTTCAGTCTGTGTGTTTAGGTCTCCTATCTTTTTCTAAAAAAATGAATGGTATTTATTAAAGTTTTAATATGTGTCAAGCACTGTACTAAGTGTTGGGGTCAGTGTTTTATGCCATTGAGTCATCTCTGACCCATAGTGATGCCATGGACACATCTACCCCACTTCCATCTGCAATGGTTTTGGTAGTGTATCCATAGAGTTATAATGGGGTTGGACATAGTCCCTGTACCACACAGGGCTCACAGTCTTAATTCACATTTTACACATGAGGAAACTGAGCCTCAGAGAAGTGAAGTGACTTGCCCAAGGTCACACAGCATACAAATAGAGGAGCTGGGATTACAATCCAGGTCCTCTGACTGCCAAGCCCATGCTCTTTCCACTAAGCCATGCTGCGTCCTAAATTTTCCAGAGATACTCCCAAATCAGTTTCCCCCAAACAGCAGTATTTCAACAGCAGCAATTATATAACGACTATTAATCCAGTTCCGTGGGACTGAACCACAGTGGAAGAGATCATTCTGTATTTCCCAAGGAAATCACACCAATGAATATAACCATTCGACACGTTGATCTATTTTCACCATTATTCTTTCTATTTCCAATTCATCGACTGTCTCCTCTTTTTCCTTTAAAACGTATGGTCTGAACTAAATTTTATAGCTAGAATCCAACTACCCCACACTTTGAGATACTTCCTTATATCTGTCCTCAATGTTCAGCTTTATTCTTCCGTGTCGTTAGAAGTTTAATACACAATCCTAAATGTGTTTGTAATCCAAAAAATTCCCCCACTTTTCCCCTCGTTGAGAGTAAGTGAGGCAGGTTTCATCTCGTGTTGACGCCGAGACAGAATATTCCAGAAAGCCACAGATGGAACGTGACTTCCATTTTTGCTTTTTCTACATCACCCCCCAAATGTAGAGAACAAGTCAAACCCTGGCATGAACAGTTTCCAGGCCTGAACAGTCGGGTGGGGATGAGGTGGGGGGGCGGTGCCGACAATTTCTGGGGCTGGCAGCAGATCCGTGTCTCACAAGGGACCTTGCCGGGCTCACCAACCTTCTCTCTGGATCCGGCTCCTAACATGGAGCATGGAATGTACCACGGACCGGGCTGGTCCTGGACTGGACAAACGGTTCCTATGGCCCAGGATTCTCTCCCCGGCAGGCTCAGGCTCCTGCTGGGAACTGTTGCAGGGGATGAGAGCTGCCTTCTTTGTTTCCAACCACACAGGGAGTGAGATACCACTGAGCATCTCTAACTCTCCCTGCAGTAGCCCTGCAGTAGCCCAGCTTCACAAACGACCCAACCGGTGCCAGCGTGCTCCGCCGAAAGGCAAAGCCCCAAAGGGGCTCGTGGAATTAAACTCTGAACAAGCAGGGATCTCTCGCTCTCCCTTCTGTGGCTTCTCCCGGCTCACTCCGCCAACCCTTCTGGTCCATCTTAGAGGAATCCTTGGTGGACTGGAGCCAGCCTACGGGGCTGGGGTGGGCAGAGAGGAAGGGGTGTCCAGCAGGCGATCCAAATCTGACTCTGACCCTCCGTCTGCTTGCTGACTTCCAGGTGGCTGACTTTGTGAGGAGCGTGTATGAACAATTTAACTCCTCCAGCACCCTGGCTGGGAAGGCCCTCCTCCAGGAAGCCCTGGTCCTGCTCGCCTGTCACCACACTCAGGATGCAGTGCAGGTCTTCCTCGGTTATTCGCTACCCCTGGATGGGTATGGCCAACCTCCACACCTACCCCCACAATGCCCCCCATCCCAGGACAGAGCAATAACAGCCAGGATGGCCCTGGGGGAGTGACTCCGGATCCCTCCTGGGTGGCGGCACGGGAGCAGGGGTGATGGCCTACCGCAGACTTGGAGGGGGCTGGAATCTGGGGCGTCTCAGCCTGCTCCATCTCCCCATGATGGGGCACTCCTGGGAAGGGAGATGCTGGAGGATGGGAAATGGGGAGATGCCCAGGCCCCCAAGCCTGAGCTCCAGGGTCCCCGCAGCCCCCGGACTGGCTCTGACAGTCTCTGGGGCTGGATCTCGGGCTGGGGGAGTGGCGGGGAAGGATGAGTCCGGGTTGCGGCTCCACAGGCAGGTCCTTGACATATGGAAAGCCATGGGAGCGGATCCTACCATCGCCTACCGTGTGCTGCAGGAGCTCCTCTGTAATATGCTGGAACGACCAGTGCCAGGGAACAGAGGCTCCACCGACAACCGGAGGTCCATCGCGGTGAGCCCTCACCCTGGACCAGAGGGACAGAGCTAAGGGCAAGCCTGGCCAGGAGCTCAGAGCCCCACCCTGACCTTGGCCCCTCCAGCTCCCTCTGACCTGTCCACCTGCTGGATGGGAAGGTTGCCCTGGGAGCCAAGGGGATGGGAGGATGGCCCTTGAGGGCCCTGGGTCCCAGAGACCGGGTTGAGTCTCAGAGCTGGGCACTGCTCACTCCTCGGCCCTCAGAAAGCCCTGGATATGGGGTCAGAGGGAGCCAGAGGCAGTGGGGGCAGGGTGGGCCGGCCGGAGTTGGGGGGACGCCGGCTGAGCCCATTTCCCACCCCACCAGGCTGTGAACACACTGTATGAGCTGCTCTTCTCGTGGGAGTATTCGGGGGCCATTGTCCAACTCTTCCCCCAGCTCTTCCTGGCCTTCGTCATCCAGATCCAGTATGTCCTGGAACTGGGCCTGGCAGGGGAGTGGGAGCCGGAGGGTGTGGAGCCCACCGTGCCCTCCACCCTCAGCCCCTGGAGGTGAGCAGCTGGAGGGGTGGAGGTGGAGGATAGGACCCCTGATGGAGATAGTCCAAGTTCTGTCATGGCCGGGGACCAGAAGCAGCAGGAATCCCAAGAAACCCCTAGCCTGGGGTGAGGGGGCAGGGGCTGAATGCGGCAGGGATGAGGGGTTGGACGGCTCTGAGGGGCAGTGAATTCTGCTGTCTCCTGCCCCTCGGGTAGGGTTTGCTTGGGATAGGAGAGGGGTTTTTTTTTGAAGTCCCCATACTTGGCATGACTGACTGACACCTACTTCACCCCTCGTTGCTCTCAGGACGGCCCTAGAGGCCCTGAAGGGGCTTCTGTCCAGCATGGGATGTTGGCGGAGCTTCACGTCCATGGAGCTGCAGGATGGCTGGCAATTCTTCTCATGCCTGGAAATCTTCCAGGAGGGCGTGGCCCTGTTGGCCAGGTACGGTGGGGGGGCGAGGGAAGGGGATTAGAGGCAGGGGGCAGGTGATAGGGCTGGGAGAGAGGGTTGGAGGAGCCTCGTCAGTCAACTGTTCCTCCCCAACCCCTGAGCTCCTGTTCCTCGGGCCCTAGGTCTCCCCATACTCCTCTGTAAGCTCAGCCCAGCCGTGCTGTCTTCCCCAGGACCCTGGTCCAGAGCAGGTGTCTGATGGTGGCTGATCTCCTGCGTACTGTGTCCCGTTCCCTGCTGGGGAAGGGCCCGCAGGGCCGGAGTGTGGCCATGGGGCTGCTGGCCGAGGTAAGAACCAGGGCCAAGGACTAGGCCGAGCCGGCCCAGGTCATTAGTGAGGTTGTCACCATCAAGCAGACACCCCTGGTCCCTGAACCCTGGGAGAGATGGAGGAGAAGGGAGGACTGGGGCTGGAGGAGAAGCTGGTCACGCCACCACAGCCTGGCCCCCCCTGCCCCCTCTCAGTGGGTCCTGGCTCCCCTCCCCAAGGATGAGACCCCCCGCACTGCCTCCGCGGTCCAGTGGCCTTCATGGTTTCCCTTGGCAGTTGATCTGGATCCCCTCCCTGGAGGCTGTCCTGGACCTCAAAATCCTGCACCTCATCCTCCAGGACGGCCTGGGAGACCCCGACCCCGTGGTACAGGTCATCAGCCTGCAGACTCTCACCAGTCTGCCCCTCAACCCTGACAAGGTCAGAGGCCCAGCCCCAGGGCCACCCCCGGAGGGACCAGAGCTGGAGGGACCCCAGCCTAGGAACTGGACTCTCCTTGAGAGCCCCCCCGGGGAGGGTCCAGGTGGGGGCAGGGAAGGAGGGGCGGGACAGGACTCCCGGGCGTAACTAGGCATGGCCTGAGGGTGAGGATGCGGGATGGAAGCCCCAGGTCAGGTGGTGAGAGGAGCCGTCTCAGGTGGGGACAACCTCATCATCCCCCTCTCTGCCCTCATCTCCACAGAAGCCACTTTTTCTGGGTCAGCTCCCGTCCATCCTGAAGGGCTTCTATCGGGAGGATGAGGTGGGGATCCTAGCGGCCATGAACACGGCGATCCTCACCACCCAGAGTCTGGGCTCTCAGGGACTCAGCCACCTCAGTGAGGACATTGTGCTCATGCTGGGCCCGTTCTTTGACGACGTGAGTCTGAGAGGCCTGGGAGACGGGAGCAGCCGAGGCCTGGTCGAAGGCCGTAGCCTTCCGATCCCTTCCCGGGCCCCACTCTGGCTGTGCCAGAGCCCAGAAGGGGCTGCTCCCAAAGCCCCAGGCCTTGGGGGCATCAGCTGCCCTCCGCCACCTCGTCACCCCCGCACTGAGCCAGAGGGCTCTCCACCAGCACAGTGTCCCCTCTGCCACCTCTGCCTTCGCTCCCTACTCTCCCCTCGTAGACTTTGCCCCTGGTTATTCCTACCCTGGGGTTCCCAGGCCCTGCCCCGGTGGAGCCAGCCCTCCTCCCATCTCCTATCCCCGGCCGGAGTCTCCCCTGCCCCTCCCACAATCAACCGGGGTTTCTCCGCAGGAGAGACCCCGAGTGCGGGCCGCAGCCCTAGAGCTGCTAGGAGCCGTGGCCGACGGCTGGGTGTGGGAGGAGGAAGCCAGCTTGCAACAGGAGCTGATCCGCTGCCTCCTCCCGGTCCTCGTCCACACCAAGGATGAGGACCCTGCCGTCCAGAAAGTGAGTCGCTCTTCCCCTTCCACCTCCATCTACAGTCTCTGCCCTCCCCAGTCTTCCCTCTCTGGGTCACCATTCCTAGTCTTTCCAGCCCACTGACACCACCACTGGCTTTCCATTTGCAGAAAGCCAGATACTCATTCTTCCGGCTTGCCCAGAGCTTGGAGTGGAAATACATGCACCTCGTGGGGTGGAAACTGATTGGAAAGGAGAAAGAACGTACGACATATACCCCCATCTGGTGGGCCATGGTGAGCAAGTCCGGGATGGGGACTGGGGGTAGTCTTTGGGGGGCTGGGGAAGGAATTGTGGGCTAAGGTCAGTCCTGGGGGAGGCGCTTGGGGGTGGTCTTGGGAAAGGGACTAGGAAGAGGCCAAGAGCCTGGTGGAGCGGAGAGCCCAGTGGCCTGAGGATGGACTGGAGCTGGGAGGGGTGGGGGACAGCCACAGGAGGTAGGAGATGAGGATGGTATTTGTTAAGTGCATACTATGTGCCAAGCACTGCTTTAAGCACAGGGGTAGATACAAGGTAATCAAATTGTCCCATGTGGGGCTCACAGCCTTAATCCCCATTTTACAGATGAGGTAACTGAGGCACAGAAAAGTGAAGTGGTTTGCCCACTGAGGTGGGATTAGAACCCATGACTTCTGACTCCCAAGCCCTTGTTCTTTCCACTAAGCCACACTGCTGGAGCTGGGCGGAGTTGGGGGGGGGGGTGTCTCTCACTTTTCTTTTTCTCCACAGATGGAGAGCTTTGAAAGGTGTTGCCCGATTTTCCTCTCCCAGGCTCTGGGCTATATCAACAGCCCTCAGCCGGAGGTGCGATGGGCGGCTGTGTTGTTCCTTGGTGAGTGGGGAGTGGAGACCACAGGGAAAAAAAGAAAAACCCCTCCGTGCTCTGCCTTTGCCCCTTTTCTGGACCTAACCCCAGGGGAGTCCCATCTTCTTAGCTCCTTCGCTCCCACAGCTCCATGCTCCCTGACTCTAGGGACTGGACATGGAAAATGGCCTGAGGTAGTTCCTCGGGGAAAAGGATGGAAGGATGGAAGTGGAAATAATGACTTCTTTTGTTTTCTTTCTCCACAGGATACACCATCGCTATAAACCTGGGCAAGCCATGGCTCTCCAAAGAGGAGCTGGACTTTCTCACCCAGAGTGAGTCCCAACTCTCTCTCTCTCTGTTCTGTCCCTCCTCCATTTCTCCCCCTTGTTCTTCATTTCCTCCCTCACTTTCCTCTTTGAATGCCTTTCCCACCTGGTTATTATTGGCTTCTGATTCACTCTTTCTCTGCCTTCCTCTTTCTCTTGTCTTTCAGGCCTTTCCTTTGGGCTCTACAGGGTCTGGGTGGGTGGTGGTTGGAGGATTGAATGAATGAGAGAATTAGGAGAGGGAAGGTTGACGGGGGTGGGGGGAAGGGGAGGGCTCCTCCCAGGTTCCCGGGATGTGCTCAGAGAGGGGGGCTGCTCAGTGGGCGGCGCTGCCTCGTGTCCCACGCGCTTTTGCTCTCCTTTTCAGAATTTGAAACTTTACAGAACGACCCTCTGGCCAAGATCCGTAGATTCGTCAGGTCCTGCCACTTCAACAGAAAGAATAACGAGGAACAGGGCCAGCCCTGAGGGCTCCCAACCTGAGGGAGGGGTTGAAGCTGATGAGGATGAAGCAGCATCAGGAAGGTCCTCAGTGTCCCAGGCCCGGAACAGCAGGAGCTGCTGGAAGCCGTGCCATCAGGCCGGGGGCCTGGAAGAGCAGAGAGGATGCGCTGACCCCGAGCAGCCGGGTGCCGGGACCGGCAAGGAGGCTCAGGAGGCCTGCCTCCTCTCCGACAGCCCCCATTCCCTGGACTAGTTGCCCCCGGGAACAAAGAACGGGCTATGAGTGAACTCTAATCCTAGGGCTCTGGGACAGTGGCCACTGTGGGAATAAAAACTCTACAGCTTCACCCGGGTGGGCCTGCGTTTCTTTCAGCCGGCGGGGTGGTGGGAGGTGCGACGGGGGAGCTCCACTTGAGTCTGGAGGTGGCCAGTGAGGGGGTTCGGGGGGAGGAGGAGGAGGAGGAGGAAGGGCTGTGAGCTCCGGATGGCTCAGCCCAGACACTTCTGTGACTTTTTTCCTTGGGCCCTGTAGCCACCGGAAGAGGCATCAATTACTATTCTACTCTCCAAAAGCTCAGTATAGTACTCTGCACACAGTTAAGAGCTCAGTGAATACCACCGAGTGATGGATCGATTTTCCTGCTGAGGTAGGCTAGGTTCAAAATGGGAGGGAAGTTTAAGAGGGAGGAGGCAGAGACGGGGGAGGGATTCAATTGATGCAATAGTTTATAAGACAGCCACCTTGCAATCCCAACCTCTTCACAAAACAGCTACCTCGCAACTCTGGCCTGTTCACACAACAGCCAGTTTGCACCCGGAGCCTGTTTCCACAATCAGCCACCTCGAACCCCCAGCCTAGTCACACAACAGTCACCTCGGACTCAAGGCCTGTTCATAAAACAGCCACTTTGCACCCATGGCCTACTCATACAACAGCTAACTCACAACCATGGCCTATTCACACAACGACTGCCTCCTGTTCCTGGCCTGTTCACACAACAGACACCTCACACCCAGGGCCTATTCACACAACAGACACTTCGCACCTTCAGTCTGTTTCCAAACCAGCCATCTCACATCCCAGCCAGTTTGCACAGCAGCCAACTCGGCCCCCTGCCCTGTCTACACAACAGCCACCTCACATCTCATTTCCGTTCACACATCAGCCACCTCACACCTCATTTCCATTCACAAATCAGCCACCTCACACCCTGAGCTTGTTTACACAATAGGAAGCTCATATCCTTGGCCTGCTCATGAAACAGTGACAACCGCTGGCCTGGGCCCACATCAGCCAGAACAGTACTTTGCACATAGTAAGCGCCTAATAAATGCCATCATTATTATATCACACACCCCAGCCTGCTCACAACAGACTACTTACATGTACGGCCTATTTACACAACAACCACCTAGGACCCCTGGCCTATTCGCACAACAGCTACCTCGTGTTCATGGTCTGTTCACACAACAGTCATTTCACACCCAAGGAGTACTTCCCAAGAGCTTAGTACAGTGCTCTGCACACAGTAAGCGCTCAATAAATACGATTGAATGAATGAATGAATTTACACATAGCCATCTCACACCCATTGCATGTTCACAGAACAGCCATCTAGCGCACCTACCCTGTTCTCACAACAGGTAACAGGCAAGCAGGTATCGAATCCCCAGTTTACAGATGAGCTAACTGAGGCACAGAGAAGTGTATCAATCAATCAATCAATCGTATTTATTGAGCGCTTACTATGTGCAGAGCACTGTACTAAGCGCTTGGAAAGTACAAATTGGCATCACATAGAGACAGTCCCTGCCCAACAGTGGGCTCACAGTCTAAAAGGGGGAGACAGAGAACAGAACCAAACATACCAACAAAATAAAATAAGTAGGCTAGAAATGTACAAGTAAAATAAATAAATAAATAGAGTAATAAATATGTACAACCATATATACATATATACAGGTTCAAAAAGTGTAGTGACTTTCCCAGGGTCACACAGCTGACAGTAATAATAATGATAATAATGAAGGCATGTTAACCGCATACTATGTGCACTGTACTAAACGCTAAGGTGTATACAAGCAAATCAGGTTGGACACAGTCCCTGTCCCACGTGGGGCTCTAAGTCTCAATCCCCGTTTTCCAGATGAGGTAACCGAGGCCTGGAGAAGTTGAATTGACTTGCCCAAGGTCGCACCACAGCAGGCGAGTGGCAGAGCTGGGATTGGAATTCGTGACCGTCTGAATCCCAAGCCCGGATTTTAGGCACTACACCATAATAATTATGGTATTTGTTAAGCACCTACTATGTGCCAAGCACTGTTCTAAGCTCTAGGGTAGATACAAGGAAATCAGGTTGTCCCACATGGGGCTCACAATCTTAACCCCCATTTTACAGATGAGGTAACTGAGGCACAGAGAAGTTAAGTGGCTTGCCCAAGGTCACACAGCAGACAAGTGCCGGGGCTTGGATTAGAACCCACGTCCTCTGATTTCCAAGTCTGTGTTACATACACCACGCTGCACGTGGTGGAGCAGAATTAGAATCCAGGTCCTTCTGATGCCCAGGCTCGACCCACGAGGCCACTCAGACACATTATCTGCCCATAATGAGTAATTGTATTTAAGTGGTATTTAATGGTATAGAAGCAGCGTGGCTCAGTGGAAAGAGCCCGGGTTTGGGAGTCAGAGGTCAGGGGTTCAAATCCGGCTCTGCCAATTGTCAGCTGGGTGACTTCGGGCAAGTCACTTAGCTTCTCTGTGCCTCAGTTCCCTCATCTGTAAAATGGGGATTAAGACTGTGAGCCCCAGGTGGGACAACCTGATCACCTTGTATTCCCCCCAGTGCTTAGAACAGTGCTTTGCACATAGTAAGCGCTTAACAAATACCATCATTCTCCCAGATTGAGCTCCCTCCTTCCTCTCCCCCTCCTCCCCTTCCCCATCTTACCTCCTTCCCCTCCCCACAGCACCTGTATAAATGTATACATGTTTGTACATATTTATTACTTTATTTATTTTACTTCTACATATTTATTCTATTTATTTTGTTAATATGTTTTGTTTTGTTCTCTGTCTCCCCCTTCTAGACTGTGAGCCCGCTGTTGGGTAGGAACCGTCTCTATACATTGCCAACTTGTTCTTCCCAAGCGCTTAGTACAGTGCTCTGCACACAGTAAGCGCTCAATAAATACGATTGAATGAATGAACGAACGAATGAAGTGTTTACTATGTGTCAAACACTGTTCTAAGTGCTGGGTAGATACAAGCGATTAGGTTGGACACAGTCCCTGTCCCGCATGGATTCAAGGTCTAAGAAGGAGAACCGAGACATGGAAAAGTGAAGTGACTTACCCAAGGTCACACAAACCAGCATTTGGCAGAGCAGGGTTTAGAACCTGGCTCCTTTGACTCCCGGGCCGGGGCTCTTTCCACGAGGCCATATTGCTTCTCCAAAATGAATGGGACAGGGGAGAAGGGAGTAAAGGGATCTCCGAGGAGAGGAGACAGAGGGTATCGGCCCCTCTCTGTCTCCCCTTCTCCCACCACAGTTCAAATCCTTGTCCAACAACTCCTTTATTATTGCACTCTCCCAAGCAACTAGTAATAATAATAATAATGGCATTTATTAAGCACTTACTATGTGCAGAGCACTGTTCTAAGAGCTGGGGGGAGGTTACAAGGTGATCAAGTTGTCCCACGTGGGGCTCACAGTCTTAATCCCCATTTTACAGACGAGGTAACTGAGGCTCAGAGAAGTGAAGTGACTTGCCCAAGGTCACACAGCAGACATGTGGGGGAGTCGGGATTCGAACCCATGACCTCTGACTCCAAAGCCCGGGCTCTTTCCACTGAGCCACGCTGCTCCTCTGCAGTGCAGTGTAGTACAGTGTAGTATAGTGTGCTGTGCAAAGTAAGTGCTTGATAAACACGACTGATTGAAAAAATGATCGATTAAGGCTCCTGTTCCTCCCCCTCACTGTCAAATTGACCTCAGGGCAGTGCCAATGCTGAGCTGTGGCACGATAGACCAGCAGGTGGGCATTTGCCAGGAAAGCCACCTTGGTAGCCACTGTGCAGTCTTCCCCCCAACACCTCTACCACCAGGCCATGTTACCCAGCTTCTTTTCAGGACTTCCGCAGATTCAGATTGCCGAGAGGTGGGGGATTTTCCATTGGAAGACTTGCCCACTGGGGGTATAGCCCCAGGAGACCCTCTCCTGCCCCTTTCCCCACTTACATAGTCCTTTTAATAATAATGATGGCATTTGTTAAGCGCTTACTATGTGCAAAGCACTGTTCTAAGCGCTGGGGAGGATACGGGGTGATCAGGTTGTCCCATGTGGGGCTCACAGTCGTAACCCCCATTTTACAGATGAGGTAACCGAGGCACAGAGAAGTGACTTGCCCAAGGTCACACAGCAGGCACGTGTATTCGAACCCACGACCTCTGACTCCCAAACCCGAGCTCTTTCCACTGAGCCATGCTGCTTCTCAGAGCTAATCCTTCTGTGTGTAAAGGTTTAGGGGTGGAGGGAGGGTGAGAAGAGGAGGGTCTATTAATGGAGTTTAACTCGCTCGTGAATGCAGTGACCTGATTATACAGTCTTTTTGAAAATCTCCATATGTGCCTCCCTTTTGTGCAAAAGAGTTCATTAGATTTTTACAAGTTCTATGGTTTCTAATATTCTCTCTCATTTCTGTATCTGCAGGGAGGTAGGAATCCTATTTAGAAAAAAAAGACTATTGATAATAAACAGTATTCTTACTAAGTTTTCTTTGTAAAGCTGTCTTCCGCTGGTGCTTTCAAACAGATGTACCATTTAATGTGTTCACTTTGAAAAAAACGACTGCACAGAAAGGTCCAATATAATTAAAATCTCTTCCCAACAAAGCGGCGGTCCTTTCACCTGCATTTCAAGATATTTTGGGGGAAAAATCGTAACGATAACAACAACAATGATAATGATGATGATAATAACTGTGTGTGGCTAGGAGCCGAGGAAAAGAAGATTAAAAATAAGAACCTTAGATTTTTTTTTGACCTTGAGCAAAGTTCGTTGCAATAATAAAAAGGGCCACTAGGTGTCAGCATAGGGTAATTCCGGGATACACTCATTCATTCATTCATTCATTCATTCATTCATTCATTCATTCATTCAATCGCATTTATTGAGCGCTCACTGTGTGCAGAGCACTGTACGAAGCGCTTGGGAAGTACAATTTAGCAACATATAGAGACGGTCCCTAGCCAACAACGGGCTCACAGTCTAGAAGAAGAAGAATGATGATGGCATTTACTAAGCGCTTACTATGTGCAAAGCACTGTTCTAAGCGCTGGGGAGGTTACAAGGTGATCAGGTTGTCCCACGGGGGGCTCACAGTCTTAATCCCCATTTAATTGTAGTCATTGTGACATTTGTTAAATCAATACTATTTACTAAGCTCTTTGTGCAGAACACTGTATTAAACTCTTCATTGTGCTATTTGTTAAATCAATGCTATTTATTAAGCTCTTTCTCTGTGCCAAGCACTGTACTAAGCTCTTCATTGTGAGCTGGAGTATGGACTGGAGTGGGCAGGATGCAGGGAGCTCAGGAAGGAGGATGATTTAGTAATCGAGGCGGGATAGGATAATTGATTGGATTAATACGGTAGCAGTTTGGATGGAAAGGAAAGGGAGGATTTGAGCGATGTCGTATCAACAGGATTTAGTCACAGTTTGAATATTTGGGTTGAATGAGAGAGATGAGTCAAGGATAACGTCGAGGTTTATGAGTGTGTGAGACAGGAAGGATGGTGGTGCTGTCTACAGTGTTGGGAAAATCACTGGGAGGACACGGCTTGGGTGGGAAGATAAGGAGTTCTATTTTGGACATGTTTAGTTTGAGCTGTCGGCAGTATATCCAAGTAGAGATGCCCTGAAAGGAGGAGGAAATGTGAGACCGTAGAGAGGGAGAGACAGGGAGACGTAGGTTTGGGAATCATACAGCGTGGCTCAGTGGAAAGAGCATGGGTTTTGTAGTCAAAGGTCATGGGTTCAAATCCCAGCTCCACCAATTGTCAGTTGTGTGACTTTGGGCAAGTCACTTGACTTCTCTGGGCCTCAGTTACCTCATCTGTAAAATGGGGTTTAAGACTGTGAGCCCCCTGTGGGACAACCTGATCATCTTGTAACCTCCCCAGTGCTTAGAACGGTGCTTTGCACATAGTAAATGTTTAATAAATGCTATTATTATTATTATTATAAGCATAGAGGTGGTAGTTGAGGCCGTGGGAGTGAATGAGTTCTCCAAGAGAGTGGGTGCAGATGGAGAACAGAAAGGGACCCAAAACTGAACTTTGAGGGACACCCACAGTTGGGGAGTAGGAGATAGAAGAGGAGCCCGCTAAAGAGACTGAAAAGGAGAGGCCAGGGAGATAGCAGGAGAACCCGGAGAGGACATTGTCAGTGAAGCTGGTTAGATAATGTTTCCAGGAGAAGGGGGTGCTCGACAGTATCAAAAGCAATTGAGAGGTCAAGGAGGATTAGGATGGAGTAGAGGCTGTTGGATTTGGCAAGAAGATCATTTGGGACATTTGAGAGGGTGGTTTCTGTGGAATGAAAGGGGCAGAAGCCAGGTTGGAGGGGGTCGATGAGAGAATTGGAGCAGAACTGGAGACAGCGGATGTAGACAACTCAATCAAAGAGTTTCAATCAGCCAATCATATTTATTGAACACTTACCATGCGCAGGGTACTGTACTAAGCTCTTGGGACAGTACAGACAACAATATAACAGACACATTTCCTGCCCACAACAGGCTTGGGAAGGGTAGGAAGGAGATGGGGTGGTAACTGGAGGGGGCCATGGGGTCAAGAAAGATTTTTTTTCTTTAATGACTGGGGAGATGTGAGCGTGTTTAAATGCAATAGGGAAGAAGCCTTTGGAGAGTTTACATTTGAAGATGGTGGTCAGAAATGAAAGAAGGGAGGGGGCAAGTGCTTCGATAAGGTGTGAAGGGATGGGGGAGGAGGTGCAGTTAGAGGGGGTGGATTTTGAGAGAAGGCAGGAGATTCCCTCTTGAGATCCTGATGGGAAGGATGGGAGAGTTGAAGGAGGGGCAGGAGGATGGAGGGACTTGAGAGGACCGGGGGAGATTTTAGGGATATCACATCTGACAATTTTAATTTTCTCAGTAAAGTAGGTGGACAGGTCACTTAGGCAAGAGATAAGGAAGTTGGAGGGCCAGGGGATTTGAAGAGGGAGTTAAGCATCTGGAACAACTGGAGAGAGAAATGGGCATACGTGTCAGTAAAGATGGAGCAATAATTTTGCCGGGCAGAGGAGAGGGCAGAGTTAAAGGATGCAAGGATAAACTTAAGGTGGATGAGGTCAGCCTATTCTCTAGATTTCCACCAGCAGCATTCTGCGGCTCATTCGGAGCAAAGGAGGCATACTGTGGAGGTGATCCAGGGCTACAGGTTAGTGGTAGAAAATCGACAAAGCATTAGGGGAGTGAGTGACTTTAGCTCAGTAGAGACAGTGGTGTTGAGCACATCAATTTGGTTGTCAAGGAAAGGTAGTTTGGATATGGAGATTAATCGGGACATGATGACTTGAGAAAATAGGATGGGGTCAAAAGATCAGTGATCTCTGTGGGGGAATAGGACAAATTTGCGAGGAGAAGATGTGTGGGAGAGAAGGCAGGTGAGGAGGTTGTGGTCAGATAGAGGGATTTCAGGGTTGGTGAGGGTAGAGATGGTACAGTGACTGGAGATGACAAAATCGAGTGTGTGTCCAAGATGGTGAGTAGGAGAGTTGGGGTGGACCAGGAGGTCGGCAGAGTTGAGGAGCATAGAAAGTGGGCAGGGGAAGGGTCTTCTGGAAAATCTGTGTGGATATTGAAGTCCCCAAGGATCAATGTAGGGATGGAGAAAGAGAGAAGTAAAGTGAGAAAGGGATCAAAATGGTTCAAAATAATGGAGGTGGGGCCTGGGAAGTAGTAGTTGGCCATGACTTATTATCTGGAGTCTGTGGTAGGGGAGGATGGCCTGGGCTTTGAAGGAGGGGAAAGAGAGGGATGGGGGGGGGAGGTGGAATTGTTCAATAGTACATTGGGAAGCAAGATGAAGGTGCTCCACTTTTTCCAGTGAGTCTTGGGGAAAGGGGGAAAATGAGGTCTCCTCTTAAGAAAGCAGCAGGGGAGACTGTGTCATCTGGGAGGGCCAGTGATGGTGAGGAGGAGGAGTGATTAGTTCAGAAACAGGCCAAGGATGAAGGGAAGCTTTCCCATAATGGAACGGGGGTTCCGGGGGCTGTGCAATGGGGAGGGGTTGATTGGAAGCGGACAAGAGGGTGTGCTGAAAAGGAGGGACAGAGATGGACGGGTCGTGGTGAGGTCGGAGAAGTTTAAGGGTTGTAGGTGATGTTGTCAACAAAAATAACAGCTTAATCAGGTGATTTCCTGAATAAAATTGTTGAAATGTGTGTAGGTCCTTGAGAGTCAAGAGGCAAGTGTTTACGAGTAAACTGGAGGAAGTGCTTGATGTTTAAAAATATGGGTCCTTGCCAGTGTTGATATATAAAAAAACAGGTCCTTGTCACTTTGGCGTCAGACAGCCACATGATGATGATGATGATGGCATTTGTTAAGCGCTTACTATGTGCCAAGCACTGTAATCAAGGTACTCAGGTTGCCCCACGTGGGGCTCACAGTCTTAATCCCCATTTTACAGATGAGGGAACTGGTGCCCAGAGGAGTTAAGAGACTTTCCCAGGGTCACACAGCTAACAAGTGGCAGAGTCAGAATTAGAACCCATGACCTCTGACTCCCAAGCCTATGCTCTAACCACTGAGCCATGCTGCTTCTGGTTGTAGGGGATGAAAAAACATCCAATCGGCTGGGCTTTTCTCCAGGGGAGGGGCAGCTTAGGGCCTCGGGGGCAGTAGCTAGCCAGAACTAGCAATGTCCCTGGGTAGACTGATTTCCATCCTGGCTACCCAAGCTCTCTCCACCAAGAGTGTCCTCCCTCCCCTGAAAAATCATCCAGCCCTCTTGCCCAGAAGACCCAACCAACAGCAGGCATAACAGGTGGACCTGCTGCCTGCTGGAATAGAAGTAATGTGGGCAGGCTAGACTTCATCTCTATCCCACGTGCGTGGTGCCACTCAGAGATTTTTCTGAAGGCAGTGCGACATATAAGACTAAGAAACACTTAATAATGATAATATCATTTGTGGCATCTGTTAAGCACTTCCTATGTGCCAAACCCTGAGCTAGGCACTGGGGCACATCCAATCAGATCACACAGAGTCCCTCTCCCTCATGTAAGGATGGATGTAACCCCCTCCAACCTGGCTTCTGCCCTTCAATCCACAGAAACTGCCCTCTTAAATGTCCCAAATGATCTTCTTGCCAAATCCAACAGCCTCTACTCCATCCTAATTCTCCCTAGTGTAAGGGGGAAAAGCAACCAAGTACTTCAAACCCATTTTATTATTATTATTAATAATAATAATAATAATGGCATCTTTTAAGTGCTTACTACGTGCCAGGCACTGTATTAAGAGCTGGGGTGGATACAAGTTAATCAGGAACATAGCCCGTGTTCCACGTGGGGCTCCGTCTCAATCCCCATTTTACAGATGAGGGATCAGAGACACAGAAGTAAAGTGACTGCCCATGGGCACACAGCAGACACATCAGTTTTGTGTTCTCTGCTGTGGATTCAGGCCGGGCCACAGGGAGAGGGAAGAGGAAGGATGGCCGCTCCTTGGATTTATCCATAAGAAGGGTGAATAAAGGGAGCAAATCCAAGTGTGTGGAGGACTCAGAAGGGAATGGGAAAAGAGGAAATGAGGGCCTTGGAGGGGAAGGCCTCTTGGAGGAGATGTGCCCTCAATAAAGTTTTGAAGGTGGGGAGAGGGATTGTCTGTCTGAGAGAAAAGTGAGGCAGTTCCAGGCCAGGGGCAGGACATGGGTGAGGGGTGAGTGGGAGATGGATGAAACCGAGGTACCGTGAGTGGGTTGGCATTACTGGAGAAGCAGCGTGGCTCAGTGGAAAGAGCACGGGCTTTGGAGTCAGAGATCATGGGTTCAAATCCCGGCTCTGCCAACTGTCAGCTGTGTGACTTTGGGCAAGTCGCTTCACTTCTCTGTGCCTCAGTTACCTCAGCTGTGAAATGGGGATTAAAACTGTAAGCCCCCTGTGGGACAACTTGATCACCTTGTAACCTCCCCCAGCGCTTAGAACAGTGCTTTGCACATAGTAAGCGCTTAACAAATGCCATCATCATCATTAGAGGAGCAAGCACACCCATATTCTCCTTGTTTCAAAAACCCTCCATCTTAGCATCATGTCCTAGAAGCAGCGTGGCTCAATGGAAAGAGCCCGGGCTTGGGAGTCAGAGGTCATGGGTTCAAATCCCAGCTCTGCCACTTGTCAGCTGTGTGACTTTGGGCAAGTTACTTCACATCTCTGGGCCTCAGTTACCTCATCTGTAAAATGGGGATTAAGGCTGTGAGCCCCACGTGGGACAACCTGATCACCTTGTATACTCCCCAGCGCTTAGAACCGTACTTTGCACATAGCAAGTGCTTAACAAATACCAACATTATTATTATTACTCCTTGAATTTTATTTTTTAATGGTATTTGCTAAGTATTCATTATGTGCCAGGTAGTCTTCTAAGCACTGGGGTGTCGCGAGCCCCGACTCATACCAACCAGGACCTTCCTGGACCAGAAAGGGCCTCGGTAACATGTAGTAATAATAATGATGGCATTTATTAAGCACTTACTATGTGCAAAGCACTGTTCTATGCAGTCAAACCCCAACACCGACCAGCAGGGTTACGGTGGAAAGTTTCTCACTTAGTTTAAGGGAGTCACACACTGCACTCCACCAAAAGTCCAATACCACTCTGCTGGGCAAGGGAACCTGTTCTGCCAATGCTCCTTCTTTCTGCTTCCAAGTGCTGCTACTTCTCTGAGTAGTTCGATGCTTGCTTCTGCTCCAGGTGCTTATTCTTGCTTTCTGCGTTGCTATGCCCTCAAGATTCAAAAGGAGAGCCTTTTATCTGCATTAGCCGCCCCAGCTGTGGCTCTATGGAGCAGTCATTGATTGGTCCAGGCTCGTTACTGGGTCGAGCGGGAGAGAAGGCCCTGCCTCCCTTCATGCTCAGAACCCCCCACCACGGGCTGGCAATCACCTGTCCTCAAGTAGAGCCCATCACTGGCTTCATGAGTTTCTTCTCTGTTCTTTGTTGTTCATTCAATCGTATTTACTGAGCGCTTACTGTGTGCTGAGCACTGTACTAAGTGCTTGGAAAATGCAATTGGGCAACAAAGAGAGACAATCCCTGCCCACATTGGGCTCACAGTCTAGAAGCTCTTGTTCACGGGATGACAAACAGTCACTAGTTCTCTATTTTATTAATGAGGTGTATATAGCAATAATTCTATTTATTCTGAGGGTATTGACACCTGCCCACTTGTTTTGTTTTGTTGTCTGTCTCCCCCTTCTAGACCATGAGCCCGTTGTTAGGTAGGGACCCTCTCTATTTGTTGCCGATTTGTACTTCCCAAGCGCTCAAAACAAACAGTCACTAGTTCTCTATTTTATTAATGATGTGTATATATAGCGATAATTCTATTTATTCTGATGGTATTGACACCTGTCTACTTGTTTTGCTTTGTTGTCTGTCTCCCCCTTCTAGACTGTGAGCCCATTGTTGGGTAGGGACCATCTCTATTGCCGATTTGTACTTCCCAAGCGCTTAGTACAGTGCTCTGCACACAGAAAGCACTCAATAAATACAATTGAATGAATGAATAGTAAAGCGGCTTGCTGTGGGCTCACCACATCGGGTAGATACTAAATAATCAGGGTGGACACAGTCCATGTCTCACATGGGGTTCACAGGCTTAATCCCCATTTGGGCCGGAGAGTCAGAAGGTCATGGGTTCTAATCCCAGCTCCTTCTCTTATCTTTGTGGCTAGAGCACAGGCATGGGAGTCAGAGGATATGGGTTCCAATCCCAGCTCTGCCACTTGTCTGCTGCGTGACCTTGGGCAAGTCACTTCTCTGTGCCTCAGTTCCCTCATCTGTAAAATGGGGATTAAGACTGTGAGCCCTATATGGGACAGGGATTGTGTCCAACCCAATTAACTTGTATCTACCCCAAGACTGAGCCCTTAATAAATACCATAACTATTATTAAGTGGAAGATCCAATGTTAGAACCCAGTTCCTTCTGGATCCCAGGCCTGTGCTCTATTCACTAGGCCACACTGCTTCTTGTTGCTTTCAACTTTCTCATTCAATCTGCTGGCTAATCCTGCCGGTTCTTCCTAGACAATATTTCCCACAGTGACCATTCTGGTCCGAAATCTAGTCTTGGCAAGTCCTGATCATTGTTATCAGCCTCCTTGCTGGTCTTTCTGCCTCCTGCCTCTCCCTCACCCAATGCGCTGCTGCATGGATCAGCTATTTGAGGGACTGCTCAGCACAAGGTCTCTCCACCCCTCAAAACTCCCCTCACCGACTTCCCATCTCTTTCCAAGTCAAGCAAAAACTGACTGATGACTTCAAAGCGGTCCATCAGCTCTCCCCATCTTAAACACTATTCTCTTCACCTGTTACACCCTTGAAAACTCACTTTTTTTTCTCCCAAACTAACTTCTGCATTTACACGGCTCTCAGTTCTCCCACCTCTGTCCAATTTGCCCGGTTTGGATCTCCCTCGCTCCACAAATCGGTCAGACCACATCTCTCCCTCATCGGTGGTATTTATTGAGCGCTTACTATATTCAGAGCATTGCACTAAGCATTTGGAAGAATACATGACAACAGAGTTGGCAGACACGTTCCCTGCCCACACCGAGCTTATAGTCTAGATTCAAAGCCCTCCTAAAATACCTCTGTCGAGCCTTCCAGGCTTTATTCCCAGTATCGCAAGCTGCACAAACCCAGCAGCCATTTCAAGCACTTATCGGTTGATGAGAGAGAGAGAGAGAGCGTGTGTGTGTGCATGCTGAAGGTAGGTGTTGATAAACACATATGTTGATAAAGCAAGGATGTAATGCCAACTTTCTCACTGTATCTCCATTTCATTTATCTCACCACCAACCCCTTGTCCACATCCTCTCACTGGCCTGGAATGCCCTCTTCACATCTGACAGACAACACTCTCTCTACCTTCAGAGCCTTAATAAAATCACATTCCTCCAAGGGGCCTCCCCTGGCTAAGCCCTCATTTCCCCAACTCCTTCTCCTTCCTCCGTAGCATAAGCATTTGGCTCTGTATCCTTTAAGCACGTGATATTGTTGTCTGTCTCCCCCTTCTACACTGTGAGCCCGTTGTTGGGTAGGAACCATCTCTAACTGTTGCCAACTTGTACTTCCCAAGTGCACTGCACACAGTAAGCACTCAATAAATACGATTAAATGAATGAATATTCAATCCCTCCTTAAGCCCCACAGCCCTTATATCCATATCTGTAATTAAAGTAATTTCCACCTCCCTCTCTAAATTGAAAGCTCCGGGTGGACAGGGAATATGTCTATCGATTCTATTCGATTGTCCTCTCCCAAGCTTGGCACAGTGCTTGGCACACAGTAAGCACTCAATTAGGGAATCAATCAATCGTATTTATTGAGCGCTTACTGTGTGCAGAGCACTGTACTAAGCGCTTGGGAAGGGAAGCAGTGTGGCACAGGTCTGAGAGTCAGAAAGACCTGGGTTCTAATCTCAGCTCCGCCACTTATCCGCTACGTGACTTTGGGCAAGTATCTGTGCCTCAGTTACCTCATCTAGAGAAGCAGCATGGCGCAGTGGAAAGAGCTCGGGCTTTGGAGTCAGAGGTCATGGGTTCAAATCCCGGCTCCACCAGTTGTCAGCTGTGTGACTTTGGGCAAGTCACTTCACTTCTCTGAGCCTCAGTTACCACATCTGTAAAATGGGGATTAAGACTGTGAGCCCCCCCCCCAATGGGACAACCTGATCACCTTGTAACCTCCCCAGCGCTTAGTACAGTGCTTTGCACATAGTAAGCACTTAATAAATGCCATCATTATTATTATTATTATTATCTGTAAAATGGGGATTAAGACAGTGAGCCATTTGTGAGACATGGACTGTGTCCAACCTGATGATTTTGTATCTATCCCAGTGCTTTAGTCCAGTGCCTAGCACATAGTAGGCACTTCACAAATACCATTAAAAAATCACCGATCGATTGAATGGAAAAATATTGATTCAGTTGTGTATTCGATTATTTGATTATTCTAGCTATGAATACTTTTATGACTGTCTCCCGTATTAAAATATAAGTGCCTCCAGTGCCAGATTCATTCATTCATTCAATCGTATTTATTGAGCGCTTACTGTGTGCAGAGCACTGTACTAAGTGCTTGGGAAGTACAAGTTGGCAACATATAGAGAAGCAGCGTGGCTCAGTGGAAAGAGCCCGGGCTTTGGAGTCAGAGGTCATGGGTTCAAATCCCGGCTCCGCCACTTGTCAGCTGTGCGACTTTGGGCAAGTCACTTCACTTCTCTGGGCCTCAGTTACCTCATCTGGAAAATGGGGATTAAGTCTGTGAGCCCCACGTGGGACAACTTGATTACCTTGTATCAACCCCAGTGCTTAGAACAGTGCTTTGCACATAGTAAGCGCTTAATAAATGCCATCATTATATAGAGACGGTCTCTACCCAACAACGGGCTCACAGTCTAGAAGCAGCGTGGCTCAACGGAAAGAGCACGGGCTCTGGAGTCAGAGGTCATGGGTTCATATCCCGGCTCTGCCAATTGTCAGCTGTGTGACTTGGGGCAAGTCACTTAACTTGTCTGTGCATCAGTTCCCTCATCTGTAAAATGGGGATTAAGACTGTGAGCCCCCCGTGGGACAACCTGATCACCTTGTAACCTCCCCAGTGCTTAGAACAGTGCTTTGCACATAGTAAGTGCTTAATAAATGTCATTATTATTATTATTATGGAAGGGCCAGATGTGAATCACTACTTTCCCGAATGATTTGCACTGCGTGTTGCCCCAGTGAGCTCTCAGTATATACCACTGATGGACTGATTGATTTGCGCAGTGAATTGGCTCCAGTCCCCCTCTCAGGGCGGCACCGGGAGAGTTTCCATTCCTCAACCAGTCTCGACTACGGGAGGGAGAGTCAAGCAGAGGCCTATCCATTCCATTCCTAGCTTGGGCAGTGACTAGCAAGTGGCGGGCAATCTGCTACAAGTCAAAACTCACCTGTGCTGGGCACCAGAAAGGGTCAAGAGTGGAGACTCAAGTTGACTTCACGGAAGGAGGCAATGTATTCTGTATTTTTACCAAGAAAACTCTACGGATCCACTACCAGAACGATTGCAGATGGAGGCGGGGCATCCTGCGAGAGATGTATCCATGGAGTCGCTATGGGTCAGAGTCGACTCGACAGCATAAGATAAGACGTTGGCTCCAGTGGGGTCTCGGTAAATACCACTGATTCATGATTGATTGATCGATTCGCAGTGTATTGGCTCCAGCAGACTCCCAGTAAATACAATTGATTGATTGATTGATTTTCACAGTGCATCCCAAGCACTTAGTACAGTGCTCTGCACACAGTAAGCATTCAATAAATACGATTGAATGATTGAATGTATGTATATATGTATGTGCATATGTATATATATGTATGTGCATCTGTATATATATGTGTGTGTACATATACATAGACTTCTAGACTGTGAGCCCACTGTTGGGTTGGGACCGTCTCTATATGTTGCCAACTTGTACTTCCCAAGCGCTTAGTACAGTGCTCTGCACACAGTAAGCGCGCAATAAATACGATTGAATGAATGAATGAATGAATTGGCTCCTGTGGATTCTCAATAAATACAGTTGACTGATTCTGTACCACATTTATTATATATTATATTAATTATTATAAACAATGAGTCATTCATTATTATCAATGTTTGTCTTCCCTTCTAGACTGTAAGCTTAGTGTGGGTAATAATTGGAAAAATAGGTGACTTCAGGCAAGTCACTTCACTTCTCTGGGCCTCAGTGACCTCATCTGTCAAATGGGGATGAAGGCTGTGAGCCCCCCGGGGGCAGCTTAATAATAATAAGGGCATTTATTAAGTGCTTACTTTCATTCAGCGTGAAGCAGCGTGGCTCAGTGGAAAGAGCCCGGGCTTTGGACTCAGAGGTCATGGGTTCAAATCCCGCCCCCGCCATTTGTCAGCCAGGTGACTTCAGGCGAGTCACTTCACTTCTCTGGGCCTCAGTGACCTCATCTGTCAAATGGGGATGAAGACTGTGAGCCCCACGTGGGGCAACTTAATAATAATAATGGCATTTATTAAGCGCTTACTTTCCCCCTCGTCCCCTTCTCCATCCCCCCGTCTTGCCTCCTTCCCTTCCCCACAGCACCTGTATATATGTTTGTACATATTTATTCCTCTATTTATTTATTTATTTTACTTGTACATATCTGTTCTATTTATTTTATTTTGTTAAGATGTTTGGTTTTGTTGTCTGTCTCCTCCTTCTGGACTGTGAGCCCATTGTTGGGTAGGAACTGTCTCTATATGCTGCCAGCTTGTACTTCCCAAGCGCTTAGTACAGTGCTCTGCACACGGTAAGCGCTCAATAAATACAATTGATTGATTGATTGATTGATTATTGTGCCTCCCAATTCTGCTGTATTGTACAGTGCTTAGCTCATTAAATACCACTGATGAGGACTGATTAATAATAATAACGATGGTATTTGTTAAGTGCTTACTATGTGTAAGGCACTGTTCTAAGCGCTCTGCACAGTGTATTGTGTCCCGTGAGCTCTCAATGAATAACTGATTATGTATTGCATTTATTACATATTATATTTAAATTACAGATTATAAGCTATAATTGATTATTTTTAATGTCTGTCTCCCCCTCTAGACAGTAAGCTTATTGAGGGGCAGGGAACACGTCGGCCAACTCTGCTGTACTGTGGTCCCCAAGCTCTTAGGACAGTGCTCTAAACATAGTAAGAGTGAAATAAATACCACTGATGATGCTTGATATTGATTGATTTGCACAGTGTATTGCCTCCAGTGAGCTCTCGATAAATGCCTTTGCTACAACTACTACAACAACTACTCTGCCTCTACTAGTGAGAAGCAGCGTGGCTCAGTGGAAATAGCACGGGCTTTGGAGTCAGAGGTCATGGGTTCAAATCCCAGCTCCTCCAATTGTCAGCTGTGTGACTTTGGGCAAGTCACTTAACTTCTCTGTGCCTCAGTTACCTCATCTGTAAAATGGGGATTAAGACTGTGAGCCCCACGTGGGACAACCTGATCACCTTGTAACCTCCCCAGTGCTTAGAACAGTGCTTTGCACATAGTAAGCACTTAATAAATGCCATTATTATTAGTGCAGTCATGTGGAATGAACACTTTTTGTTGTTGTTGTCATTTTCATTGGCATGATCCACTTTCCCCTCTGCAGCTGGGAGAGGCCTTGCTTTAGTTTAGTTCAAGGGACCACCTTCCTTCATTGATTCATTCATTCAATCGTATTTATTGAGCACTTACTGTGTGCAGAGCACTGTACTAAGCACTTGGGAAGTACAATTCAGCAACAAAAACAAACAAAATGAAATAAAACAAAACAAAAAACAAAATAATTCAGCAACAAAAACAGGCACTAAACTTACAGGAAGCAATAGAGTACAAAGACAGGGATGGAAGTGCTCTAGGATTTTTTTTATGGTATTTGTTAAACTCTCACTATGTGCTAGGCACTGTACAATTGAATGAATGAATGTACCAAGTGCTGGGGCAGATACAGGCTAATCAGGCTAGACACAGTCCGTGTCCCACAAGGGGCTCACCGTATCAATCTCCATTCTTCAGATGAGGGTCCTGAGGGACAGAGAATAATAATAATAATAATAATGGTGGTATCTATTAAGCACTTACTATGTACCAGGCACTGTACTAAACGCCAGGGTGGATTCAAGCAAATTGGGTTGGACACCTTGATTCTTCCTGTTCAAATGGTTTTAATGGTTTGCTGGCACCCAGCAGACCACAGTGAACCTCAAAAATGGTTCTATAAAAACATAATAAATAGGTAAGTGTGGTACTTTCTAATTTACCATTCCCAGATCATAAACTCTTTAAATCTTTAAAACTGAACATTATAATCATCTCAGCATTGAAACTGCTCTGTGGGGAAATCACATAATGACCATGTAAATATGCTCTAAATTGAGTTCCAAGTTTCAGAACTAGAATTTTTGGTGCAGCCTTGACCACTAAATCACAGCACAATCAAACGCAGATTAATCCTCTTGAATTTTGTTTATTAATAATAATAATGATAATTACCATGTTTGTTAAGTGCTTGCTATGTGGCGAGAACTGTTCAAAGAGCTGGGGCAGATACAAGGTAATCAGGTTGTCCCACGTGGGGCTCACAGTCTTAATCCCCATTTTACAGATGAGGTAACTGAGGCACAGAGAAATTAAGTGGCTTGCCCAAGGTCACACAGCAGACAAGTGGCAGAGGCCGGATTAGAACCCATGTCCTCTGACTCCCAAGCCCGGGCTCTTTCCCCTGAGCCACTCTGTTTCTGCTAATTACATCGTCTCTCCATGGATGATTCCCAAATCTCCCTCTACAGCCCTGCCCTCTCTCCAGTGTGTTTCTTCCTGCCTTCGGGACATCTCTACTTGGAAGACTGTGAGCCCACTGTTGGGTAGGGACTGTTTCTATATGTTGCCAACTTGTACTTCCCAAGCGCTTAGTACAGTGCTCTGCACACAGTAAGCGCTCAATAAATACGATTGATGATGCATGTCCCGTCAACCCCTCAAACTTAACATTTCCAAAACAGAACTCCTCATCTTTCCACTCAAACCCTGTCTTCTCCTTGACTTTCTTATCACTTTGGATGATGCCGCTATCCTCCCTGCTTCACAAGCCTATAACCTTGCCATTATCCTTATTGTGACCAGGGACCGTGTCTATTACATTGTTATATAGTATTCTGTCTCCCCAGAGCTTAATACAGTGCTCTGCACACAGTAAGCGCTCAATAAATTCTATTGACTGACTGACTCATCTCTCTCATAGAGAAGCAGTGTGGCTTAGTGGCAACATCACAGGCTGGGAGTCTAATCCCAGCTCTGCCACTTGTCAGCTGTGTGACTTTGGGCAAGTCTGGGCCCCAGTTACCTCATCTGTAAAATGGGGATTACGACTGTGAGCCCCCCGGGGGACAACTTGATCACCTTGTAACCTCCCCAGTGCTTAGAACAGTGCTTTGCAGATAGCACTTAATAAATTCAAGACTGTGAGCCCTCTGTTGGGTAGGGACTGTCTCTATATGTTGCCAACTTGAACTTCCCAAGCGCTTAGTACAGTGCTTTGCACACAGTAAGCGCTCAATAAATACGATTGAATGAATGAATAAATGCCATTATTATTATTGATAATATATCTATCTGCCTGGCTGGATGTAAGCTCATTTTGCACAGAGAATGTGCCTACCAACTCTGTTATATTGTACCCTCCATAAAGTGCTCTGCACAAAGTAAGCGCACAATAAATATGATTTATTGATTGATTGACTGGTTCTCGTTATGGGTAAAAATGACTTCCCAAGGCTTTACATCCATCGCCAGTAGGGGGAGCCACACCCCCGGGTTTGTGTGGAGGTTTTTTTACGTTTTTATTTTAAATTCTATTTCCTCAGCGCTTACTATGCTAAGCCCTGGGGTAGCTACAAGTTAATTAAGTTGGATCCAGTCTATATCTCACATGGGGCTCATAGTCTTAATCCCCAGTTTACAGATGAGGTAACTGAGGCATGGAGAAGTGAAGTGACTTACCCAAGGTCACCCAGCAGACAAGTGGCAGAGCTGGGCTCAGAACGCAGGTCCTTCTGACTCCCAGGGCTCTGCTCAATGATAGCTCTCTTCCTCCCTTCAAAGCCCTACTGAGAGCTCACCTCCTCCAGGAGGCCTTCCCAGACTGAGCCCCCTCCTTCCTCTCCCCCTCCTCCCCCTCGCCATCCCCCGGCCTTACCTCTTTCCCCTCCCCACAGCACCTGTATATATGTATATATGTTTGTACGGATTTATTACTCTATTTTATTTGTACATATTTATTTTATTTTGTTAATATGTTTTGTTTTGTTGTCTGTCTCCCCCTTCTAGACTGTGAGCCCGCCGTTGGGTAGGGACCGTCTCTATATGTTGCCAATTTGTACTTCCCAAGCGCTTAGTCCAGTGCTCTGCACACAGTAAGCGCTCAATAAATACGATTGAATGAATGAATGAATGTAGCTTCTGTGGAGTTCAAGATTCCCAGTGGTGGGGCTAGAGGATGCGGGATTGCTGGGATCGGGTGGAGGGGAGTTGCTGGGAGAGGTCACAAAACTCTTTGCATCCCTGAGACTTTGGAGAGATGCCCACATATCTCTGAGACCCCTGCTGTCTGGGACCCATTCCTGAATCCTGGGCCCCAACTTTTCTAGATAGTAACAATAATAATAATAATAATGATGGCATTTGTTAAGCGCTTACTGTGTGCAAAGCACTGTTCTAAGCACTGGGGGGGGGATACAATGGGATCAAGTTGTCCCACGTGGGGCTCACAGTCTTAATCCCCATTTTTACAGATGAGGTAACTGAGGCTCAGAGAAGTTAAGTGACTTGCCCAAGGTCACTCAGTAGACTTGTGGTGGAGCCAGGATTTGAACCCATGACCTCTGACTCCAAAGCCCGTGCTCTTTCCACTGAGCCACGCTGCTTCCATCACTTGTAAGGGTTATCGTATGGACAGAGGGCCGGACAGCTTGGCTTAGTGGAACGAGCATGGGCTTGGGAGTCAGAGGACGTGGGTTCTAATCATAGCTCCGCCACTTGTCTGCTCTGTGACCTTGGGCAAGCCACTTAACTTCTCTGTGCCTCAGTTACCTCATCTGGAAAACCTCATCTCAGTTACCTTCCCCTTCTAGCCTGTGAGCCCGCTGTTGGGTAGGGACCATCTCTATGTGTTGCTGATTTGTACTTCCCAAGCGCTTAGTACAGTGCTCTGCAAACAGTAAGTGCTCAATAAATACAATTGAATGAATGAATGAATAAAATGGGGATTAAGACTGTGAGCTCCACGTGGGACAACCTGATTTCCTTGTATCTCCCCCAGCGCTTACAACAGTGCTTGGCACATAGTAAGCGCTCAATACCATCATTATTATTAGTAGTAGTACATAGCTAGATGGGTGGGTGGAGGGGCAGAAAGAGGTGACAGGTCAGTACATAGCTAGATGGGCATATGGATGGGTTGATGGAAGGCTAAACTGAGGTGATAATAATAATAATGATGGCATTTATTAAGCGCTTACTATGTGCAAAGCACTGTTCTATGGGTCAGTACTTAGTTAGATGGGCACATGGATGGGGGAGGGCTAGATAGAGATAACAGGTCAGTATATAGCTAGATGGACACAGGGATGGATGGGTGGAGTGCTAGAGAAAACTATTAAGGAAATACTGTGCCCCTTTAAAATCTTTAAAGCAGTCCATCAGCTCTCTTCCCCTTCCAGACTATAAACTCCTTCAATCAATCAATGGTATTTATTAAGTGCTTACTATGTAAGTACACTGTATTAAGAATTTGGGAGAGTTCAATGCAGCAGAATTATCAGACATGTTTCTTGCCTCTAACAAGCTTACAGTCTAGAGGGATCCTTATGGGTAGGGAACGTGTCTACCTAATCTGTTGTACTCTCCCAAGCGCTTAGTACAGTGGTCTGCACACAGGAAGTACATAATAGAAACTACTGATTAATTGATTGTTTCTCCTCTCTTGTCTCCCACCACACCCTTGCTTGGGCTCTTCATTCTTCTCAAATCAACCTATTTGTGGTGCTTCAATCTCATACCTCCCACCACCAACCTCATGCTCACACCCTCCCTTCTTCCTGAAACTCCTTTCCCCTCCGTATCTGGCAGACCACCACTCTCCCCTTCTCCCATGCCTTTCTGAAATCACATCTCCTCCAGGAGGCCTTCCATGGTTAATCTCTCTTTCCCCCAACCCTATATTCATTCAATCGTATTTATTGAGCGCTTACTGGGTGCAGAGCACTGTACTAAGTGCTTGGAAAGTACAATTCAGCAATAAAGAGAGACATCCCTGCCCACAACAGGCTAACAGTCTAGAAGTGGGGAGACAGACATTGCTCTGAACACAGTAAGCGCTCAATAAATACGATTGATGATGATGAGCCACTTCAGGACTTCCATTGGACTTGCGCACTTGGGTTCTGGAACCATGTTTAATTTCCACTTAGGTGTTTTGCCAGCGCTTAGTACAGTGCTCTGCACACAGTAAGAGCTTAGTAAATACGATTACTATCCCCAGATAGAGCTTATATATTACCTTTAGTAAATAGTATCACTTATTGCTACCTGTAATGACAATTATGACATTTGTAATCACTCAATGGTATCTATTGATCTCTTAGTGTGTGCAGAGCACTGTATTAAGTGCTTGGGAGAGTCCAATCAATCAATCAATCGTATTTATTGAGCACTTACTGTGTGCAGAGCACTGTACTAAGCGCTTGGGAAGTACAAGTTGGCAACATATAGAGACAGTCCCTACCCAACAGTGGGCTCACAGTCTAAAAGCAACAGCCCAATACAACAAGCTCTTACTATGTGCCAAGCACTGCACAGAGGGCAGGGATCCCACAGCAGGCAGATGGCAGAACTGGGATTAGAACCCAGGTCTTCAGACTCCCACAGCCAAGCTCTTTCCACTAGGCCACCTTGGTTCTCAGCCTTGTTAGCCTCCTACCTGCTAGACTGTAAGTTCCTTGTGGGCAGGGATCATATCTACTATCTCTACTTAGGGATTGCAAATGCCTCCGTCATCTTTAAAAGTGGCTTCTACTTATCAATCTAGCAGGATCTGAAAAACCTGAGAAGCAGCGAGGCCCAGTGGAAGTAGCATGGGCCTGGGAATCAGAGGACCTGAGTCCTCGGCCCAGCTCTGCCAATTGCTTTCTGTGTGACCTTGGGCAAGTCACTTCACTTCTCAGTGTGGCTCAGTGGAAAGAGCACGGACTTGGAAGTCAGAGGTCATGGGTTCTAATCCTGGCTCTACTACTTGTCTGCTGTGTGACTTTGGGCAAGTCACTTAACTTCTCTGTGCCTCTGTTCCCTCATCTGTAAAATGGGGATTAAGACTGTGAGCCCCACGAGGGACAACCTGATTATTTTGTATCCCCCCCCGCAGTGTTTAGAACAGTGCTTGGCACATAGTAAGTGCTTAACAAATGCCATCATTATTATTATTATTATTCTCTGGGCCTCAGCTTCTTCAACTATAAAATGGGAATTCAACACTTCTTCTTCTTCTCCCCGCAACGTACTTAAGACTGTGAGCCCCTGTAGAACAGAGACTGTGTCAGACCTAATTGACTTGTATCTACCCCAGCACTAAGAACAGTATTTGACACTTAGTAGGTGCTTAGCCCGTTTTTGGGTAGGGACCGTTTCTATATGTTGACGACTTGTACTTCCCAAGAGCTTAGTCCAGTGCTCTGCACACAGTAAGCGCTCAATAAATACGATTGAATGAATGAATGAAATACCATAAAACAAACAAACAAACCAGACCCGCAGAGCCTGGGCTTCTTGATCAGAGCTGGAAAGCAACCAGAATGAGTAGATTGATTGGCCCCTTGACTTCAACCGATCAGTGTTGATAACCAAAGCTCGCACAGCTCTTTGGAAGAATAAGTACAGTCATTTCACCTGTCAAGATTCAAAACCAGCCAAAGGAAACAAACACTTATTTTTCTGATGACATTTGTAAGTATTTACTATGTGCCCCGCACTCTTCTAGGCCCCGGGGCAGATACAAGTTAATCCTGTCAGACACAGGCCCCTTCCAACATGGGGTTCACAGTTTAAGTAGGAGGGAGCTCAGGCATTGAATTCTCTTTTTACAGATGAGGAAACTAAGGCCCAGAGAGGTTAAATGACTTACCCTAGGCCACACAGCAGGCAAGTGGGGAAACACTTCTTCTCCCAGTGGGATATTCATGGGCGTGAGGGCAGTACTAAGTCCTGAAGGGAAAGGCTACTCTCCTTCTGTTTAATTTTGGGCAAGTCCATTACTCTGGGCTCCAATTTCTCCATCTGTAAATGGTGTTTAAATACATATTCTTCTTCCCTTCCCTTTTTGACTGTGAACTCTCCCGGTCCAATATGATTAACTTGCATCTACTCCAGCACTTAGAACAGTGCTTGACACATACTAAGGGCTTAACAAATACCATCATCATCATCACCTGGGGCAGAAACTGTCTGATAATCTTGTGTCTACGCTAGGGCTAAGCACAGCTCCTTGGTACACCCACTAGACTGTAAGCTCCTTTAGGGTAGGGATCACCTATAGTCTCTCTATTGTACTCTTCCAAGGGCTTAGAACAGTGGCCTGCTTGCAGGTAGAGCTGAAGAAATAGCATTGATTGATTGACAAATGAGAAGCAGCATGGCCTAGTGGACAGGCCATAGGCTTGGGAGTCAGAAGGACCTGGGTTCTAGTTCCAGCTCTGCCACTTGCCTCCTGTGTGACCTTGGGCAAGTCACTTAACTTCTCTGTGCCTCAGTTACATCATCTGTAAAATGGGGATTATGACTGTGAGCCCCATCCTTTCCATATCACAAGCCCGCAACCTTGGTGTCATCCTTGACTCCGCTCTCTCATTCACCCCACGCATCCAATCTGTCACCAAAACCTGCCGGTCTCACCTCCACAACATCGCCAAGATCCGCCTTTTCCTCTCCATCCAAACTGCTAGCTTGCTCGTTCAATCTTTCATCCAATCCCGACTGGATACTGCACCAGCCTCCTCTCTGATCTCCCATCCTCTTGTTTCTCCCCACTTCAGTCTACACTTCACTCTGCTGCCTGGATTATCTTTGTACTGAAATGCTCTGGGCATGTCACTCCCCTCCTCAAAAATCTCTAATGGTTGCCTGTCAACCTACGAATCGAGCAAAAGCTCCTCATTCTCGGCTTCAAGGCTCTCCATCACCTCGCCCCCTCCTACCTCACCTCCCTTCTCTCCTTCTCCAGCCCAGCCCACACCCTCTGCTCCTCTGCCGCTAACCTCCTCACTGGGTCTCGTTCTCACCTGTCCCGCCGTCGACTCCTGGCCCATGTCCTTCCCCTGGCCTGGAATGCCCTCCCTCCACACATCTGCCAAACTAGCTCTCTTCCTCCTTTCAAAGCCCTACTAAGAGCTCATCTCCTCCAGGAGGCCTTCCCAGACTGAGCCCCCTTTTTCTTCTCCTGTTCCCCATCTCCCTCCTCTGCCCTACCTCCTTCCCCTCCCCACAGCACGTGGATATATTTGTACAGATTTATTACTCTATTTTATTTGTACATATTTATTATTCTATTTATTTTGTTAATGATGCACATATAGCTATAATTATATTTGTTCTGACTATTTGAACACCTGTTTGCATGTTTTGTTTTGTTGTCTGTCTCCCCCTTCTAGACTGTGAGCCTAGGGTAGGGACCGTCTCTATCTGTTGCCGACTTGTACTTCCCAAGCGTTTAGTATAGGGCTCTGCACACAGTAAGCGCTCAATAAATACGATTGAATGACTGTGGGATAGGGACTGTGCCCAATCTGATAAGCTTGTATCTACCCCAGCGCATAACACAGTCTGGCCTGTAGTGAGTGTTTGACAAATACCAAAAGATTTTTTAAAAAGTATCGTGGAGCTGAGGGAGGGGTGAAAAATCCCAGAGTACAGTACAACAAAGTTGGCAGAAACACTTCCTGCCTGCAATGAGCTGACAGTCTAGAGGGGAAGACAGAAATTAATAGGAATAAATGAATGATGGATCTGAATGTAAGTGCCGTGGGGCTGAGGGAGGGGGGAAAAAAGCGAGCAAACCCAAGAGTATAATACAACAGAGTTGGCAGTCACGCTGTCTGCCCACAAGAGAAGATGGGTCTAGAGGGAGAATAGAGTCCATTCTCCCAGAGAGGTGAGCACAAGTCCCCACTTCTGCCCAGTCCCCTCTTGGCCTTGGACCAGAGATCAGAACAGTCCCCAGGAAGCGGGGGCAAGCCAGGAGGCATGACGGGCCGGGGGAACCTGGTGCAGCCCGCACCCTCCCTCCCCGTCCCCCCGCCCACGGCCCCCACTGTGCCCTGCCATTCGCCGCCACCAATCCTTGGCACCTCATCAGGCTGGGCTCTGGGAGGGGAAACGTTAAGAGAAACAGAGCTTTGGAGGATAGCGTGGGCTGCACAGACCAAAACAGTAGACGTTGCCAAGACATCTGAGCTGGGGGATTTCAGCTCATTAGGATGTATTATTCAGCCGGGGAGAGATCCCCCGGCCACAGAGGACCAGGCCAGGCGGTGATCAGCGAAGCAGATGTGGGGCTGAGAGCGGCTAGCTGAAACTGGAGCCGCCGGCCGGGCCTTGGCCTCTGTCTCCGTGGCCTCACGTGGGCTCCCTGGAGTCTGCCCTGCGGGCCAGGTGTAGGGGCTCAGCTGGCAGAGGCTTGGCTTGCTGGGGTAGCTGAGCCCTTTTCTTTTTTATGGTATTTGTTAAGTGCTTACACTATGCCGCACACTGGGGTAGATACTAGCAAGTCACATTGGACACAGTCCCTGTCCCACATGGGGCTCACAGTCTTCATCTCCATTTTATAGATGAGGGAACTGAGGTGCAGAGAAGTGAAGTGACTTGTCCAAGGTCCCACAGCAGACAAGTGGCAGAGCTTCTGACTCCGTGGCCCGCACTCTAAGCACTAGGGCATGCTGCTTCTCAGGAGTCCAGGTTGCAGGACAGGGCGGCTTTGTCCTGCTCAAGGCTTCAGAGTCCATGAGGTGGATGGGGCAGTGTCTGGCACTGGGGAGACCGGAGAGGGCCAGCGTGGCCACTGACTGGCACCTTTAAATCCTGGACACCTTTAAATCCCAGCTTCACACTGTCCCTGAATGCAAAGGCGCCTTGAAGGACCCCCATGAACGGGCTCCATTCAGATGTGCCCAGATGCTCTACAGTTGCTGGTTGTGTGGCTGGGGGGGACCCCTCATCCTTTGCCCATTTATGTCCACCTCAAGCTCCCCCTCTGGACACGGGTGCTGCTGTCCAGTGCCCTGTCTGACCAGGCTGACCAAAATAAACCCGGATGCCTAAACCCTGTTTCACCACTTATCAATCTATGCTATTTATTGAGGGCTTACTAGTTGCAGAGCACTGGATTAAGCGCTTGGGTGAGTACAACGGAATTAGCCGACAAGTTCCCTCCCCTCTGCCTGCTGTGCGACCATGGGTAAGTCACTTAACTTCTCTGGGCCTCCATTTTGTCATCTGTAAACTGGGGAGTCAATCTTTGTTCTCGTCCCCATTTAGGCTGCAAAGCCCAAAGTGGGACAGGGACTGTGTTTGTCCTGGTTTATCTAATCAACGGGGGATTGGTTCCTGAACTCTGGGTCCCTTTTCTAACCCAAATTACTCAGAATTTTGGGCTGAATCAGTTATAGACAGAAGATATGGCTACCTTAATCAATCACTGGCAATTACTGAGAGTTTACTGTGCTCAGGCCTCTGAATTAAGCATTTGGGAGAGCACAGTACAATACCCCAGTGCTTAGTAAATTCCTGGGCCCCTGGTAAGCGCTTAAGAAATGGCACAATAATTATTATTGCCTACATTCTCCTTTGGGTCTGGAACTCCCTTCCACTTCATGTCTGATAGCTCACCACTCTCCCCACCTTTAAAATCCTCCTAAAATCACATCTCCTCTGAGGCGCCTTCCCTGACTAAACACTTTATTACCCCTATCCTTCTTCTTCTCTGCATGGACTAGGCACTTGACTATGTACTCCTTAACCACTTTGATAATCACCCACCTCCAGGCCCACAGAACTCCTGCCCAGATCTTTATAGTCTGCTATTTCCCCTATCTGTCATTTCTTTTAATATCTGTTTCCTCCGTAGACTGCAAACTTCTTGTGGACAGGGATCACATCTACCAACTCTGTTGAATTGTAATAATACTAATTATGGCATTCGTTGAGCGCTTACTAAATGCCAGGCACTGGACTAAGCGCTGGGGTAGATAGAAGCAAATCGGGTTGGACACAGCCCCTGTCCTATGTGGGGTTCACAGTCTCAATCCCCATTTTTTAGATGAGGGTACTGAGGCCCAGAGAAGTAAAGTGACTTGCCCAAGGTCACACAGCAGACAAGTGGTGGAGGCGGGATTAGAACCCATAGCCTTTTAACTCCCAGGCCTGTGCTACTGGGCTGATCCACTATGCCACAAACTCTCCAAAGCACTTAGTCTGGGGTTTGGCACAAAGTAAGTGCTCAATAAATTCAATCGTATTTATTGAGCGCTTACTGTGTGCAGAGCACTGTACTAAGCGCTTGGGAAGTACAAGTTGGCAACAAATAGAGACGGTCCCTACCCAACAGTGGGTTCACAGTCTAGAATAGTGGATACAGCATGGGTCTGGGAACCAGAGGGCCCAGGGTTCTAATCCCGGCTCTGCCACTTGTCTGCCATGTGACCCTGGGCAAGTCACTTCATTTTGCCTCAGTTACCTCATCTGCATAATGGGGATTAAGACTGTGAGCTCCATGAGGGACACGGACGGTGTCCAACTGATTGTCTTGTTTCTAACCCCTTAGTAAAGTGCCTGTCGCTTTACAAATATCGAGAAAAAAAAATTGATGGATTGATTGATTGATTGATTGACTAGTTGAGAGGACCGGCCTCCCTAGCCCAGACGGAGGGGTCCTTTGGGTCTGTCAATCACTCATGGGTCACGCAGGTCACGCCGTGCTCATCTGCATTTGTCCCTGGTTTCTCCAGCTCCCTTCAGCCTTCCAACACAGAGACAGGCCAATAGGGTCAATCAATCAATCAATCAATCAATCATATTTATGGAGCACTTACTGTGTGCAGAGCACTGTACTAAGCGCTTGGGAAGTACAAGTCCTGCTGCATATGTGCGGTTACCCAAAGCGCTGGCGGAGTGGTCAACCTGGAGTCACCCTTTAATTTCACTCTGAGTTGCTCACCCCTTCTGCCGGACCGGTGATGCCATTTCGGGGGTCTTCCCCTGCTCTCTGTTTCAGGCCTTTTTACCGAAGCTCCTGGCCTGAAGGGTAATAGGATAAAAATGCTTGTCCTGAAAACTGTTTCAGTTCCAATTATCAGTTGAAACCAATTTCATCATAGCAACAATGTTATCAGTGTGGAATTAGTTCCTGAACCCTGGGCTCCTGTTCTAACCCAAATGACCCAGAATTTTGGACTCAGTCAATTAAAGACAGAAGATATAACTACATTAATTAATCACTGGTAATTTTTGAGAGCTTATTGTGTGCAGGCCTTTTAATTCAGCACAATACAGCAGAGTTGGTTGATGTGATCTCTTCCCGCAAGGAGCTTACAGTCTAATATATTTACATTAGAAGTTGCATGATTTAGCTGAAAAAGCCCAGGCCTGGGAGTTAGAGAGCCTGGGTTCTAATCCCAGCTCTGTCACTTCCCTGCTGCGAGACTTTGGGTGAGTCACTTAACTTCTCCGGGCTTCAGTTACCTCATCTGTAAAATGGGGATTAAATTCTATTCCCTCCTAGTTAGACTCTCCCAAGCGCTTAGTGCAGTGATCAGTAAATACCACTGATTGATTGATTGATTGAAAAGGGTGAAAGAGTGGAAAAGTTGTAAGTGCTGTAACTTGAAAGGTCTTTAGTGGAGGGTTGCTGTGCTGACTGGGGGAGACCTGGGGCCAGAATCTATATCTAGATGCTTGATTTTAGGAGATTGAGTTGTCCTTCCAGAATAGGTGCCCGCTCCATGGGTAATAGGGGTGGGTGGGTTTGAGGGGATGGCCCCCATAGGCCCAGGTCTCAGACTGAGCCTGAGAGTTTCCCAGCAGGACTGAAAAGACTGAGCCCCCTCCTTCCCCATCCCCCCTGCCTTACCTCCTTCCCCTCCCCACAGCACCTGTATATATGTTTGTACAAATTTAGTACTCTATTTATTTAACTTGTACATATTTACTATTCTGTTTATTTTATTTTGTTAATATGTTTTGTTTTGTTGTCTGGGTCCCCCTTCTAGACTGTGAGCCCGCTGTCAAGTAGGGACCATCTCTATATGTTACCAACTTGTACTTCCCAAGTGCTTAGCACACAGTAAGCGCTCAATAAATACGACTGAATGAATGAATGAATCTGGGCCTCAGTGACTGTTTCCCCTGGCCCTTACTGTCCCTCATTATTGAGATGGAGCTGGGGCTTTTGGTGGCTGACTCCCTCCCTCTTCTCCCACCCCCTCCCGCCACCCTACCCGGGGCTGCTGAGGTGCTCAGCAGAAGGGTGAAGAACATCAGCTCCCGAAAAACATCATTATCTGGGTCAGCTCCATTGTCCCTCTTACCCGGAACTTGGGGCCAGACACCGGCTGGAGACCCAGGATGTTAGAAGGAAAGTTAGAAGGAAACTACTTAAATCACCTCTCCACTGAGAAGCCTTCCCTGACTAACCCTCATCTCCCCACCCAGTTTGCTCCCCCTCCTGTGTTTCCTGTGCACTAGGATTCTGTGCCCCACCCCAAAGCTCTTTAATACCACAACCTCAGTCCCTCAGCACTTAAGTCCGGATTCTGATGCTCTCTTGCTCCATATCAAGCAAAAACTCCTCACGATTGGCTTTAAAGGTCTCCATCAACTTTCCCCCTCCTACCTCACCTCTCTTCTCTCCTTCTCCAACCCAGCCCACACACTCCGCTCCTCTGGTGCTAACCTTCTCACTGTGCCTCGTTCTCTCCTGTCCCGCCTTCGACTCCGGGCCCACCTCCTACCTCTGGCCTGGAACGCCCTCCCTCCTCAAATCTGCCAAACAATCACACTTACCCCCTTCAAAGCCCTATTGAAGGCTCATCTTCTCCAAGAGGCCTTCCCAGATTGCGAGCCCATTGTGGGCAGGGATTGCCTCTATTGCTGAATTGTACTTTCTAAGTGCTTAGAACAGTGCTGTGCACACAGTTAAGAACAGCTTCTTTCCCTCTGTCTTCAAACGTGCCCACATCTCCCCCATCCTAAAAAAAACCTCTCTTGACCCCACTGCCCCCTCCAGTTATCACCCTATCTCTCTCCTACCCTTCCTTTCCAAACTCCTAGAGTGAGTCATCTACACTCACTGCCTGAAATTCCTCAACTCTAACTCTCTCCTGGGCCCCCCTCCAATCTGGCTTCAGTCCCTTACACTCCACCGAAACTGCTCTCCTAAAGGTCACCAATGACCACCTTCTTGCCAAATCCAATGGCTCCTACTCTATCCTAATCCTCCTTGACCTCTCAGCTGCCTTTGACACTGTCAACCATCCCCCCTCCTCAATACATTATCCAAACTTGGCTTCACGGACTCTGTCCTCTCCTGGTTCTCCTCATCACTCTGGCCATTCATTCTCAGTCTCCTTTGCAGGCTCCTCCTTCCCCTCCCATCCCTTAACCGTA
The DNA here is from genome assembly GCF_015852505.1 of Tachyglossus aculeatus. Taxonomy (NCBI): domain Eukaryota; kingdom Metazoa; phylum Chordata; class Mammalia; order Monotremata; family Tachyglossidae; genus Tachyglossus; species Tachyglossus aculeatus. Next base: position 16,153,089 of record NC_052091.1, read on the forward strand.
GGGGTTCCTCAAGGGTCGGTTCTTGGTCCCCTTCTGTTCTCCATCTATACTCACTCCCTCAGTGAACTCATTCGCTCCCACGGCTTCAACTATCATCTCTAGGCAGATGACACCCAAATTGACATCTCCTCCCCTGTTCTTTCTCCCTCCCTCCTGGTTCGTATCTCCTCCTTCCAGTCCTGCCTTCAGGACATCTCCACCTGAATGTCCTCCCACCACCTAAAACTCAACATGTCCAAGACTGAGCTCCTTATCTTCCTTCCCAAACTCTGTCCTCTCCCTGACTTTCCCATCACTGTGGATGGCACTACCATCCTTCCCGTCTCACAAGCCCGCAGCCTTGGTGTCATCCTTGATTCCACTCTCTCATTCACCCCACACATCCAATCCGTCACCAAAACCTGCCGGTCTCACCTTCACAACATCGCCAAGATCTGCCCTTTACTCTCCATCCAAACCACAACCTTGTTGGTACAATCTCTCATCATATCCCGACTGGATTACTGCATCAGCATCCTTTCTGATCTCCCAACCTCCTGTCTCTCCTCACTTCAGTCTATAATCTGCTGCCAAGGTTATCTTTCTATGGAAATGCTCTGGGAATTTCACCCCCTCCTCAAAAATCTCCAGTGTTTGCCTATCAACCTTCACATGAAGCAAAAACTCCTCACTATTGGCTTCAAAGCTCTCCATCACCTCGCCCCCTCCTACCTCACCTCCCTCTCTCCTTCTAAAACCCAGCCTGCACACTCTGCTCCTCTGCTGCTAACCTCCTCACTGTGCGTTGTTCTTGCCTGTCCCACTGTTGTCCCCTGTCCCACGTTCCCACGTCCTTCCCCTGGCCTGGAATGCCCTCCCTCCACACATCTGCCAAACTAGCTCTCTTCCCCCCTTCAAAGCCCTACCTCCTCCAGGAGGCCTTCCCAGACTGAGACTGCTTTTCCTCTGCTCCTCCTCCCCTCCCCATCTCCCTCCCTCTGCTCTATCCCCTTCCCCACCCCACCGCACTTAAGTATATTTGTACATATTTATTATTCTATTCATTTTATTAATGATGTACATATATCTATAATTCTATTTATAATTCAGAGAAGTATCGTGGCTCAGCGGAAAGAGCCCAGGCTTTGGAGTCACAGGTCACGGGTTCAAATCCCAGCTCCGCCAGTTGTCAGCTGTGTAACTTTGGGCAAGTCACTTAACTTCTCTGGGCCTCAGTTACCTCATCTGTAAAATGGGGATGAAGACTGTGAGCCCCCCGTGGGACAACCTGATCACTTTGTAACCTCCCCAGCGCTTAGAACAGGGCTTTGCATATAGTAAGCGCTGAATAAATGCCATTATTATTATTATTATTTATCTATTTTGATGCTATAGATTCCTGTCTACTTGTTTTGTTTTGTTGTCTGTCTCCCCCTTCTAGACTGTGAGCCAGTTTTGGGATAGGGGTTCTCTCTGTTGCCAAATTGTACTTTCCAAGCGCTTAGTACAGTGCTCTGCACACAGTAAGTGCTCAATAAATATGATTAAATGAATGAATGAATGACCCCAGGGCCAGGTTCCATGTTTGCCACCTTCCTGACAGTACTGAGCTTAGAACAGTGCTTTGCACGTAGTAAGTGCTTAACAAGTGCCATCATCATCATCACTGAGGAAGCGTTCTCCTTTGGGGGCTCCATTCTCAGGAGCCAACAGTCCCAGCTGGGATTGATAACCACCGGATCACCCTTCCTTTCTCACATGCACACCCACACACACACTCTGTCTCTGTCTCACACCTGGTCCCTGGCTGTGACCTCGAGACCCATCTGCGATTTGCTATTGTTTGAAATGTTTTCCTTGGGAACCCCCTCCCGCCCCCCACTCCAAATCGACCTTCCCAAACCGCCGAACAACACCGCTTGACACAAAGCGCTTTTATATTGGTTGCAGAGAGGGGAAGGACGCGTTCCGGCAGAGCCCAGGGACAAACAGGAAAGCCTCGAATTATTTTGAGGTTTCTCTGCTATAAATTAAAGGGCCTTTCCCTTTTATATGTCCCGTGTATTTAATTTCACTGGATAGGGTAGCCCAGTGGGACTTAATCCAAGCCAAGAAACACTTTTCCCAGCCCTCCGGCTTCCTTAGACAAATACAGAGTATTAGAGACAGAGAAAAGATGAGAAAGAGAAAGAGAGAGGAAACTTCCTGGCCCAAGCAAGCAAGGAGCAGCAGTCTAAACAAGGCCCCGGGCCTGGCCGAAGCAAGGAACGCTGATTACATAAAACGGAGAGAAGCATCTGTCTTTGATTAGGATTTCCACGCGGGCTGCAGACTGGGGTGAATTTGCTCCCTGCCAGCAGACCTGCCATCTTGCAGGCTAACTCTCGGTGCAACAAATTAATCTCGGCCCTCAGGGAGAGCGCTCGGCCCCGCTGATCTCCGAGAGGCGCTGCCGGCGCGGCCTTAGCCAGGAATAATAAACGTGAGGGCGTGGGAGGGGCGGAGGGACAACCAGGCTCCGACCCAGGGAACAGAGCCGGTAGTGAAAGTTGGGGCCGTGGGGAAAAAGCCTGGGAGGAGCCGGGTCATGGTCACCCCTTGACTGACGGGCCCAGTGTGGGAAGGTCAAAGGGTCAAAAAGGCCCCTTCCTGCCGTCTCGGGCATGGACCGGAGGAGATGTTGGGGGTGACGTGATGGTGTTTCATTTTGTCTGCAGTCTTGCAGGAAGCAGGGGAGAAATAGGAGAAATAGAAATAGACTGTGAGCCCACTGTTGGGCAGGGACTGTCTCTATATGTTGCCAACTTGTACTTCCCAAGCGCTTAGTACAGTGCTCTGCACACAGTAAGCGCTCAATAAATACGATTGAGGATGATGATGATGAGGCAAGGGTTAGGGTTAGAGTGGGGTGGTAACTTCAATCCAGAGCCTGGTTTCCTGCACCGCTGGGCCCTCCCCCACCTCCCCCCAGGGAGACTCCTCCGTTCCCCCGCCCAGCCCAAGCTGGCTCCGTGACCATTCCTCCAGTTTCACATTGGGCAATCTGATTTTCAGCTCGTGATGCCAATCAATCAATGAATTTCATTCATTCAATCGTATTTATTGAGCGCTTGCTGTGTATTTATTAAGCGCTTGGGAAGTACAAGTTGGCAACATACAGAGACGGTCCCTACCCAACAATGGGCTGAAAGTCTAGAAGGGGGAGACAGACAACAAAACAAAACATGTGGACAGGTGTCAAGTCGTCAGAACAAATAGAATTAAAGCTAGATGCGCATCATCAACAAAATAAATAGAATAGTAAATATGTACAGGTAAAATAAATGAATCAATTGCATTCACTGAGTGCTTCCTCTCTGCACTGCAAGGCAAGAAGCAGTGTGCCTTAGTGGATAGAGCACGGGCCTGGGAGCGGGAAGGACCTGGCTTCTAATGCTAGCTCTGCCGCTTGTCTGCTGTTTGATCTTGGGCAAGTCGCTTCAATTCTCTGGGCCTCAGTTACCTCATCTGTAAAGTGGGCATTAAGACTGTGAGCCCCATGTGGGACAGGAACTGTTTCCAACCTGATTTGCTCATATCCACCCCAGTGGTTAATACAGTGCTTGGTTTAACAAATACCATAGTTATTATTATTGTTATTGTTCTGATTGGTAGAGTACAATAGAAACAGGAGATTCATTCATTCATTCAATCGTATTCATTGAGTGCTTACTGTGGGCAGAGCATTGTACTAAGCGCTTGGGAAGTATAAGTTGGCAACATATAGAGATGGTCCCTACCCAACAGTGGGCTCCCAGTCTAGAAGGGGGAGACAGAGAACAAAACAAAACATATTAGCAAAGTAAAATAAATAGAATAAATATGTACAAATAAAATAGAGTAATAAATACGTACAAACATATATACATATATACAGGTGCTGTGGGGAGGGGAAGGAGGTAAGACGGGGGTGATGGGGAGGGGGAGAAGGAGGAGATGCAATCCTACTCTCAAAGAGCATACACCCAGCCACCTTAACATCTACATCAGTGCTTAGAACAGTGCTTTGCACATAGTAAGTGCTTAATAAATGCCATTATTATTATTATCTATGGTTTTGATTTTCAAAACCAAGCCACCTTCCACCTCAGCCCCTGTAGCTGAATTCAGAGTCTCAGAAGCAATGCTCAGGTGTCCTGGGGACTAGGGAGGGGAGCTCAATAGCTCTGGAGGAAGGTGGAGGTGGGAGGATTACGGGAGTCTCACCAGAGAAATAGTTTAGACTGAGGTTGACTCAGATTTTTGAAGAATACCGCATATGGGTACTTGGGGTCACACACATGATGTCACGTGCCATGTTCAATAAATTCTTGTGCTCTTCCGACTATCAAACAATCGGTAGTATTTATTGAGTGCCCACTGTTCACAGCAGGAGTAAGTAGTAGTAGTAGCAGTAGTATTTACTACAGTGCTCCCTACATCGGAGGGAATAGGATTTAATTCCCCATTTTACAAACGAGGTAACTGAAGCACAGAGAAGTGAAGTGACTTGCCCAAGGTAACACAGCAGTCTCGCGGCAGAGCCGGATTTTGAACTCAGGTCCTGCGACTCCCAGACCTGTGGTCTTACCACTAGGCCATGCTGCTTCTCCGGGGGATATTTTCTATTTTGTTGGACCGGTTACATCTGTGAGAATTGTGCAGATGGTACAACCAGACTGTCAGAAGGCACAGAGCACAATTGCACCAAGGAACAGTACAGTGCCTCAAATTGGATTAAAAAACATTCTGCCTCTGAACCTTTTCGGGTGATGGTCAACAAGACTCCTCCTCTCAACTTCTTTCATTCATTCAGTTGTATTTATTGAGCGCTTACTGTGTGCAGAGCACTGTACTAAGCACTTGGGGAGTACAAGTTGGCACCATATAGAGACAGTCCCTACCCAACAGTGGGCTCACAGTCTAGAAGGGGGAGACAGACAACAAAACAAAACAAATAAAACATTCTTCTCAGCTATGAAAAACCAGGAATCACCCCGTATGGTGGAGAGACCTTCCGTGCAGTGGCAGGGGTGATTATTTAAGCTTATCCGCCTGAGCGGACTAGCATCCAAGGAAAGCTATTATGCTGATTGAGTAGCCCGGTCTGGAAATGCAAAGCTATCATTACTCGGAAATCACAACGAGCTCATTTTCTCATGGAGTCCAAGAAAGTACTCCACCCCAGCTGGCCTCTTCTTGCACTTCAATAGCCCATCTTTGTGGGAACTTCTATCTCCTCCATGCAAACATCATGAGGCAACCCCTTAGCGTGGCTCTCAGTGATCAAAAAGCTGGCATGGTTAGTTGAAAATTCAGAATCGCAGAAAAGGCCAGTCGGTTCCTTTGATTAGGACAGTCATCAATCTCTCGGTTTTTACAATAATAATAATAATAATGGCATTTATTAAGCGCTTACTATGTGCAGAGCACTGTTCTAAGCACTGGGGAGTTTACGAGGTGATGAGGTTGTCCCACAGTCCCCATTGTCCCCATTTTACAGATGAGGGAACTGAGGCACAGAGAAGTTAAGTGACTTGCCCAAAGTCACACAGCTGACAATTGGCAGAGCTGGGATTTGAACCCATGACCTCTGACTCCAAAGCCCGTGCTCTTTCCGGTGAGCCATGCTGCTTCTCTAAATAACACTAATAAAAACAATAATGGTACATGCCAGGCATTAAACTAAGCCCTGGGGTGGATACAAGCAAACTGGGTTGGACACAGTCCCTGGTCCCGTATGGAGCTTGTAGTCTTAATCCTCATTTTATAGATGAGGACCAGAGACGTAAAATGACTTGTCTAAGGTCACACGGCCAATGAGTGGCAGAGCGGGGATTAGAACCCAGGTCTTTCTGACCCCCAGGCCTGTGTCTATCCACTAAGCCAGGTTGCTCTTCCCCCCTACACATGACTGAGAAACTTCTACTGCTGAAACTACTGCCTGAGTGTGAGGCTTGTAAAAGGAAATGTCAACTGGATTTCAAGTTTCTGCCATCACTGTGATGAGCTTTTCCTCTAAAATCCTGTCTCCTAACCAGCCTGGTTGGTTCTTGTTTTTTCAGGCATTTTCCCTTCACTTTCCCTGAGTTGTTGATATTTTAAACTTGAAGATACAGGTTTGCAGACACCATTTGCGCTGGGGTGAACAGTTACTGCTGTCTTCATACAGTAAGAATAATTGTGGTATTTGTTCAGGGCTTGCTATGTGCCAACTACCAGGCTGAGCACTGTGGCAAATACAGGATTGTCAGATTAGACAACAGTCCCCGCACCACATGGCACTCACAGACTAAGGGGGAGGGAGAGAACAGGTATTTAATCTCCATTTTATAGATTAGGAAATGACAGAATTTACTGACAATGCCTTGATTTTGCCCATCACTGACACCTTGCCTGTGTCCTCCCTCTGGCCTGGACCTCTCTACCCCTTTATATAATCAAAGTCTTACAAAAATTGCATATCCTCCAGGAAGTCTTCCCTGAATAAACTCTCATCTCCCCACCTTATTCTACTTCCCATCTGCATCACCTAGGCACTTAAGTCCTTACTTTCTAAGCATTTTGATTTCTTTTATGGTATTTGCTTAGTGCTTTCTATGTGCCAAGCACTACAGTAAATACAATTAAATCTGGTTGGACACAGTTCATGTCCTATGTGGGGCTCTCAGTCTTAACCCTCATTTTACAGATGAGGTAATTGCAGCCCAGAGAAGGGATTTGCCCAAGGTCACATTTCTATTCTCTTTGCCATTTCCCTATTTTCCCCAAAATCATAAGCTTCTTGAGGACAGGGATCATGTCTACCAACTTCATTGTATTGTGCTCTCCCAAGCATAGGGTAGAGTGTTCTGCCCATAAGTTAGCGTTCAAGAAATACGAATGACTGATGTAAGCTAGGACCCGGGATGGAGAGGGTGATGGTGAGGAGAGCTGGCTGAGAATCAATCATGATTTGGGTCAGAGATTCTCTGACATCTTTGACCCCTGTCGGAGTCTCCTAAGTTCACTGAGAAGGGGATTCCCATGGATGAGCTCATCATACTTTCTCATGCCCTGCAAAATCAATAAGAGGGGTACCTAAGCCCTGGAACAAGACCACCCGGGAAAGACCTTGGTGAAGCAGTATAGCCTAGTTAATAGAGTATGGGCTGGGAGTCAGAATGACCTGGGTTCTAGTCCTGACTCCACTACTTGTCTACTGTGTGTCCTTGGCAAGTCACTTAATAAAGTCACTTAACTTATCTGTGCCTCAGTTACCTCATCTGTAAAATGGGGATTAAGATTGTGAGCCCTAGGTGGGACAGGGATTGGGTCCAGTCTGATTAACTTTTATCTATCCCAGAGCTTAGTATAGTGCCTGGCACATAGAGAAGCAGTGTGGCTCAGTGGAAAGAGCCCGGGCTTGGGAGTCAGAGGTCATGGTTTCAAATTCCGGCTCCACCACTTATCAGCTGTGTGACTTTGGGCAAGTCACTTCACTTCTCTGTGCCTCAGTTACCTCACCTGTTAAATGGGGATGAAGACTGTGAGCCCCACGTGGGACAACCTGATCACCTTGTGTCCCCCCCCAGCACTTAGAACAGTGCTTTGCACATAGTAAGTGCTTAACAAATGCCATTATTATTATTATTATAGTAAATGCTTAATAAATACCATAGAAAAATAGAGTCAGACGAAGGGATGACATGGCTCAGGGTGCTGGGAAATTTATCAAGGATAGCTTGTTGGAGGAGGTGGAAACTTGGGAGTTGCAGGGCAATATCCAAATGCCTCTATTAAGTCTCTTGATGGGGTAGAATTTATCCTCTTCCAAATAAATGTGAATCCCATTTCCAACTAACCAGTCATTTGCTTTTTTTGTTAACAGATGAATTGTCTTGGGTTAACTGAAAGCTGAACTTGTGGAAAATCAGAAGCATGCCACAAATCCTCTCAACACCCTGAAAAATAAGAACACCATTAATGCATATATCTTGTGTTTATGTAGATGTATATAAATGTGGATTCAATCCACCTGTCCTTTAAGATCTTACCTCTGTGTGCCTGCTGAGGCCAGTATGTGACCAACCTTGTATTTCCCCAGTCCTTAGAACAGTGTTTTGCACATAGTAAGTGCTTAACAAATACTATTATTATTATTATTATTATTAACTCCACTTCCATGTATGTGAACTCAGGGGTGGGAATAAACTTCAGGCTGATGTTTTATAAAATGAATGTGGCTTCTCTGGGATTTTCTCTGCAGATTTCCCCAATGGATTTTCACGAAGAAAGAACATTCTCTTCTCCCAAAATGCAGAAGTGTAAAGAAAAATGCTTCATTTGGTCCCAATCAATCAATTGTACTTATTGAGCACCTACTATGATCAGAGCACTGTACTATTTGGGAGAGTACAGTACAACTGAGTCGGAAGACAAGTTCTCTGCTCACAAGAGGCTTACAGTCTGTAAACGGAGACAGATATTATAATAAATCACGGATACGTATGTAGGTGCTGCGGGGAATGACGGTGGGGTGAATATTGAGTGCTTAAAGGTGGTAGATCCTAGTCGATAGTAGACAAGGCAAAAAAGAGAGGCGTAGGGGAGATGAGGAGTCAGTTGGGGAAGACCTCTTGGAGGACATGTGATCTTAGTTCGATTGTTAAGGTGGGGAGAGTGATGGCCTGTCAGATATGAAGGGGTCAGTGGCAAGATGGATGAAATCGAAGTACATTGAGTAGGATGGCATAGAAGGAGCAGAGTTTACCTTCTGTGTCTTGGTATGAATCAATAAGATAAGGTAGGAGGGGGTGAGCTGATTCAGTGCTTTAAAGCTGATGGTGAGGAATTTCTGTTTGCTGCAGAGGTAGATGGGCAACAATCGGAAGTTTTTGAGGAGTGGGAGGTGATGATTGAAGATTTTCTTAGAAAAATGACCCAGGCAGCAGGGTGAAGAAAGGCTTGGAGTGGGGAGAGATAGGAGACAGGGAGGTCAGCGAGGATATGGTATGATAAGCCACGGCTTTGTACACCTTCAGTTTAGTTTGAAGCCCTCCTTGATTCAGTTTTCTAATACTTTGTTCATCTGTGTGTTGTTGCCTAAAAGGTGTTCAGGGGCTACATTGGACTTTTTGTTACCAACAAAAGCCTTTGGTTATGGGTAGAGCTTCCTTGATGAAAGAAACTGCTTCTTGCCCCCTTCTACCTCACCTCACTGCACTCCTACTACACTTAACTTCTCACCGTACCTCAATATCAATGCTGACCTCTCGCCCACATCCCGCAACCAGCCTGGAATGCCCTCCCTCTTCTTATCCGATAGACAATTAATCTCCTCCACTTCAAAGCCCTATTGAAGGCATATCTCCGCCAAAAGGCCATCCCTGAGTAAACCCTCATTTCCTCTTCTCCCACCCACTTCTGTGTCATACTGATTTGCTCTCCCTCAGCCCCACAGGACTTATGTACATATCCATACTTTATTTCTATTAATGTCTGTCTCCCCCTCTAGACTGTAAACTTGTTGTGGGCAGGGAATGTGTCTGTTTATTGGTATATTATATTCTCTCAAGCATTTAGTACAGTGGTCTGTGCACAGTAAGAGTTCAATAAATATGATCGATTGATTGATTTTTTTCTGGATCCAGTCCGTGGAGCTGTGCTGATGCTGGGAAGTGAGTCGTAATTACCTATCTGTCTTTGTGGGCGTGTGTGTCAGAAGCACAGCCAGCCTAGACTGCTCCCTCAGAGGTCTTGGAAGAGTTTTCTTATGGATTCAAAGTGTATTCCAGTGCCAGAGTCCAGCTGTCCCATCGCCTTCTTAAAGACGGAGGCCCATGACTGCACTTACCACACAGCCCTGATCCACTCCGACGGTGACAGGCAGAGGGTAAGACAGGGTACTTCGACTGTTGTTCAGTAGCATGAGGATCTTGGTAAGGATCGCTTAGTGTTTTAGGGATTTTCTTTATGGGATTTGTTAAGCGCTTACTATTTGTCAAGTGTTGTTCTAAGCGCCGAGATAGTTACAAGATAATCATGTTGGACACAGTCCCTGTACCACACAGGACTCACTGTCTAAGTCGGAAGGAGGAGGATTTAATCCCCATTTTAAAGATGAGGTAACTGAGGGCCAGAGAAGTGAAGTGACTTGCCTGTGGTCCCATGACTCTCAGGCCCATAATCTTCTTTCCATTAGGCCACGCTGCTTCTCTAGTGATTGTGGATTCCTAAAGGGAAATCTAAACTCCAGGGGAAGTCATGCCAAGACTTGGGGGCTGGAGCCCTGGGACTTTCGGCTCTTCCCACCCTGAACTTCCACCTTTCTTATCTGTCCTTCCTCCACCTTCCTTTTTTCCCACCAGGTTTGGACAGAGCCAGGGAATCTATGAACCTGGCTCTTCATTTGGGGTACATTGAGTACAGTCAGAGCGAAGAATGTGGAGTACAGGTCTACCCCCACATCTTTCTCCACAGCACAGAACTCCTGCTAAATAGGAGGTGGCCACTTGTCTGTGGAGAAAGAAATTCAGCCAGCCCATTTGTCAGTCTTTCAGTCATCAAGCCATCCATCAATCAATTGGTCAGCCATTCAATCAATCATTTTTTGAGTCAGTAAGCCAATTTGTCAGTCTGTCGGTCACCAAGCCATCCACCAATCAATTGGTCAGCCAGTCTGTTAGCCAATCCATCCTTTCGTCAGTCAATCAGCCATCCGATCAACCAATCGGCCTGTCAGTCAGACGATCAGTCAGTCAATCGGTCAGATAGCCAGGCTTTTGGCCAGCCAATCAGCCAGCTAGTCAATCAGTCAGTCAGTCAGCGATCTTAGCCATATTGATTAAGCCCCTTCTGTGTGCAGAGGGTTGAACCAGGCCAATCAGGCCCCCAGGTGATGGACAATCCGCTCTGCTCCGTACCTCAAGGATCTTTGCAGCTGGTCAGAGGTTTGGATTGGCTAGGAAGCACTTTCCCCTCACCCGGACTTTGGGGGAAAGCCAGAAACTCCTCTCTTGGGAAAGGTGAGAATGGTCCCGAGACCGACTCTGAAACGAGCAGCGGCCTGACCATCTGTCCCAGAAGCAGAAGGGGAGCGAGGCTGCCAACCCAGTAAGGGTCTGGCAGGGCCAGCCTAAGCTCTTGGATTCAACTCTAGTGTAAGAATCCCATCTAGGCCCTGGATCCTATGATTTTCATTCCAGGATAACTGCGAGGGGAAGGAGTCTGACTTCCAATTCTATCCAAGGGGGCGTTAGATGAGCCTTTGATTGATGCAACCGACTTGTCCTTCCTAAGCGCTTAGTACAGGGCTCTGCACACAGTAAGCACTCAATAAATATGATTGAATGAATGAATGCAACCTGTTTGCCTTGGTAGGAAGACCCCCTGGAACACATTCGTTGACAGGAGCAGAGGAAAAAGCAGCATGCCTAGTGGATGGCGCACGGACCTGGGATTCAGAAGGATCTGGGTTCTAATCCCAGCTCTGCCACTTGTCTGCTATATGACCTTGGGCAAGTCACTTCACTTCTCTGGGTCTCAGTTAACTCATCTGTAAAATGGGGATTAAGACTGTGAGCCCCATGTGGGACAGGGATTGTGTCCCACCTGATTAGCTTGAATCTACCCCAGTGCTTACAGTGCCTGGTACATAGTAAGTGCTTAACAAATACCAAAGAAGCAGCGTAGCTTAGTGGAAAGATCACGGGCTTGGAAGACAGAGGGCATGGGTTCTAGTCCTGGGTCCGCCACTTGTCAGCCGTGTGACTTTAGGCAAGGCACTTAGCTTCTCTGTTCCTCAGTTACCTCATCTGTAGAATGGGGATTAATAATAATAATCATAATGATGACATTTATTAAGTGCTTACTATGGGCAAAGCACTGTTTTAAGCACTGGGGAAGTTACAAGGTGATCAGGTTGTCCCATGGGGGGCTCACAGTCTTAATCCCCATTTTCCAGATGAGGTAACAGAGGCCCAAAGAAGTTAAATTACTTGCCCAAAGTCACACAGCTGACAATTGGCGGGGCAGGGATTTGAACCCATGACCTCTGACTCCAAAGCCCGAGCTCTTTTCACTGAGCCACGCTAAGTGTGAGCCTCATGTGGGATAACCTGCTTACCTTGTATCAACTCCAGTGCTTAGAATAGTGTTTGGCACATAGTAAGCGCTTAAATACCATTATTATTATTACTATTAATAAAAAAGCCAGGTATTTTGTCCTGCCACTTTTTGCAGGGCAGTGATCCTTTAAAGTAAAGAGCCAAAGCTTTCTCTACGAAGTACACCTGCAGCATGGCTCAATGGAAATACACAAGAGTGGGAGTCAGAGGTCCTAGGTTCAAACATTGGTTTCTGTCACTTGCCCGCTCTGTGGTCTTGAGCAAGTCTCGTAACTGCTCTATGCTTCAGTTTCCTCATCTGTAAAATGGGGATTAAATATCTCATCTCCCTCCTTGCAACCCCCCTGTGGGACAGGGACAGTGTTCAACCTGAGTAACTTGTATCTACCCCAGCACTTAGAGAAGCAGCGTGGCTCAATGGAAAGAGCATGGGCTTGGGAGTCAGAAGTAATGGGTTCAAATCCTGGCTCTGCCACTTGTCAGCTGTGTGACTTTGGGCAAGTCACTTAACTTCTCTGTGTCTCAATTCCCTCATCTGTAAAATGGGGATGAAGACTTTGAGCCCCACATGGGACAATCTAATCACCTTGCATCCTCCCCAGAGCTTAGAATAGTGCTTTGGACATAGTAAGTGCTTAACAAATGCCATAATTATTATTATTATTATTATTAACAGTGCTAGGCACATAATAAGCTTTTAACAAATTATTATTAACTTTATTATTAAATAACAATAATAACAATAATCATATAAGTCCCCCAAGGCATGAATGGGCAACTCCAGTCCAAAAAGAATAATTATTAATTGTATCAATCAATGGGTTGTATTATTGAACAGTTACTCAGTACTTGGGAGAGCTCAATAGAGGTGGTAGACATGATCTCTGCCTTTAAGAAGTTTACAGTTCCACTACCACCCAGCCCACACACTTCATTCTTCTAATGCTAACCTTCTCACTGTACCATGATCTCATCTATCTCTCTGCCAACCTCTCACCCATGTCCCTCCTCATGTCCAATGCTTAGAACAGTGCTTTGCACATAGTAAGCACTTAATAAATGCCATTATTATTATTATTATTATCCAACAGACAACTACTCTCCCCACCATTCAAAGCCTTATTGAAGGCACATCTCCTCCAAGAGGTCTTCCTGATTAAGCCCTCTTTTCCTCTTCTTCCACTCCCTTCTACGTCACTCTGACTTGCTCCCTTTATTCATTCCCCCTTTCAGCCCCACAGCACTTATGTATCTGTAATTTATTTATTTATATTAATGTCTGTCTTTCCCCCTCCAGACTGTTTGCTGGTTGTGGGCAGGGAATATGTCTGTGATAGTGCACTCTCCCAAGTGCTTAGTACAGTGCTTAGCACACAGTAAGCGCTCAATAAATGCAACTGACTGACTGACTGACAGTTGAGCAGGAAGAGACAGACATTAAAATAAATTTCAGAGCAGGGAAGCAACTAGGTATAAGCATATGTCCAAAACAGAACCAATCTTCCTGTCTTTCCCCTAGATTTCCCATAACTGTAGACAACACCACTATCCTCCTTACCTCACAAGCCCATAACCATAGCCTCATCTCATTCAACCCACACATTTAATCTGTCACCAAATCCTGTCAGTTCTACCTTCACAACTCCTCTAAAATTGCCCCTTTCCTCTCCATCCAACCTGCAACTACAACTTATCTGAGCACTTACTCTATCCCACCTTGACTATTGCCTCACTGACCTCCCTGCCTCCTGTCTCTCCCCACTCTGGTCCTTACTTCAGTCTCCTGCCCAGATCATTTTTCTAAAAAAAGTTCAGTTCATTCCTTCCCAGCCTCAAGATTCTTCACAGCGGTTGCCCATCCACCTCCGGATCAAACAGAAACTCTTCCCCATTAATAATAACAATAATGTCATTTGTTAAGCGCTTACCATGTGCGAAGCACTGTTTTAAGTGCTGGGGGGGATACAAGGACATCAGGTTGTCCCACATGGGGCTCCCAGTCTTCATCCCCATTTTACAGATGAGGGAACTGAGGCCCAGAGAAGTTAAGCGACTTGCCCAAAGTCACACAGCTGACACATGGCAGAGCTGGGATGAGAACCCATAACCTCTGACTTCCAAGCCCGTGCTCTTTCCACTGAGCCATGCTGCTTCTAAGCGCTCAATCAACTCTCTTCCTCTTACCTCACCTTACTACTCAGCACTCCTACTTCTCTCCTCTAACGTCAACCTACTCACTGTTCCTCAGTCTCATCTATCTCACTGCTGCCTTTCAGCCACATCCTGCCTCTGCCTCTACCTCACTCCTTCCCCCTTCATATCTGAACATATCTGTTCACTTTTCCATCTTCAAAAACCTTATTAAAACCAAAATCCCCCCAAGAGGCCTTCCCCGACTAATTTTTCATTTTTCCCTACTTCTTTTCCCTTTTTTGTCCCCTGTGCATGAGGATCAGTATTTGATATTCATCCCCCATGTCAACCCTACCACACTTGGGCAAGTCACTTCACTTTTCGTTACCTCATCTGGAAAATGGGGATTGAGACTGTGACCTCCACGTGGGACAGGGACCGTATCCAACTTGATTTGCTTGTATCCACCCCAGTGCTTAGTACAGTACCTGGCACATAGTAAGTGCTTAACAAATACCACTATTATTATTAATAATTACGTATTCCTAATGTATTTCAATGTCTGTCTCCCCCCTCTACACTGTAGGCAGGGAATGTGTCTACCAACTCTGTTATAGCACACTACACACAGTAAGCGCTCACTAAATGCCATTGATTGATTAATTGATTGATGTAGGGAAGCACTGGGGAGCTGGGGGTTCCTTAGGAAATGAGGATTCAAATGTTTATGGTGTGGAGATGAAGTTGAGTCGGGGAAGGATGAAACTACCGGGGTCAAAGGTGTTGCATTAGTTTCCGTGAGGGGCCATGGCCCGTTCCTTTGGTAAGCAAAGGCTTGTCATGAGCAAGAGTCACGTCTCAGCTACCGAGCCTTCCTGCTGTAGCCACTCGGGAGAGTGGGAGTGTGGCCACCTGCGTCCCCTCCCCCTATTCCTCAAGCTCCGGGAGCGTCTGCCTCCCCAAGCCGTCACCACCTACTTTAAGAGCCCCGGCCTACTGGCAGCTGTGAGCCAGTGTTGAGCCAAAGTGAGTTTTTACGATGCCCTAAACCCAGCCATAAATCTGGTGTGTAACGGGAACCCAGTCCAACCGCTCAGAAAGCCCAACCAGCTGCCCCACTGGAATCAGCCTTCTCAGGGGTCAGATTCGGGACCTTTGAAAGTGAGACGTGAGAGCCGTGTTCCCCCTCCTCCCCCTCGCTCCCCAAGTCCCTGGAGGGGCTCCGCTCGGCTCGCCGGCAGGGCTAATCACCCCAAGCAGACCCTCCAGCTGCACACGTGTTTCTCACCAGTCCAGGCGAGTTAAGTAAATACGCCAAGCTCCCTGCTTGGCTTCCAAGTGCACGACTGGCACCTTTAATAGCTGGTAGGGGAGAGCACAAGAGAGCTTTGTGGGAGCACCGTTCAAGTCACAAAGTCAGCATTGGCTTGGCTGTCCAGCTTCGGCCAAGGGAGCCCAACTGAATCAGAATTTACCAGTCCAGAATCTGCCACTTGCAACCTGCTAGAGTGGGTCCCATGGACAAGCCAGGGTTTCGAGGGGCCGGAGGTGGAGTCTGGAGCAGCCACTTTACTGTGTGACCATGGGCAAGTCACTTTACTTCTCTGGGCCTTAGTTTCCTCAACTGTAAAATGAAGATTAATTGGACTGGGAGACTCAGGTGGACAGGGATTCAGTCCAAACCAACAATAATAATAATAATGATAATGATGGTATTTGTTAACAGCTTACTATGTGCCAAGCACTGTTCTAAGTGCTGCGGGAGATACAAGGTTATTAGGCTGTGCCACATGGGGCTCACAGTCTTAATCCCCATTTTACAGATGAGGTAACTGAGGCACAGAGAAGTTAAGTGACTTGACCAACATCACACAGCTGACTAGTGGTGGAGATGGGATTAAAACCCACGACCTCTGACTCCAAAGCCCGTGGTCTTTCCACTAAGCTACGGTGCTTCTCCAATCTTGTATATACCCCAGCACTTAGTACAGCACTTGGCATGTAGTAAGTGCTTAACCAATACTACAATTTGGGTTTTTTTTTAAAGATATTTGTTAAGCGGTTACTATGTGCCAGGCATTGCACTAAGTGCTGGATTACTATTATTACCCAGGGACTCTGGGAGGCTCTCAGGACAGTTTTTGCTGGACTCCCAGAAGCATCTGAGTGGTGTTGCCTGGTTTGGCCTTCAGGAGGGAAGTGGTTGGCTGGCTGGGACTTCCCAAGCGCTTAGTACAGTGCTCTGCACACAGTAAGCACTCAATAAATACGACTGAATGAATGAATGAGACAGACTTCCAGGATGGATAGGGCACCCCGGTCTGTCCCAAGGTGCATTATAGCATACAGTTCTATTCTCTGTTCAGCGGTGGTTTGAATGGACTGAGCAGTCCCTCTAGACTCATTACGGGCTGGGAATGTGTCTGCTAATTCTTCTGCATTGTCCTCTCCCAGGTGCTTAGTACAGTGCCCTGCACAATGTAAGCACCCGATAAATACCACTGATTGATTGCAGAAAACAAAGGCAGAGCTGTATTTCTTCTGCCTTTTAATTACCATCTGCTAACCTAAAATGGCCCATCCTACGCCCACCGACCGGCCTGATTTCTCTCTACTGAGGCATCTGCCCATCCTCCCGAGGACAGAGGCACTGAGGTGCGGCACAGCGGGTGGGATCTGGAAGGCTAAACACCCGGCTTGCAATGGCTTCTCCTGAAAAGGACAAAGAAGAGTGCAGAACACACACCCAACCTGAGACGGGAGAAAGCGGCAGTTTGTTTCCCCATGTGGTAAAGAGTCACGCCAAACACACCAGCCTGGCATGTTTAGATAGATTAAAAGGAGGGGAGAAAGCCAGCAAGGGCCAGCCCAGAGGAAAGGAGAAGTCGTGATCTGACGGGAGGCCTTGGGGTTTGCTTTACTTCAGCTGGAGCCTGGCTGGTTTCCAGAAAGCCTAAAGGGTGTCAGCTAAGGAGAAATAAATGGTTGAGTCTGACGAGAGGGAGACGGAGCAGTGCATCAGATAATCAGGTCCCAAGGGCCTCCTGCTTCCCCATCTGGAATATGCCTTCCCTTCCCCTCTAACCAAGTCCCCTCCCTCTGTTTCTTGAAAAAGCCTCCACTAGACACCCCTCCCAAGTGACCCTGGGGCACCAAATTGTTCGCTCGCCGCACTTTTGTGCATCTTTCAGTGTGATAAGTGGCCTTTGTTTTATTTTTTATAGTATTTGTTGAGTGCTCATTATGTACCAGGTACTGTACTAAGTGCTGGGGTAGATACAAGCTAATCGGGTTGGACACAGCCTCTGTCTCACATAGGGCTCACAGCCTTAATCCCCCTTTTCCAGATGAGGTAACTGAGGCACAGAGAAATGAAGTGACTGGTGGAAGAGCTGGGGTTAGAACCCAGGCCCTCCGACTCCCAGAGCTGTGTGCTTTCCACTAGGTTAATGTTTACCCACCCTCTGGCTGGTCCCAATAGGCAGAATCTCCTATCCCCACTCTGGACCCAGAGAAGCGGCCCCCTTTCTTCTGACTGCTTCTCTCTGGACAGTTTCTTTCTGGGAACTTCCCTTCCTGCAAAGTTTCTCGCTCATGGGGTGAGGAGGCTGACGAAGTGTTCGGCCTCTCCCGAGTCTCTCGGAATTTACATGCTGTGGAACTGGGAGAGAGGGATGACTAAAGGGAGCAAGTCAGGGCAACTCAAAAGGGAGTGGGAGAAGAGGAAAGGAGGGCTTAATCAGGGAAGGCCTCTTGGAGGAGATGTGTCTTCAGTAAGTCTTTGTAGCCGGGGAGAGTCTGTCGTCTATGAGGAGGGAGGGCATTCCAGGCCTGAGTCATGATGTGGGCGAGACGTTGGTGGCGAGATAGACAAGATGGAGATACAGTGAGAAGGTTAGCATTAGAGGAGTGAAGTGTGGGCTGGGTTGTAGTAGGAGATTAGTAAGGTGAGGTAGGAGGGGGCAAGATGATTGAGTGCTTTAAAGCCAATGGTGAGGAATCTTCCATGCGGAAATGAATGGGCAACCACAGGAGTTTCTTGAAGAGTGTGTTTCAGTGTCTCCATCACTCAAACTGGAGATAACAGTATCTACTTTTCTCTAGAACACAGGGATGATGTGAAGGTAAAATAGATCCTTGATAATAAAAATAATAATTGTGGTATTTGTTCAGGGTTTACTGTATGTCAAGCACTGTGATAAGCTCTGGGTAGATATACGATAACTAGGTCTCACGTGGGGCACCATATAGGAGGGAGAACAATATTAAGTCCTCATTTTGTGGAGGAAACACAAAGAAGTAGAGAAGTGACTTGCCCAAGACCACATAGCAGATAAGTGGTGGAGCTGGGACTAGAACCTGGGGGCCTCTGACTCCAAGGCATATGCTCTTTCCACTAGGCAACACTGCTTCACAAGTATGCTGTGAAAGCTTGATGGGAAATTCATTCATTCATTCAATCATATTTATTGTGCGCTTACTGTGTGCAGAACACTGTACTAAGCGCTTGGAAAGTACAATTCAGCAAATAGAGACAATCCCTGCCCACAACGGTCTCACAGTCTAGAAGGGGGAGACAGGCATCAGTGGCATCAATATAAATAATTAGAAGCATCGTGGCCTAGTGGAAAGATCACGGGCTTGGTAATCAGAGGTTGCGGGTTCTAATCCAGCTTCGCCACTTGTCAGCTGTGTGACTTTGGGCAAGTCACTTCACTTCTCTGGGCCTCAGTTACCTCATCTGTAAAATGGGGATTTAGACTGTGAGCCCCCCGTGGGACAACCTGATTACCTTGTATCTACCCCAGTGCTTAGAACAGTGCTTGGCACAGGGTAAGCGCTTAATAAATACCATTATTATTATTATTATATATACACATCATTAATAAAATTAATATAAGTATAAATATGTACATATACACACACAAGTGCTATGGGGCGGGAAGGGAGCAGAGGGAGGAATCGGGGGCGATGGGGAGGGGAAGGGGAGCAGAGGAAAAGGGGGGCTTAGTCTGGGAAGGCCTCCTGGAGGAGGTGAGCTCTCAGTAGAGCTTTAAAGGGGGGAAGTGTTCTAGTTTGGCGGATGTGAGGAGGGAGGGCATTCCAGGCCAGAGGTAGGATGTGGTCCAGGAGTTGACAGTGGGATAGGCGAGAATAAGGCACAATGAGAAGGTTAGCAGCAGAGCAGTGGAGTGTGCAGGCTGGGATGTAGAAGGAAAGAAGGAAGGTGAGGTAGGAGGGGGAAAGGTGATGGACAGCTTTGAAGCCAATAG
This sequence comes from Tachyglossus aculeatus, assembly GCF_015852505.1. NCBI lineage: Eukaryota > Metazoa > Chordata > Mammalia > Monotremata > Tachyglossidae > Tachyglossus > Tachyglossus aculeatus. The sequence goes on from NC_052091.1 coordinate 16,172,599, forward strand.
TGAGGAGTTTTCAAAGTCCTCTCTTGCCGTAATCCCCACCAAGGGATTACGCGAAGTGAAAAATATGGAAGAGGCAAAACGAAGGAATAGGACATTCCAGGGACTTGGAAGACATCAAGGTGAAGCGTTCCAGCGGTGGGTAAGTAGAGGTACCTGTAGGAACCAAAACTCTGGACACAATTGAATTAGGAGCCAATCTCTGGGAACCGGTGACTTGTCCCAGGTGTTTGCTGGGCTGTAAAATGTCACAACACAACAGTTTCACCCTCCTAACACAACTAGTTCAGAGCAGTCTTGGGGTGAGAGCAAGCTGGGGACAGACTGTTACAATAACACTTTACTAAGCATTGGGATGGATACACGTTAATTGGGTCAGACTCAGTCCATGTCCCACCTGAGGCTCATAGTCTAAGTAGGAGGGAGAACAGGTACTAAATCCCCATTTTACAGATGAGAAAACTGAGGCACAGAGAAGTGAAGCGACTTGCCTAGGGTCAGATAGGAGGCATGTGGCAGTTCTGGGATTAGAACCCAGGTTCTTGGACTCCCAGGACTGGGCTCTTTCCACTAGGCCATGCTGCCCTTGTTTTGGTGATTTCTACCTGTCCTGTGCAACTGCAGAAGGGGCGGGGGAGTTTCTCTTCTGTGGGGAAGGTTGGGGATGGAAACCCCCAGGCCCTGAAGCATAGCCCCTCTCTCCTGATTCAGGCTCTGGGGGGAATTCCTCTGGGTGGGGAGGTGGGCGAAGGTGATAGGCTCCTCATCAGTTACCTCACCTGTAAAATGGGTGTGAAAACAGTGAGCCCTGTGTGGACCAGGGACTGTGTCTGACCTGATTAGCCTGTATCTACCTCAGCCCTTAGTCAGTCAATCGTATTTAATGAGCACTTATTGTGTACTCTGTGCACAAATGTTTGGAAGAGTACAATATAACAATAAACTGACATATTCCCTGCTCACAATGAACCTACAATCTAGAGTGGGAAACAGACATTAATAAATATAAATTACTAAATTACAGATATGTACAGTGTTGTGGGGCTGGGAAGGGGTGTTGAATAAAGGGAGCAAGTCAAGGTGACAGAAAGGGAGTGGGAAGAGGAAAGGAGGGCTTAGTACAGTGCCTGGGGCACATTGCTTAACGAGTTCCACAAGTATTATTATTATTAGGCTCTGGGCTGCCTAAGGTGACACTGTGGGCTGGGGAACATAGAAAGAAGGACTGCTGTCTGGCCACTTCCTCTCCACCTCACTGCCTGTTCCCATGCCCCATCCCCTTCCCATCCAGCAGATCCGTTAAGGGCCTGGGTCTCTTATTCTGCCCTCATTACCCCTTCAGGGGGCCACTGGGGCCTGTCCCCCACCACTGGTGGGCCTGAGAGGGGGCAGGTCTAGGTGATGGACAGGGACAACAGACAACAGCTGACCCGGGACACAAAACAGATGTGTGGGAGAGCGTTTCTCCCCCTCCCCGCGTCTGGAAATGCTCCGGCTAGGAGCGAGCAGCCGAAGGAATGCCGTCATCTCTGGGTCTGCAAAACTAATCAGCAGAGTTCCACGGAGCCCCCAGACCCACACTTCTCCAGGGCAGAGGAGGGAAGGGCCCCGATCCCCGGAAGGTTTTCGCCTCACTGTCCCCCCCATCTATGGAGGCTTGAGGACTCCCTGCCTCCCTTCCTTCCAAGGTTGCCCTCCCCACCCGCCCACCTGGGGAAAAGGCCCCACAGCTCCTTCTGGCCAGCCCTGGCGGAGGGGCAGACAAAGACGCCCAGACAAAGAGCGCGTGCCACCCGTTGTAGAAGCAGCAGCAAGGCAGGAACTGCGAACATGGTCGTAATAATAATAATGATGGCATTTGTTAAGCACTCACTATGTGCATAGCACTGTTTTAAGCGCTGAGGAGGATACAAGGTGATCAGGTTGTCCCACGTGGGGCTCACAATCTTAATCCCCATTTTACCGATGAGGTAACTGAGGCACAGGGAAGTGAAGTGACTTGCCCAAAATCACACAGCTGACGAGTGGCAGAGCCACTGACTCCCAAGCCCGGACTCTTTCCACTGAGCCACACTGCTAATGTTTCCCTTAGGCCTGCTCTTGGTGGCTGGCTCAGCCCCGGGGGACGGACAGTGGTTGTGACGGGCTATTCTTTACTGTGCCCCAGGGGAGCCGGGGACCCATCGGAAAGCAGAAGCAGCATGGATCAGTGGAAAGAGCCCGGGCTTTGGAGTCAGAGGTCATGGGTTCAAATCCCAGCTCTGCCAATTGTCAGCTGTGTGACCTTGGACAAGTCACTTAACTTCTCTGGGCCTGTTATCTCATCTGTAAAATGGGGATTAAGACTGTGAGCCCCATTTGGGAAAGGGACTGTGTCCAGCGTGATTTGCTTGTATCCACCCCAACTCTTAGTACGGCGCTTGGCATATAAGTACGGTGCTTAGCAAATACAACAACTATTATTATCATTATTTGGCACGTGCAACTCTCGTTCTATCTCGAGATCTACACACCCAAGGAGTTACTCCCCCAAGGCAGCCCAGTCGGGGAGAGTCTTCTTCAAGGATCAGCTGACCCGCATTAAGGTCAGGGGTGCCAGGGATTCCAGGGGAGAGGCCACATTGGGAAGAAAGAGGGGTGTGCGCAGACCATTCTCCTGTAACGTGGCAATTATTGGAAAACCTGCATTGTACTGAAGAAGCTGCATAGCCTAGTGGATAGAATATGTGACCTTGGGCAAGTCACTTAACTTCTCTGAGCCTCAGTTATCTCATCTGTAAAATGGGGATTACGACTGTGAGCCCCACGTGGGACAACCTGATCACCTTGTATTCCCCCCAGCGCTTAGAACAGTGCTTTGCACATAGTAAGCGCTTAATAAATGTAATTATAAATACCATTATCATTATATCAGTGCTTAGAACAGTGATTTGCACATAGTAAGTGCTTAACAAATACCATTATTATTATTATTAGAACATGGGCCTGGATGTCAGAGGACCTGGGTTCTGATGCCTGCTCCACCCTTTACTGTGCGATCTAGGGAAAGTCACATGACATATCTGGACATCAGTTTCCTCATCTGCAAAATGGGGATCAATACCAGTTCTCCCTCTAGCTTAGACTGTGATCCTCACATGAGCCAGGGATTGTGTCCAACTTGACTATCTTCTATCTACCCCAGCAATCAGTACAGTGCTTGACATTTGGTAAGCTTTTATACCACGGTTTTTATTGTTGACACCTTAACCAATTATCTACACCCATTCCTCCACTTCCTCTCCCCCAGTTCTCTCCTCCACCCTGGCTTCCACCCCCTTCACTCCACAGAAACCACCTTCACATTCAAAAGAAACTCCTTACCATTGGCTTTAGAACACTCAATTGTCTTGACACTCCTATCTTGCCTCTTTAATTTATTACTGCCACCCAAAAGGCTCTCTTCACTCCTCTCACAGCAACATACTCACTGTACCTGATCTCCTCTACATCACAGCTAACTCCTTACCCTTGTCCTGCCTCTGGCCTGTAATGCTCTCCCTCTTCATATCTCATCATCATCATCATCAATCGTATTTATTGAGCGCTTACTATGTGCAGAGCACTGTACTAAGTGCTTGGGAAGTACAAATTGGCAACATATAGAGACAGTCCCTACCCAACAGTGGGCTCACAGTCTAAAAGGGGAAGACAGAGAACAAAACCAAACATACTAACAAAATAAAATAAATAGAATAGATATGTACAAGTAAAATAGAGTAATAAATATGTACAAACATATATACATATATACAGGTGCTGTGGGGAAGGGAAGGAGGTAAGAAGGGGGGGATGGAGAGGGGGACAAGGGGGAGAGGAAGGAAGGGGCTCAGTCTGGGAAGGCCTCCTGGAGGAGGTGAGCTCTCAATAGGGCCTTGAAGGGAGAAAGAGAGCTGGCTTGGCGGATGGGCAGAGGGAGGGCATTCCAGGCCCGGGGGATGACGTGGGCCGGGGATCGATGGCGGGACAGGCGAGAACGAGGTACGGTGAGGAGATTAGCGGCAGAGGAGCGGAGGGTGCGGGCTGGGCTGTAGAAGGAGAGAAGAGAGGTGAGGTAGGAGAGGGCAAGGTGATGGCAGCTGATCACTCCTGCCGTCTTCAAAATTTCATTGAAATCGACATCTCCTCCAAGAGGCCTCTTTTAAATTTTTTTTTTAAATTTTAAACAGTATTTGTTAAGTGCATACTATGTGTCAGGCACTGTACTAAGCACTGGAGAGGATGCAAGCAATTTGGGTTGGACAAGGTCCCTGTCCCACATGGGGCTCACAGTGTTAATCCCCATTTTACAGATGAAACAACTGAGGCCCAGAGAAGTGAAGTGATTTCCCCAAAGTCACATAGCAGACAAGTGGCAGAAACAGAATTAGAACCCAGGTCCTTCTTAGTAATAATAATGGCATTCATTAAGCACTTACTATGTGCAAAGCACTGTTCTAAGCACTGGGGAGGTTACAAGGTGATCAGGTTGTCCCAAATGGGGCTCACAGTCTTAATCCCCATTTTACAGATGAGGTAACTGAGGCACAGAGAAGTTAACTGACTTGCCCAAAATCACACAGATGACAAATGGCAGAGCCGGGATTTAAACCCATGACCCCTGACTCCAAAGCCCGTGCTCTTTCCACTGAGCCATGCTGTTTCTCTACTCCTGGGCTGTGCACTATTTACTAGGCCATGCTCCTTCTCAAACTGTAAAGTGCCCACTATGTGCCAAGCACTGTACTGATACGGGGGTAGATATAAGATAATTGTGTTGAAAACAGTCCCTGACCCTCTTAGGGCTCACACTCTCAATCCCCATTGTTTACAGATGAGGTCACGGTGTCACAGAGAAGTTCAGTGTCTTGCCCAACGTCAGGGTCACACAGCGGACAGGTGGCAGAGCTGGGATTAGAACCCAAGTCCTCATTCATTCAACTGTATTTATTGAGTGCTTACTATGTGCAGGGTACTGTACTAAGTACTTGGGAGAGTACAGTACAACAATAAACAGTCACGTTCCCTGCCCACAACGACCTTACAGTCTAGAGTGGGGGAGACAGGCATCAAGACAAATAAATAAAATTACAAGATATGCGCTGTGGGGCTGGGAGGGGGGAAGCACAAAGGGAGCAAGTCAGGATGATGCAGAAGGGAGTGGGAGATGAGGAAAAGTGGGACTTAGTCAGGGAAGGCCTCTTGGAGGAGATGAGCCTTCAATAAGGCTTTGAAGGCAGGGAGAGTAACTGTCTTTCAGATTTGAGGAGGGAGGGAGCTCCAGGCCAGAGGCAGGACGTGGGCGAGGCGTCGTGGAAGAGACGGGCAAGTTTTAGGCACAGTGAGAAGGTTAGCTGGGTTGTGGAAGGAGTATGCCATGATGCTTCTCATAACTAAGTCTTCTCTAAGCCCTCATCTCCCCTACCCCCTCTCCCTTCTGTGTTACCCTCGTACTTGGATCTATAGCCTTTAATAATAATAATGGCATTTGTTAAGTGCTTACTATGTGCAAAGCACTGTTCTAAGCGCTGGGGGGGATACAAGGTGATTAAGTTGTCCCATGTGGGGCTCACAGTCTGCATCCCCATTTTACAGATGAGGGAACTGAGGCCCAGAGAAGTGAAGTGACTTGCCCAAAGTCATCATCATCATCAATCGTATTTATTGAGCGCTTACTGTGTGCAGAGCACTGTACTAAGCGCTTGGGAAGTACAAGTTGACAACATATAGAGACAGTCCCTACCCAACAGTGGGCTCACAGTCTAAAAGGGGGAGACAGAGAACAAAACCAAACATACTAACAAAATAAAATAAATAGAATAGATATGTACAAGTAAAATAAATAGAGTAACAAATATGTGCAAACATATATACTTATATACAGGTGCTGTGGGGAAGGAAAGGAGGTAAGATGGGGGGGATGGAGAGGGGGATGAGGGGGAGAGGAAGGAAGGGGCTCAGTCTGGGAAGGCCAGCTGGGAAGTCACACAGCTGACAAGTGGCGGAGCAGGGATTTGAACCCAAGACCTCTAACTCCCAAGCCCGGGCTCTTTCCACTGAGCCACGATGTTCCCTCAGCCCCACTGCACTTTTGCACATATCCCAATTTATTTTAATGTCTGTCTCCTCATTTAGACCGTTCGTTCCTTGTCGGCAGGAAGTGTGTTGCCCAAGTCTGTTATATTGGACTCCCCCAGGCATTTGGTACAGTACTCTGCACACAGAAAGTGCTCAATAAATACAATTGATTTACCAATGAGCATTCATACGAGTGTCTCTTCTGACATCACACTGCCCTCTTTCCAGACAGATGCCAGAATGTTTTCTAATTCTACCTGAAGCGCAAATTGAAAACACTCGCTGTGGCAAAACTCCTGATACTTTTGACCGTTAGAGGATATTAGCCTTGTCCACCAGGCTGGTGATTTACCCAATATTCTGCTTGCCTAATGAATATTCAACCACATTAATGAACCCTCTAATGAATAGTCCACCCACCGAATGAATATTTCATCATTCCAGGCTAATGAACATTGCACTGATCTAATGAATATTTCATCATTCTAAAGAATATTCCACCAGTGGGATGAATAAGTCCAATGACTAGCCCACCAGTTAATAAATATTCCCCAAATTGAATGCATATTCTGCCCCTCAAATGAATATTCCACCTCTAGTGAGCTAGTGTCATAAGCATTCCACCATTCTAATGAATATTCCATTAGGCTAACAGATATTTTGTCATTTCAGTCTAGTGAACATTTCACCAGCCAAGTGACTATAATCCACTCTTGAAACCAGGGCAATTGCTGCATTTTTCTTCTCTCTTCCCATTTTTATCTTTTATTTCTGGTATTTGTTAAGCACTTATTATGTGTCAAGTACAATTCTAAGCACTGGGGTAGAATTGTACTTTCCAAATGCTTAGTACAGTGATCTGCACACAGTAAGCACTCAATAAATAGAATGAGTGAACAAATGAATAAATATAAATTGTACCTTGAGTGTTTCAATTTCCTCCCCATCTCTTCCATTATTCCCCAGTTTTCTCAGCCTTCACTGTCTACTTCAGGATCCCACTTGGCATATTTTCCCTTGACTTCCTGCCCACTAAGATGGGTGGCAGTCCATATAATAATAATAATAATGATAGTATTTCTTAAGTGCTTACTATGTGCCAAACACTGTTCTAAGTGCTGGGGCAGATACAGGGTTATCAGATTGTCGCACGTAGGACTCACACTCTTGATCCCCATTTTACAGATGAGGTAACTGAGGCACAGTGAAGTGAAGTGACTTGCCCAAAGTCACACAGCTGAAAAGTAGTGGAGCTGGAATTCGAACCCACAACCTCTGACTCCCAAGACCGTGCTCTTTCCCGTAAGCCATGTGGCTTCAAGGTGCATTGTGTCACCGCATATGCTTATGTCCCTGTGCATGTTTCTATCTGCTTTTCCTGTACCTACCTCAGCATTTAGCCCAGTGCTTGGCACATAGTAAGCACTTAACAAATCCCACAGTTGTTACTGTCACTGAACCCCCATGTAGACACATATATGAAAGGGTTTTTTGATGTTGTTTTTAATGGTATTTGTTAAGTGCTTACTACATGCCAGGCACTGTATTGAGTGCTGGGGTAGAGAGAAGGTAATCAGGTTGGATACAATCCATGTCCCACATAGGGCTCACAGTCTTATTCCCCATTTTATTGATGATGTAACTGAGGCCCAGAAAAGTTAAGTGACTTGCCCAAAGTCACACAGCTGACAAGTGGCGGAGCTGGGATTTGAACCCATGACCTCTGACTCCAAAGCCTGGGCTCTTTCCACTGAGTCACGCTGGATGAGGGCCTGTGTCTGATCTGGTTATATCGTAGCTACTCCAAAACTTGGTACCTAGTGTTTATCAAATGCTGCAATACTGTTATTGTTATTATCATTATCACTGCTACTGTGCACCAACCATTGGCCCCAGGGCCCCGGGGCAGCCTTCCTGGGTGCTTCAATGTAAGAAAGGGATCGAAATGGTTCAAAAAGTTAGATGTGGCACCTGGGGCCATTAGATGACCGTGACCAGTATCTAGAGTGGGTGATAGGGGCAGATACCTCGCCACGGGATTAGGTGCCCCAGGCTCCCCCTGCCCTGGCTGCGGCTCAGACCTGTCCGGCCCATCCTTCCGTATATCAACAATGTACATATCTATTCTATTTTGTAGTATGTTTGGTTTTGTCTCCCCCTTCTAGACTGTGAGCCCACTGTTGGGTAGGGACTGTCTCTATATGTTGCCAATTTGTACTTCCCAAGCGCTTAGTACAGTGCTCTGCACACAGTAAGCGCTCAATAAATACGATTGATGATGATGATATAGCCTTCAAAGGAAGGGAAAGACGCGGAGCAGTGCAAAAGGGACACTGGGGAATGAAAACGAAGCCCCACCCCTTTCCCTGTGAGTCTCAGGGAGTGGGAGAATAGTAATAATTGTAGTTGTTAAGAACTTACTATGTGCCAAGCACTGTTCTAAGCACTGGGGTAGATACAAGGTAATCAGGTTAGACACAGTCCCTATCCCACTTGGGGGTCACCTTCTTAATCCCCATTTTCCAGATGAGGGCACTAGCCACAGAGAAGTGAAGTGACTTACCCGAGGTCACATGGCAGACAAGTGATGGAGCTGGGATTAGAACCCAGGTCCTTCTGACTCCCAGATCCGAGCTCTTTCCACTAAGCCACAATTGCCAGGAAAGGAGGGTTTTACAGTCATGAGAAGTCAGAGTTCCAGAGGACCCACAAGCTAAAGTCTTCCTCTCCTGAGCATGTAGTAAGATGCAACAGGGCTTTGAGCTGGCAGCATCTTCAGCCTGACCAGGGGACATGGATGCAGGGGTTAGGGTATGTCTTCACATGCCTGGGAAATTCTTCCCACACATCACCCCTGTCCTATAGCCATTCTGCGGGGCTGCATGCAGGTCACACCCAAGAAAAAACGTGACTGATTGTAAAGTCCTTTCCCGCATCAACCGGACAGCCTGGCACCGAATCTGAAGAAACTAAAATATTCTATAGGCAAATCCCAGGAGAGAACCACACTATGATCCTTGAAGAGGTGATTACAGGGTGGGAGTTCATTTGCTCCAAGATTTATATGTTATAAACTAGGATCCCTTCCAGAATATCTGGAAAAGCAATATGAAATTCCTGTATGTGCTCTATACTGCAGTGATAAACATCACGGAACCATTGTTTAATCTCTATTAAAGTAATCCAAAGCAGAACAACACAATATTAAATAAATGAGGGGTCATAGTATGATTATGAATCTTATCAAGGGACTGCAGAAGCCTAGTCTACTGACGGTGGTACTGGTTTTTCAACTTTAATGAAGAAAATGTTCAATTTAGACTGAACAGGAGCCTCCGTTGTTTCTTAAGATATCTTAGAGAAGGATGATTCTTTCTGAATACCTCTGGGCACCTTTGAACTCTCCACTCAGTTTGGATCATCTTTATTCGTGTTTTTAAGTTCATTTTATAAGTTCCTCTAGATTGGAAGCTACCTGGGGGCAAGGATCATGTCTACCTGTGTGACTTTGGGCAAGTCACTTAACTTCTCTATGCCTGTTACCTCATCTGTAAAATGGAGATTAAGACTGTGAGCCCCGCGTGGGACAACCCGATCACCTTGTATCCATCCTAGCACTTAGAACAGTGCTTTGCACATAGTATGTGCTTAACAAATGCCATTATCATTATCATTATTACCAAGTCTATTGTACTATACACCCAACTGCTTAGCGCTGTGTTCTGCACAGAGTAAGCACTCAGTAAATACTGTTGATTGATCCATATTCCTGAAAGTGTGTGAAAGACTTGTTTCACCAAATTTCAGCTGGTGGTGGAGAAATGGTCACAATTTCTTCATCGTCTGTTCTGACACCTTGCAAAAATGCACTGGATTATCGAGGTTTGATCCGATTCTCGTTGGACAATAATTTGTCCACATGAGTGGCAACTGACTCATATTTGGGATAACCGATTTCTAAATTTAGCCACTTTCCCAATTCAACAACGTCTTTGTTATCTGCTCAGGGATCTCTTTGACTACTAGAAACTCTGACACAATATGAGAAGCAGCACAGCCTAGTGGAAAGAGCTTGGGCCTGGGAATTAGAGGACCTGGGTTCTAATCCTGCTCTGTCAATTGCTTTCTGTGTGACCTTGGGAAAGTCACTAAACTTCTCTGTGCCCCAGTTCTCCTGTTCTCCGTCCTACTTAGACTGTAAGCCCCATTTGGGACTGGCACTGTGTCCAGCCTAATAAACCTGTATCTATCCCAGTGCTTAGAACAATGTTTGACATTTAGTAAGCATTGAGCAAATTACCATAAAAACAGTGTGCATAGCTTTCTTCCCAAATGCAGTCATCATCAATTTACACAATCTCAACCCAAATTGAAAGAGGGTGGGAAGAAATTTAATAATTTGTAGATTTGGCCATTAGGCATATAAATAGGGTAACATCAAATAATACAGCTTCCATCTTTGGAGTGGTTGTATCCACTTAGTACATCCGCTTAGTACAGTGCTCTGCACACAGTAAGCACTCAATAAATGCGATTGATGATGTATTGGTAAAAACCCAGGTTAAGACATCAAACAATGCTGGTTGTATCAAAGGATGGGCTCTATCGTGAAATAGGTGTAACCTGAAATATGCCTGCATCAGTGAAACTATCCAATGCTCAGTAGGCTGCCCAGATCATCTCCTTTTAAACCATAATCCAGCATATGATTGTCTTCAAGATTCCAAATCCTTCATCAAGGAACCTTTTGACTATTGGCTTTTCTTCTTTCATAACTGCTCTCTTCACCCACTACTCCCCAGCTTCCCTCCCCACTCCTTTTCCCAAGCTCCTCTATCCTTGGCAGTTGTCTCTGAGATTTCAGCTGCAATGCAGCATCATCTATAGTTTTGTCCTACCGAATCCCTACAACATTTCCTCTGCCTTCCCTATTTTGGTTTCTCAACTTCAGCTATCAATACGGCCACTGTTTGGGTAGCTTGCTGTTGCTCTTTCTCCTCATGTGTGTCCCTGATTCCTAGCACAGCTGTGTTGAGGTAAGCATAGATTTGATACTACATTCCAGAACTTCATTGTTTGTGATTAACTGGGGAAGACCTCCTGGAGGAGATGTGATTTCAGATCGGCTTTGAAGAGCTCTGGTCCTTCAGATTTGGAGGGAGAGGGAGTTCCTGACAAGGGGAGGGGCATGGGCCAGAGGTTGGCAGCTGGAGAGACAAAATGAGGCTGTGTGTGTGGGTGATCTTGAGAGGAATGAAGTGTGCCAACTGGTAGAAGAAAGAGTAGATACATAGAAAGAACAGGGCTAATTAAACATCTTAAAACCAATGGTCAAGAGCTTCTGCCTGATGAGGACAAGAATGATCAACCATAAGAAGGTTTTGAGGAGTGAGAAGACAGATACGGAATGACCCTTTAGAAAAATGATCTGGGTAGCAGAGTGAAATACTGACTGGAGAGGGAAGAGACTGGAGGCAGGGAGGTCAGTGAAGAGGCTGATGCAGCCTGGATAAGACAAATGCATGGGGAAGACCCTGTGAATGGGTTGCCTGCAGATGGTCATGAAGAAAAGTAGGGTGGCATTTACAATAATAAAAATAATAGTAATGGTATTTGTTAAGTATTTACTGTGTGCCAAAAACTGTTCTAAGCACTGGGGTAGATATAAGTTAAATGGATTGGATGCAGTTCCTGCCCAACAGGGGATTTATTAAGTGAGAGAACAGATGTTGGATCTTCATTTAACAAATGATGAAACTGAAGCCCAGAGAAGTTAAGTGGCTTGCCCAAGGTCACACAGCAGACAAGGAGCAGAGCCAGGAAAAGAACGCACGTCCTCTGGAGCCCAGGCCCATGCTCTGTGAACTTAGTGGACTTAGGCTAGTCTAATTTATCCATATGAAGAAGGGGTCCTTAAATATTCTTGTCTTATGCCTTCAAGTCTCCCCTACCCATAATGACTCCGTGGACACAACTCTCCCTGAATGCCCCACTTCCAACTGCAATCGTTCTGGTAGTGGATCCACAGACTGAATGGAAAAGTTGAAAGGGATTGAGGAATCAAGGATAATGCCAAGGTTGGGGGTTCCAGAGACAGGGAGGAGGGTGGTAGTGTCGACTATTTTGGGAAAGGTGGAGGAGAGGATTTGGGAGAAAGGAAGAGGAGTTCCGTTTTTTATATAGTTGGCTCCAGAAAAACAAGTGGGAAGATATTTTCTCACAGGAACGATGTTTTATATGGGGAATTGCTTCCTGGACTTAAGGTTGGATGTCCTATTTGTACCTGAATAGCTTAAAATGGTGTACTTAATAGGGGAGCAGTATAGCTAGATCAATGTATTTATATTGAGTCTGAGTGGTCCAATGAAACCGTGGCCGACATTTACTTCACAAAGAAAGGAATGTGGGTCCACCATTCCTGGGACCCCACTGGGGGCTCAGGTATCCCCTCACCCACCTCTTCACCCCTGAAGGTTTTCCTGTTCAGGGTGTAGATGCCACCACAGCCTCATCCAATTTCTTGACATCCCTTATTGACCACTCACCTCATGAAGTTTAGTCTTGAGTGGCATGACTGGGTTATAAATAAATAAGTCCTGGAGTAAAATCAGTCTCCTAGCACTGAAGCAATCATCATTTCAGTGTAATTTCACTAGGTGGGGCATTGGAGAAAATTGTAATAATAATAATAACAGTTAATCATTTACTGTATGTCAAGCACTGTACTAAGCACCAGTTAATGCAATCACTTATCCTATCCCACCTTGATTACTTTATCGATTCCTTGCTCACCACCCAGCCTCCTGTCTTTCCCCACTCCAGTCCATACTTCACTCTGCTGCCCGGATCATTTTTCTACAAAAACATTCAGGCTATGTTTTCCCACTCTTCAAGAAACTCCAGTGGTTGCCCACATCCAACAAAAACTCCACACCATTTGCTTTAAAGCACTCCATCACCTTGCCCCCTCATACCTCACGTCTCTACTCTCCTACTGTAATCCTGCCCGCACATTTTACTACTCTAATGCTAGCCTTCTCACTGTACCATGATCTCGTCTATCTCACTGCTGACCCTTCGCACACTTCCTGCCTCTGGCCTGGAACGCCCTCCCTCCTGAAATCTGACAGATAATTACTTTCCCCCACTTCAAAACCTTACTGACGGTATATCTCCTCCAAGAGGTCTTCCATTACTAATCCTTCCTTTCCTCTTCTCCCACTTCCTTCTGCTTCACCCTTACTTGCTTCCTTCATTCATCTGCCCTCCCAGCCCCACAGCACTTATGTACTTATCTGTAATTTATTTATTTGTATTAACATCCATCTCCCCCTTTAGACTGTAAGTTCATTGTGGACAGGGAATGTGTCTGTTATATTGTTCTCACCCAAATGCTTAGTACAGTGCTCTGCACGTAGTAAGTGCTCAATAAATACGATTGAATGAAATGAATGAATGAATACAAGATCATCAGATCCCACATAGGGTTCACAGTCTGAAGTAGGAGGGAGAACAGATATCGAATCCCCATTTTGCAGATGAGGGAATGAGGCAAAGAAAAGTTAAGTGACTTGCCCAGGGTCCCACAGCAGATACGAGCTGGGATTAGAAACCAGGTCCTCTGACAACCAGGGCAGAGCTCTTTTCACTAGCCCATGATGCTTCCTGAGGCTTATAAGCTCCCGTGTCAGGGATTGTGACTACCACTGTATTTTACTCTAAGTGCTAAGCACAGTGCTCTGCACACAGCAGGCCTTCAATAAATACCACTGATTGAGTTGGGGGCGGTAGAATGAAAATGTGAAAATGCTGCCCACTTGCTTTTTCGAGCACCTCAGAAGGCGGTTTGAAGACCCAGTGTTTCCACCAGGAGTGGGAAGAGAGGCAGCTGTTTCAGTGTGAAATTTGAGACTGAGAAAATGGACCCAGAGAGGCTGAGACCCCTGGGAGGTAAGGCTGTGTCCAGTACCCCAACGGGCCTCCTTGGCAAGATTAGAGGAAGAGTTCTGGGGGCTTGGGAGAGGGTGGGTCAGGGGAGGGAGGAACCAGCTGCAGACTGAGAAGTGCCAGCTGCCAGGCAGGCTCCCTGCTCCCCCCAGGGGGTGAGGCCACAGGTGGAAGGGGCACGCTGAAGATGTTCAACGACTGGTGCTTGAGATTTGGAGCTGAGCCCTGCCACCTGAGCAAACTGCTCATCATCACAGCCACTGGTCAGCCCGAGAGACGGAAGCCCAGAGAAGCAGCGTGGCTTGGTGGAAAGAGCCTGGGCTTTGGAGTCAGAGGTCATGTGTCTGCTGTGTGACCTTGGGCAAGTCACTTCACTTCTCTGTGCCTCAGTTACCTCATCTGGAAAATGGGGATTAAGACTGTGAGCCCCATGTGGGACAACCTGATCACCTTGTATCCTCCCCAGTGCTTAGAACAGTGCTTTGCACATAGTAAGCGTTTAACAAATGCCATCATTATTATTATTATGCCAGCCTCCCCTCACTCCTGCAGGGTGTGGGTGTACGTGTTCACATGTGGGGGCCCCATGATCCCAGGGTTAAATCCCCTTTTCTCTGATTTTGAGCTGGGCCGGCTTCAAGCAGTAGCTTTCTAAATCCTTGGAGATGCAGGGAGGCCAGGGGAGAGTCCAGATGGGGCTTTTGAGAGGAGTGCCTGTCCCCTCCCCCGGCCCCCCTCTCTGGTGACAGGTCTGGACGCAGGCCAGATTCGAGGCAAGTCGGTGCTGCCCAGAGAAGTCCTCTGGGCTCGCTTTCTGGCCGGGGAGGCGGAGGGCTCAGTTGGCCTCTAATCTGGGGATTTCCAGCAGCTGCGGGAAGCAGTGAAGCCTAGTAGCACAGGCCTAGGAGTCAGAAAGACCTGAGTTCTAATCCACACTCTGCCAACTGCTTGCTTTGAGACCTTGGGCAAGTCGCTCCACTTCTCTATGCCTCAGCTACCTCATCTGTAAAATGCGGATTAAGACTGTGAGCCCCCCATGGACAACATGATCACCTTGTAACCTCCCCAAGTGCTTAGAACAGTGCTTTGCACGTAGTAATAATAATAATAATACTGGTATTTGTTAAGCGCTTACTGTAAGATCGTCACGGGCAGTGAATGTGTCTGTTAATTCTGCTGGATTGTACTCTCCCAGATGCTTTGTACAGTGCTTTGCACTTAGTAAGCGTTCAATACACTGATTGATTGAGTCCAAACCCATTGAACCCACCCAGCCAGCACTGCAGCTGTTGACAGGAATTCTCTCCATTCCCCTGGCAGTCTGAGTAGGTATTTTGACCCCTGGAGCCCAGACCCGAGGAAGGTGGAAACTGGGAATTCCCCCCTTTCCACTTTCTGTTGAAGCATTTCCTTACTCTCCTCTGCTTCATAGCCTTACACCCCATTTCTCCTACTTGTAATTGATTTTCCTGTCTGTCTCCCTACTAGACTGTAAACTCCTTCAGGTTGGGGATCATGTTTATTTACTCTACTGTACATTCCCAAGCATTTAGTACAGAGCTTCTCACATAGTAAGTGCTCAAAGAATATTATTCATTGATGGATAACAATAATGATGGTATTTGTTAAGTGCTTACTATGTGCAAAGCACTGTTCTAAGCGCTGGGGGGGATAACCAGGTTGTTCCACGTGGGGCTCACAGTCTTAATCCCCCTTTTACAGATGAGGTAACTGAGGCACAGAGAAGTGAAGTGACTTGCCCAAAGTTACACAGCTGATAAGTGGCGGAGCCAGAATTAGAACCCATGACCTCAGACTCCCAAGCCCATGCTCCTTCCACTGAGCCGCAGTGGTTGGCACAGAGTAAATACTTAGCAAATACCACTACTTCTATTAGGAGAGGCTCAATAAAATCCACTGAGAAATCAGGCAGGACATTGGCTGAACAAAGGTCTGAGCAGGTCGGTGGGTGGGGAAAGAGGCTTATGGAATCAATCAGTCAAATCAATTGATCAATCAATGGTATTTATTGAATGCTTACTGTGTGCAAAAATCTCAAAGGCAAAGGCCCACAGAGCTGGAAGCCAGGGGACTCTGTCTCCAGCATGCATACCTTCCCCCTTCAATCTATCAATCATTGGTATTTCTTGAACTCTTACTGTGTACAGTGAACTCTCTCTCTCTTTCAACCCACATATTCTATGTCTCCAAATCCTATTGGTTCAACCTTCGCAACATTGTTAATATCTGCCCTTTCCTCTCCCTCCAAACTGCTACCATGTTAATCCAAACACTTATCCTATCCCACCTTAATTACCGTATCACCCTCCCTATTGATCTCCCAGCTTCCTGTCTTCCCCGACTCCGGTCCATACTTCCCTCTGCTGCTCGGGTCATTTTTCTATAAAGCTTCTCAGCCCAAGTTTTCCCACTCCTTAAAAACCTCCAGTCATTGCCCATCCACCTCCATATCAAACAGAAACTCCTTAGCTTCAGCTTTAAAGCACTCAATCACCTTGCCCCCTCCTACCTCACCTCAGTCCTACAAGTCAGCCGCACACTTCACTCCTCAAGCCAGCCTACTCATTGTGCTTCCATTTCATCTATCTCTCTGCCAACCATGCCCATACCCTGTCTCTGGCCTGGAATGTCCTCCTTCTTCATATCTAACAGACGAAAATGCTCCCCACCTTCAAAACCTTATTAAAAGCACATCTCAAGCCCTAAGCCCTCATTTCCTCTTCTCCCACCACTTTTCTGTGTTGCTCTTGAACTTGAATTTGCACCTTTTATTCACCCCTCCTTCAGCCCCTCAGCACTTATGAACTTAAGTTTATGAACTGTAATTTATTTATTATTAATTTATAAACTGTAATTAATTTATTTATAATACTGTCTGTCTCCACCTCTAGACCATAAGCTCAGTGTGGGCAGGGAACGTGTCTACCGACTCTATTACATTGTACTTTCCCAAGCGCTTAGTACAGTGCACTGTCCACAGTAAGTTCTCAATAAATGTAATTGGTTGGTTGATTGCAGCTCCCTAACGCCAATAATAATAATAATTATAGTATTTGTTAAGCGCTTACTACGTGCCAAGCACTGTTCTAAGTGCTGGGGTAGATACAAGGTAATCAGGTTGTTCAACGTGTGGCTCACAGTCTTAATCCTCATTTTACAGATGAGGTAACTGAGGCCCAGAGAAGTTAAGTGGCTTGCCCAAAGTCACACAGCAGACAAGTGGCAGAGAAACCTTGTCCTCTGGTTCCCAAGCCTCTGCTCTTTCCACTAAGCCACGCTGCTTCTCAATCATTCCCTAGTTTGGGGAAACTGCCTCTACGTCCCCATTTCTCCGGCCCCAGTGTTTCTCCTCCCACTTCCCCCTGGCCTCCCCACTCTGCCCGTGACAAGATGGAGACGCTATTTCTCCTTGACCCTCTCCAGGGGCTAGCCGATAGAGCAATGGGAAAACAAGTCAGTTTGCAGTTCTTGTTCAGATAAGACTTCTCAAAATCTCTCATTCTGCCTGTTCCATCTCAGTTTCACAGCCATTTTAATAGACTTTTGGCATCTTTTACGGTGGTAAAGGTCCTTGGGAGTTTAGCTAATAAGTATTTCAGGATGCAGTTTCCATAATAGCTTATTCATATAGAATTTCGCTCCCCGAAAGCGAAAAGCCAAGTCGCAGACATTACCTCATCTTTCTTTACAGTCATCCCAGGTGGTAGAGGAAACACATTATCCTCATTGTAAAGCTGGGGAAAAAGGGGTCCAGAGAGGTTAACAGACTTAGCTGGGGACACACAGCAAATCAGTGGCCGAGATGGGATTTGAACCCTGGCCTTCTCTCTTCTGTCTGGGATTGTTCCAGCCATTTCTTCCTGGGGGAGATACGTGTCTTGAAATAAACGACTGAGTTTTAGTGTTTGTTCTAACTTCTCACTCCTATGTGGGTTTCTTTTTTTACCAGCCCCCAGATACCTAGTCCCATTTCTGGAACCCTGCCCTAGGAGGTCCCCCCCCATGGAAACCTTGCATCCAGAAGCCCTGCTGCCTGGAAACCTTCACCCCCAGAACTTCCACCCTTAAGTCCCATCCCCTTGGAAGGTTTCCCCCTGGAATTCTTGACCCAAGAGTCCTATCTCCTGGAGGCCTTTCCTCCAAAGGTCCCACACCCTAAAATCTTGCCCCCAGGCGTCCTGTCCCCTAGAAACTTTGACACCAGGAGTCCCGTCCCCTGGATCCCTGCCCTGGGACCATGCTCCCAGAAGTCCTGCTCCGTGAAGGCCTTGTCCCTAAACATTCTGGCCCCAGGAGCTTGGTCCCAGAAATCCTGCACCCTGAGACCTTGCACCCCCCGGGAACCTGACTACAGAAGTTCCATCCACTGGGACTTTGCCCCAAGAAGTCTCCCCCACTGGGCCCTTGCCCCCAGAAGTCCTGGCCCCTGGGACCTTGCTCACAAAAGTCCCACCCCAGCCTTTCCTCCACAAATCCACGGGACTTTGCCCTCAGAAGTCTTGCCCGCTGGAACCCTGCTCTTGGAAGTCCCATCCCCTGAGCTTGCTCCCAAAAGTCCTGATTCCTGGAACCCTTGCCCCAAGAAGTTCTGCTCCCTGAGACCATGCCCTCAGAAGCCCTACCTCCTGGAAGCCTTGACCCCAGAAGTCCCACCCCTGAGACCTTGACCCCTTAAGTCCAACACCCCGGGACAATGCCTGGAACCCAGTCTGCTGTGTGACTTTGGGCAAGTCACTTCACTTCTCTGAGCCTCAGTTCCCTCATCTGTAAAATGGGGATTGAAACTGTGAGCCCCACATGGGACAGGGACTGTGTCCAACCCAATCTGCTTGTATACTCCCCAGCACTTAGTACAGTGCCTGGTACATAGTTAAGCACTTAACAAATACAATAATAATAATAATAATAATAAACTTCTGCCACCTGAAAGCCTTGATCTGGCTCAGTCACCACTGATCAGGTGAGGTTTTGGAGAGGGGCAGGAGGCATTTAAAACCATTAGATCCTCAAGTCCTCACCCCTGGAACCATTCCTCCAGAAGTTCCACCCTTTGGGACTTGCCTCCAAAAGTCTATCCCCTGGGATCTTACCCCCAGAAATCCCACCCCCTGGAAGATTTGCTGTCAGGAAGCCCTGTTCCTGCAAGTCCTAGTCCCCAGTCAAAAATTTGGTTCTTACCACAGCCTTCACAGCTTTATTTCCAGCAGCCCCTGCAGTCCACAGGCCAAGAACAACTCAAGGAGGGTGTTGTGCTTTCAGCAACGAGGGGACAGGAGTGGACTGGGGCCAGCTCTATCAGCATTCATTCATTCAATCATATTTATTGAACGCTTGGGAAGTACAATTCAGCAATAGAGATGTTCCCTGCCCACAACGAGCTTGCAGTCTAGAAGGGCAGAGGCAGACATCAAAACAAGTAAACAGGCATCAATAGCATCAATATAAATATAATTATATATATATATATATACACACACATCAAAACAAGAAAATAGGCATTAATATAAATAAATGGAATTATAGGTATGTTGCAATAATAATAATTATCATGGTATTTGTTAAGCGATTACTATGTACCAAGCACTGTTCTCAGCACTGGGGTAGATACAAGGTTATCAGGTTGTCCCACGTGGGGCTCACAGTCTTAATCCCCATTTTACAGGTAAAGTAGCTGAGGCACAGAGAAGTGAAGTGACTTGCCCCAAGTCACACAGCTGACAAGTGGCGGAGCTGGGATTAGAACCAGTGACCTCTGACTCCCAAGCCCGGGCTCTTTCCACTGAGCTACATTGCTTCCCTTATATGTACAAATATATACACAAGTGCTTTGGGATGGGGAGGTTGGGGAGAGCAAAGGGAGTGAGTTGGGGCGATGGGGAGTGGAGGGGGAACTGAGGAAAAGGGGGGCTTAGTCTGGGAAAGCCTCTTGGAGGAGGTGAGCCTTCAGTACGGCTTTGAAGTGGGGGGGAAGTGTGATTGTTTGGCGGATTTGAGGAGGGAGGGCATTCCATGCCAGAGGTAGGAGGTGGGCAGGGCAGGCGGGGGCCAAGAGAAGGGTTAGGAAAGGGAAACAGGAAAAGGAAGCCATTTGGGCTGCCTCTCCAGGGCAAGTTGGGAAGCAACAATGAGCAGGTTGTATCCGATTCTTCAAGACACCAAATGTGATTCGCTAGGTTCAGCCTCTCTAGATTTGGTATCTTATAGCCCTGGCCCAATTGAGATCAACAAATCACGGCCCGTGTTCCTTTGGGACTGGGGTCCGTTGTTCCAGCATCACGGGTCCTCATAACTTCCAGTTCCTTGCTCTTTCAAATTGATCTCAGCATGGCTCAATGGAAAGAGCACGGGCTTGGGAGTTGGACGTCATGGGTTTGAATCCGGGCTCCACCACTTGTTACTTAACTTCCCTGAGCCTCAGTGACCTCATCTGTGAAATGGGGATTAAGACTGTGAGCCTCATGTGGGACAACCTGATCACCCTGTATTCCCCCCCCAGCACTTAGAACAGTGCTTTGCACATAGTAAGTGCTTAACAAATGCCATCATCATCATCTCATCTTTCTTGTCATTGATCCCTTGCTCACATCCTCCCTCTGGCCTAGAGCTCCCTTCCACTTCATAACCAACAGACCCCCATCCTCCCTGCCTTTGGAGCTCTACTAAAATTACATCTCCTCTAAGAAACCTTCCCTGATTAACCTCCATCTTATTTGCCTCTTCTTCTGCGTCACCTATGCTCTTAGGTGTGAACCTCTTAACACTTTGGTACTCATCCCATCCCCATAGCACTATTATTATTATTTGCATTATCATCATCATCATTACTGTATTTGTAAAGCTCTTATTCTTTGTCAAAGGCTGGGGTAGATACAAGTTACAAGACAGTTATTCTCCCTACCTTCTAAACCTTATTAAAGGCACATCTCCTCCAGAAGGCCTCCCCTGACTAAACTCTCATTTCCTCATTTTTCATTCATTCAATCGCATTTATTGAGCATGGACTGTGTGCAAAGGACTTTACTAAGCGCTTAGGAGAGTACAATATAACAATGAATAGACACATCCCCTGCCCACAACAAGCTCAGAGTCTAGAGGGGGGGACAGACATTAATATAATCTAATCCTGGCTCCACCTCATGTCTGCTGTGTGACCTCGGGCAAGTCACTTAACTTCTCTGTGCCTCAGGTAACTCATCTGTAAAATGGGGATTAAAAGTGTGAGCCCTATGTGGGATAGGGACTTATGCCCAAACCAATTACTTTCTATCTATCCCAGGACATAGTGCAGTGCTTTGTACATAGTAAGCGCAAGCGCTTAGTACAGTGCTCTGCACACGAAAGCGATCAATAAATATGATTGAATGAATACCATAATTATTATCATTTTAAGTAAATAAATTATGGATATCCACTTAAGTGCTGTTGGCCTGGAAAGGGGGATTCATCCATTCACTCAATTGTATTTATTGAGTGCTTACTGTGTGCAGAGCATTGTACTAAGTGCTTGGAAAGTACAATTCGGCAACAGAGACAATCCCTACCCAACAATGAGCTCACAATCTAGAAAGAGGGAGACAGATAACAAAACAAGTAGACAGGCATCAATAGCATATGAATAAAGGATGAATAAAGGGAGCAAATCAGGGTGATGTACAAAGTAAGTACTTAACAAATACTGTAAAAAGAAAAAGGGAGATGCTTCCAGTCCTAAAGTGTTTCTCTGGAGGGGATCCTGGAGCCCCTCAAGCCTCTCCAGAGTCCTTTCCCATCCTCTCCCTGGGTCCCAGGGTGCATAGACTAGACGCCACTTCTAGGCCCTAGACCTCGACAGCAGGAGCCCAATTAGATGAAGATTGGGCATTTAAAAAGCAAGTGACCAGACGTAAAGGTGCCATAGCTGTACTGGACACAGAAGAAGCTGCGTGGCCTGAGAAGCAGTGGGGCATAGTGGCTACAGCATGGGACTGGGAGCCAGAAGGACCTGGGTTCCAATCCCTATCGCCACTTGTCTGATGTGTGACTTGGAGCAAGTCACTCTAACTCCTCTATGCCTCAGTTACCTTATCTGTAAAATGGGGATAAAGACTGTGAGCCTCATGTGTTGAACCTGATTAGCTTGTATCTACCCCAGTACATAGTACCACGCCTGGCACCTAGTAATAATAATAATAATGATGGCATTTGTTAAACACTTACTATGTGCAAAGCACTGTTCCAAGCACTGGGGAGAATACAAGGTGATCAGGTTGTCCCTTGTGGGGCTCACAGTCTTAATCCCCATTTTACAGATGAGGTAACAGAGGCACAGAGAAGTGAAGCGACTCACCCAAAGTCACGCAGCTGACAAGTGGCAGAGCTGGGATTAGAACTTGTGACCTCTGACTCCCAAGCCCGGGATCTTTCCACTGAGCCACGCTGCTTCTCAAGTAAGCAGTTAACAAATACTAGTTAAACAAAGAAGAGAGAGACTTACCCAAGGTCATGCAGCAGACAAGTGGTCAAACCAGGATTAGAACACAGGTCTTCTGACTCCCAGTCCTGGGTTCTTTTCACGAGGCTCAGCTTCCTCCCACTCTTCCCAGCAGCCTGACTGATGGTCCAGTTTGAATTAAGAAAACATGTGCCCTGTTCCTCTGTGATCTAACCATGGCTGGGATGGCCAAAGGCACCAGTATGCAGCCTGCCCTGGCCCAGGAGCCCTGGAAATGGCCCAAGCCCTCTCACCTTAATAATAATAATAATGGCATTTAGTAAGCACTTACTATGTGCAAAGCACTGTTCTAAGCACTGGGGAGGTTACAAAGTGATCAGGTTGTCCCACATGGGGCTCACAGTCTTTATCCCCATTTTACAGATGAGGTAACAGGCAGAGAGAAGTGAAGCAACTTGCCCAAAGTCACACAGCTGACAATTGGCAGAGCCGGGATTTGAATCCATGACCTCTGACTCCAAAGCCCGGGCTCTTTCCACTGAGCCACGTTGCTTCTCTGCACCAGACCCGAACCTCCAGGCTGCTTCAATCAACCAATCAATCCATCAATCAATTGTATTTATTGAGTGCTTACCGTGTGCAGAGCTCTGGACTAAGCCCCTGGGATAAAATATAACAATAGAATAGACACATTTTCTGCCCACAATGAGTTTACCGTCTAGAGGATGAGCTTACAGTCTAGGCCCCAGATTTGAGTGGGAAACACACCCTGCCAGCTGTAGACAACACACTCAGCTCCAGGAGGAGCCTGGGAAGCGGTAGACGGATTTGCTCTTCATTGTGTTCTCTACACAAATCCCTCTGGATCAGCAGGGCTGGCAGCTGCCCAGTGGGCTGAAATCCTGAAGTGGGAAGGAGTTTCAGGTTTCCCGGGGAGATTTAGATCCCTCGGAAAAGTTTGCCTCATTCCTAGAGAGGCTAAGACTTCTAGGAAGAAGCGGAGTTCAGAGTCCTGAGTGGGCCGGGCTGGGGGAGAGTAAGGGGTGGCTGCCAAGGCTGGGGGGCCCAGAGCCCCAACATTTGTACGCAATGGATTAGCACACTCTCAAACAGAGCTTCCCCAATCTCTGAAGGGGCAAAACCAGACTGTGGCTGTCTGGGAGCCCCCATGTGGGGCAGAGATCATGTCCCACTGCGTGATCTTGTAGCCATCCCAGCACTTGATGCAATGTTTGGCACATCATAAGGCCATAACAAAGACAACTATTTCTATTTGCTTAACCATGGGACCCTATGGCCCTCTCTCAAGTCTCCCTCCCACCCCCCACCGGATGGCCAGTGGGATGCCTCCCACCCAATTATGCTTCCCACTTCCACCTCAACAGGTTTCTAGTGGCCAAATGGTGTTTACAATTCCAAGGTGACTGGTTCAATCAAAATTATCACCCCTCTAGGAGCCTCCAATCGAGCGTAGCTTGATTCCCCACTGGCTTTGTTTTTTTCTCCTGCTCTCTGCCCCTCCTGCAGAAAAATAATGGTTTTCAGTCCTCCCTCCCCTCTGCTGCCTGAGTGTGCTCTGACCCCTCCTCCTCTTCCCTGTACCGCCATGCCAGGAGACGGTTCTGGTTCCAGTATGTGGCCGTCCAGACTCCGTCGGGTAGCCAAAGCCGGGATTCCCCACCATCTTCCGGGACGTACCTCCATTGGCTGCAGTCACACATCCTGTAGCAGCCAGACTTCCCTGCGGGGGATGCCCATCTCGCCCAGACCATGCTTTTCCGCTGCCGGATCCCAGAGCAGGTATCACTCTGACACCTGAGGAAGGAATTAGCAGAAGCTGGAAGCAAGGCACTAAGTTCCAAATGCCAAGAGTGTCTCTCCTGGGCACACGGAGGGAGCCAGGCAGCCAGCCGTCTGGGAAACACCTCCAGCTTGGAAGTGGGATTACCAGTTGGACAGCAACAGGCGGTCTTGAAAACAACTGCAGAAACGCCACGAGCATAACTTGATCGGGGCCCACAGAGATGGTAATGAGAAGCAGCGTGGCTTAACGGAAAGAGCACGGGCTTGGGAGTTGGAGGACCGTGGGTTCTAATTCTGATTCCACCACTTGTCTGCTGTGTGACCTTGAGCAGGTCACTTCACTTCTCTGGGCCCCAGTTCGCTCATCTGCAAAATGGGGATTCAAAACCTGTTCTCCCACCCCATGGGAGACCTGATGATCTCATATCTAAACCGTCAGTTGTATTTATTGAGCGTTTACTCTGGGCCGAATACTGTACTGAGCACTGTATCTATCCCTGGGCTTAGTACAGTGTTTGGCACATAGTAAGCACTTAACGAATACCACAATTGTTATATTAGCACTGAGACAGTCAGATGTATTCCCCAAACAAAGGGTGCTATTGGCCATCATGTGGATAAGAAGGGCAGGATGGGAAAAAATGGATACCAGATAGATCTGATTGATGACTGACAGGGTGCCCCAGTGGTTTGATTACTAGGGACAAAACTCTATATTGGGTGTCTCCTGAGGCACCTACTGGTTATAGAGTGCTCTCCTGGGTGCTAGGAAACATCCAATGATAACAATAATAATCGTGGTCAATCCTTGGGTTTGACTGAACACTTAATGTTTGTTAAGTATTTGACTGAACATTTGAGAGAGCACAACAGAGTTGGTAGACACAATCCCGAAGGACCCTGTAGTCTAGTGGAAGGGAAAGCAGCATGCCTAATGGAAAGAACCTGGGAATCAGGGGACCTGGGTTCGAATCCCAACTCCCCCACATGCCTGCTGTTGACCTCAGGCAGGTGTCTTTGCTTTTCTGTGTCAGTTTCCTCATGTGTAAAATGGGGATTCAATACCTGCGCCCCCCTCCTTCTTATACTGTGGGACTCATTCATTCATTCAATTGTATTTATTGAGCACTTCCTGTGTGCAGAGCACTGTACTAAGCACTTGGGAAGTACAAGGTGGCAACATATAGAGATGGTCCCTACCCAACAACGGGCTCACAGTCTAGAAGGGGGAGACTGACAACAAAACAAAACATATTAACAAAATAAAATAGAATAGTAAATATGTACAAGTAAAATAGAGTAATAAATCTGTACTCAATGTGGGACAGGGACTGCATATGACCTGATCATCTTCTATCTACCAGAGTGCTTAGAACAGTGCTTGGCACATTGTTCCCATGGCTCCAGGGACTCTACTCACCCCCCATGGGATGCTCAAGAAAGGACTCAGCCAAAACAGGCTGCAGATAGTGTTCCCATTCCCCCTGGACTATCCAGGAGGAGGCTCTGCTCCTTTTTTAAAAATGCTATTTGTTAAGTGTTTACTATATGCCAGGCACTGTACTAAGTGCTGGGGTGGTTACAAGCTAATCAGGTTGCACACACGGCATTCACAGTCTTAAACCACATTTTCCAAATGAGGTAACGGAGGCACAGAGACGCCAAGTGGCTTGCCCAAGGCCACACAGCAGATAAGTAGGAGTCTGCAGCAAATTGTCTCTTCCCTTTCAGTTCTGGCTCCAGGACAGGAATTCTCTGGCCTGGGCAGAGGAGGGGAAGGCTGGGAACCGATGGGAAACAGCTTGTCTTGTTTAGGCAGTGAGCCCGAAGGAGAAGCCTAGAAGCCTGGAGGTCTCCCCTTCCCCGTGGCCATCGGACAGGGTCAGTCGGGTACTGAAGCCCCCCCGTCCCCTCCGGGACCATTCATCATCAAACTTTCCCCCTGCTTCACCCAGCCATGCTCCCGTGGAAACCGATAGCTCAGTTCCCGGTTCTGGCATTGACCGCTTCCTTCATCTGGAGAAGGGCTTAATGTGGATTTAATGGTCTGTCTAGCCACTGTACACTTCTAGCACCTCCCCCCAAAGCCATCTACCCCTGGACGGCCGAGACTGAAATAATAAACCCTCCAGAATCCTGCTCTCTGATGCGGGCATTACACACTATAGCATGAAGGGGAATCGCCAGTGAGAAAAAGTGAAGTAAGGCCTATTGTTATTATTGATAATAATAAAAATAATACTTGGGATATTTGCTAAGCTCTCACTATGTTCTTGTAGTGCTAGAAGTGATAGGATTTATTAAGCGCCTACTGAGTACTATACTGGGTTCTGGAAGAGAATACACATGCAGGAATTAGACAAGCTCTTAGATGATGAGTCCCATGTAGGGCATGGACTGTGTTTGACCTAATTAATTTGTATCTATCCCAGTGCTGAAAACAACGTGAGAAGCAGCGTGGCTTAATGGAAAGAGCTCAGGCTTGGGAGTCAGAGGATTTGGATTCTAATCCTGACTTGGCTACTTGTTTGCTGGGTGACCTTGGGCAAGCCAATTAATTTCTCTGGGCCTCAATTACCTCATCTGTAAAATGAGAATTAAGACTGTGAGCCGCTCATGGGACAACCTGCTTACCTTGTATCTACCTCAGTGCTTAGAAAAGCACTTGGCACATTGTAAGCACTTAAATACCATAATTAACTGATTAATTAACAGTGTTTAATGCATAATGAGTACTTAACAAATATCATTAAAAAAAAGAGAGAGAGAGATCCCTGTCCCTCGGGGGGCTCTAAGGCAGATTTTTTTAAATGTAAGGGTTTACCATCCTCATTTGGCATCTGAGCATAGCAGGGGCTGCACCGGTATGCTGGTGTAGCGAGAAGGGGTTCTGTCGGAGGTGCCACACACGGTTGGCTAAAAGAGAAAAAAATGGACAAAGATGTTTGAGATTAGCCGGTGCATCAATGGCTGGATGGGAAGGCAGAGCCACAATCCTCTGCCTCCTGCATCTGATCAAGACCTGTCCCTGCCTTGGTTTCCCTGTTGATGCCAACCACAGCCTCTGTTTCTTCAGCTCTGCATACCTGTGAGGGTTTGCATGTTAATGGCATGATAGTCATTGAGAAGCAGAACGGCCAGTGGAAACAGTTCAGGATTGGTAGCCAGAAGACCTGAGTTCTAATTCAGGCTCCACCACTTGTCTGCTATATGACCTTGGGGATTAATGGGGATTAAATCCTACTCTCTCTCCTACCTAGACTGTAGACATTCGCTATGTCCAACTTAATTCTCTTGTATCTACTCCAGCTCTTAGTACAGTGTTTGGCACACAGTAAGTGCTGTGCAAATACCTTTATTTATTATTATTTTCAGTCAGAAATGGGATTCACTGATGATGATGATGATGATGGTGGTATTTCTTAAGAGCTTACTACGTGCCAAGTTCTGTACTAAGCTCTGGGATAGATACAAGATAACCAGGTTTCGCACAGTTCCTGCCCCACATGGGGTTCCCGGTATAAGGGGGAGGGAGAACAGGTAATTCATCTCCATCTTATAGATGAGGAAACTGAGGCACAGAGAAGTGAAGTGGCATGCCCAAGGTAACATGGCAGAACAGTGGCAGAGCCAGGATTAGGACCCAGCCCCTTTGATTCCCAGGCCTGGGCTGTCTCCACTTAGACCATGCCATGTCCTTTCAGTGCTGAGATAGCCCATGGTATGTGGGGCAAATGCTTCTTGGTTCTAGTTGGTCGCCTGTATCTGGCTAAGATCCCGAGTCACTGGCCCAAGGAAGATCAGAGATCATCTCTGACAGGGCACTATCGCTTTTCTTCTTTGTTCATTCTGTGGGTCTTGTTAAGCGCTTACTATGTGCCAGACACTGTACTAAGTGCAGGAGTAGATACAAGATAATTGGGTTAGACACACTTGTCTCTGGGTTGGGTATTGGCATGGGGCAACTCTGAATTTAAAATGAATTTGGGGCCCTCTCTTCAGAAGTATTCTGCACACAACCTAACCAATCAATAGTATTTACTGAACGCCATATATGTGTAGAACACTTTCCTAAGTGCTTGCCATTGTATAGCAAAATTAGTAGAAATCAATCAATTGTACTTATTAATCACTTACTGTGTACAGAGCACTGTACTACATGCTTGGGAAATGAAAACAGAACAATATAACAGGTCCACAATGACCTTACAGTCTAGAGGGGGAGGGAGACATTAATAAAAATAAATTACAGATATGTACACAAGTCCTGTGATGCTGGGAGTGGTGAATAAAGGGAGCAAGTCAGAGTGACACAGAAAGGCGTGGGAGAAGAGGAAATGAGGGTTTAATCAGGGAAGGCCTCTTGGAGGAGATATGCCTTCCATAAGGCTTTGAAGGTGGGGAGCGTAATTGTCCATTGGATATGGAGAAGGAGGGCATTCCAGGCCAGAGTCAGGATGTGGGCAAGAGGTCGGCGGCAAGATAGATGAGACTGAGGTAAATGAGTGGACTTGGATTAGAGGAATGAAGTGTGTGGGTTGGACTGGAGTAGGAGAGTAGCAGGGTGAGATAGGAGGGGCCAAGGTGATTAAGTGCTTTAAAGCCAATGATAAGGAGTTTCTGTCTGATTTGAGGGTGGATGGGCAACTACTGGAGGTTCTTGAGGAGTGGGGAACCACGGACTGATTGTTTTGGTAGAAAAATGATCTTTTCAGCAGAGTGGAGTATGGACTGCAGTGAGGAGAGACAGGAGGCAGGGCGGTCAGTGACGAGGCAGATATAGTAATCAAGGAGAGATAGGGTAAGTGCTTGGATTAACGTGGTAGCAGTTTAGATGGAGAGGAAAGGATGGATTTTAGAGATATTATAAAGGTTGAACTGACAGGATTTAGTGATAGATTGAATATGTGGGTTGAATGAGAAAGAGGAGTCAAGGATAACACCTAGGTTAGGGGCTTGTGGGACACGAAGGGTGGTGGGGATGTTCTCTATTGATGGGAAAGTCAAGGGGAGGACAAGGTTTGGGTGGGAGGATAAAGAGTTCAGTTTTGGACAGTGGGCGGGACATCCAAGTCTTGAAGGCGTGAGGAAATGGGAGACTGCAGAGAAGGAGAGAGATCAGGACTGGAAATGGAAACTTGGGAATCATCGGCATAGAGGTGGTAGTTGAAGCTATATAAGTGAGTTCAAGGGAGTGAGTGTAGATGGAGAATAGAAGGCGACCCAGAACTGAACCTTGAGGACACCCATGGTTAGAGGTTGGGAGAGGCAGAGGAGCCCATGAAAATAAATTATTCCTGCTCTCAAGAACTGCTTAAAGAAAGAATGCCTATCTTAGCACTCTGCACACAGTAGACACCCAGCATTGTACTAGTGTCCTAGGTGTCCACGACAGTGATCTGCATTCCTAGAGTGGAAGTTAGGGATGGAGGTGCTGGATAATCCATCCTAACTGGGAAGGTGGGTGATGAGGGCAATCCCCAAAGCACAGTTCCTCCAAAGGATTTGGTGAATTGAACTGAGAAAGGGTCCTGGGCTGGATTTTTCCAAGTGTTCCAGTGTTCTGCACACAGTAAGGGTTCAGTTAATATCCTTGAGGGATTGGATGGGGTCTTAGGGCTGACCCAGCTCTAGCTAAAACCAGATTTTCTTAAGAGGGAAATACAAGCATGAGGACAGAAGAACTGTTGCTGTGATTCATGTGAGTGAAGTCAAAGGACAGCTGAGCCCTCCATGACTAAGGTCATGGGAATCAGCGGGGTTGGATTAGTGACCTCCCCAGGGGCCTTGGGGGCGACTCAATTTGGGGTGAGGCCTCACGAAGCACATGGCATTATGTCCCTCCAGGCCCTCCTTCCCTCTGTACCCCAAAACCACAATGTCCCCTGATTGCTCCCTTTATTCATCCCCCTCCCACTCACACGCCACTTATTACATATCTGTAATTTAATTATTTATTTAAGAAATGCCTTCAGTAAGGCTTTGAAATGGGGTAGAGTAATCTGTAGGATACAAGGAGGGTAAACAGGGCTTGGGTGAGAGGTCGGTGGCGAGATTGAGGTACAGTGAGAAAATTGGTATTAGAAGAGTGAAGTGAGTGCACTGGGTTGGAGTAGGAGAGTAGTTTGGTGAGATGGGGGGGCAAGGTGATTTTTGAGTTGTTTAAATAATAAGTAATAATAATAATAATGGTATTTGTTAAGCACTTACTATGTTCCAGGCATTGTACTAAGCGCTGGGGTAGATGCAAGCAAATCAGGTTGGATACAGTCCCTGTTCCCACATAGGGCTCACAGTCTCAAACCCCATTTCACAAACAAGCAACTGAGGCCCAGAGAAGTAAAATGACTTGCCCAAGGTCACACAGCAGACATGCGGTGGAGCCGGGAATAGAAACCCATGACCTTGTGATTCCCAGGCCCATGCTCTATCCGCTATGCCATGCTGTTTCCCATCAAAGCCAATGGTTAGGAGTTTCTGTTTGATGCGGAGGTGGATGGACAACCACTTGAGTTTCTTGAGGGGAAACATGGCCTGAACATTTGTGTGCTCTGCACAGAGTAAGCACTTAAAGACAATTACTATTACTACAACACTAGCCAGGTGTTGCAACTGACCCAACCAATCCCTCAGCCAATTTTTGGGCAAGGGAGCAGCTGATGACTATTACAGTGGACACGGCTAATATTTACACTTACAGACACAACCCAAACCCCAGTGTCTAATGACCACTGCATTGCGGGGCTATTGGGCTGGGCTTAATTGCCCTAGATGAACTCCCCCTGGGACATCCAACCCTCTGCTTTGCCAGTAACAACAATAATAAAAATGGTAATAAAATTATCATTATCATTATTTTTAAATAAAAATTGAGGTCTTAACTATAATGTAAAATCATAGCTATACAAGTTATATTGTAAAATTATTGAATTGTTAAAATAGCATAAAACATAGCCATTATATAATTATTAATAATTAATAAATAACTGAGGTATTTGTTAACACTGGCTATGCGCCAAGCACTGTACTACGTACTGGGGTAATAATAATGATAATTATGGTACTTGCTAAGCACTTACTATGTGCCAAGTACTGTTCTAAGCACTGGCGTAGATAGAACAATCAAGTTGGAGATTGGGCTCCAACTTGTGACTCGCATTGGGCTCACACTCTTAATCCCCATATTTTACAGATGAGGTAACTGAGGCCCAGAGAAGTTAAGTGACTTGCACAAGGTCACTCAGCAGACAAGTATTGGAGTCAGGATTCTGACAAGATCATCAGACAGTGCAATCTAGATCAATTTGTCAGCATTTGCTCATGTTAAAGGAAGTGGGAGGAGAGAGAAAAGGAGGAGGGGAAGGGAGAAGAAAGAGAGAAAGAAGGGGAGGAAGGAGATAGTTTTCCCATCTTAGGTAAGCAACTTGGTCTAATGGAAAGAACACAGGCCTGGAAATCAGCCTTGCCTAAGCCCTCCTTTCTTCTCCCATTCCCTTTGGTTTCGCCCTGACTTGCTCTTTTAATTCATCCCCCAGTCCCCATGTACATATCTGTAATTTATTTATTTATATTAATTGCCTGTCTCCTCATTTAGACCATAAGCTCACTGTGGCCAGGGAATGTGTCAGGGAATAATGGCCAGGGAATAATACAATACATTATATTGTACTCTCCCAAGTGCTTAGAACAATGTTCTGCATGCAATAAGTGCTCAGTTAATACAACTGACTGACAGTCTGGAATCATTTGCCTGCAGTTTTGTCTGTGGGCCCCAAGAGTTCAGTTGACAGTGTATAACAATTCCTGGATACCTCAAAGACGTTCTCATGACCTGTTGAGTCAGAAGAATAAAAGATGAAAGGGAAGATGAGAATTTCTGAAAGTGGAGCTCGCCCGCCTCTATGTTCCAGAGAAGGTTGTTTGTCCC
The DNA here is from genome assembly GCF_015852505.1 of Tachyglossus aculeatus. NCBI lineage: Eukaryota > Metazoa > Chordata > Mammalia > Monotremata > Tachyglossidae > Tachyglossus > Tachyglossus aculeatus. The sequence continues at coordinate 16,204,821 of NC_052091.1, forward strand.
TGATTGACTCGGAGGGATCGGGGAAAGCCCCAAGTAAGAGAGCCAGATGGTTTTCAAATCTCCTCCAAATCCCTCTAACTGCCATGACTTCAACAAGATCAAGGCAGTGGTGCTGACAGCCACAGTCCAGACGGCCCTGCAGGGCGAGCCAGGAACCCCGGGAGAGGAGCGATCCTGGGAGCCCGAAGCCTGGGTCAGAGTGGGGAACAGGGAGTGTGGAGAGACCAATCTCGCACCCAGTCCTCAACTTGGCAAACGGATTGTGTGGCTCTCAACCAGAAAACAAAATCTCGCCAGGAGGAGTTCTACCCCCTGGGATGTGGGAAATTGGGTGGAGGGGAACAATTGGTTCCATGAAGCATTAGTGTCATTTTTCACTATGAGCTGTTTATTCATTCAATTGTATTTATTGAGCACTTACTGTGTGCAGAGCACTGTACTAAGAACTTGGGAAGTACAAGTTGGCAACAGATGGTCACTACCCAAAAATGGGCTCACAGTGTAGTGGACAGAGCATGGGCCTGGGGTCTGAAGGTCATGGGTTCTAAGCCCGGCTCCGCCACTTGTCTCCTGTGTGGTCTTAGGCAAATCACTTCACATCTCTGTGTCTCAGTTACCTCATCTGTAAAATGGGGACTAAGACTTTGAGCCATAAGAGGGACAGGGACTGCGTCCAACCCGATTTGCTTGTATCCACCCCAGCACTTAGTACAGTGCCTGGCACATAGTAAGCGCTTAGCAAATACCACAGTTATTATTATCTGGCCAAGTCCTCAGAGATGACAATAAACTGCTGCAGTATCTCAGTGCCTTATCCATTTTCTAAGTGGTTTAAACTACATTAATTGCCAGTCTAGCGCAAAAGAGGCAATGGTGGGACACTCCAGTAAGCCCAGCTTCTACCTCTCCCATAGTGGCTCAGGGAACCCCCTTTTTGCCTTCTTTCTGTCCCCCCAGAGGGGTGGAGGTTACTGGGGTCAGGGCTCATGGAGAGGAATTCATTCATTCAATCATATTTATTGAGTGCTTATGGTGTGCAGAGCACTGTACTAAGCGCTTGGGAAGTATAAGTTGGCAACAGATAGAGATGGTCCCTACCCAACAATGGGCTCACAGTCTAGAAGGGGGAGACGGATGATAAAACAAACCATGGAGACAGGCATCAAAACCATCAGAACAAATAGAATTAGAGCTATATGTACATCATTAACAAAATGAATAGAATGGTAAATATGTACAAGTAAAATAAATAGAGAAATAAATCTGTACAAATATATATACAAGTGCTGTGGGGAGGGGAAGGAGGTAGGGCAGGGGGGATGGGGAGGAGGAGAGGGAAAAGGGGGCTCAGTCTGTCAGCTCATCGTGGGCAGGGATTGGGTCTGTTCATCGTTCTGTTGTCCTCTCCCAAGCGCTTAGGACAGTGCTCTGCACAAAGTACATGCTCAACAAACACATCCATCTCGCCGCCGACCCCCAGCCCGCATCCCTCTTCTGGCCTGGAATGCCCTCCCTCCTCAAATCCACCAATCAGTCTTCCCCCGCTCATAGCTTAGAACAGTGCTTGGCACACAGCAAGCATCCAACAAATGCCATCATTATCAGTGGAAAGAGCCCGGACTTGGGAGCCAGAAGTCATGGGCTCCAATCCCGACTCTGCCACCTGTCCACCTTGTGACCCTGAGGAAGTCACCTCTCTGGGCCTCAGTTACCTCAGACATCAAATGGGGATGAAGACTGTGAGCCCCATGTGGGATAACTCCTCCCAAAGAACCGGGATATAGATACTTTGTTTTTTCCTCTACCTCCTCTCTGTCTGTTGTGGCAGTGGGGGCTGACACAACCTCCTCCCACCCAGAAGAGTTGCTCTTGGGACCAGGGGTTGGGGTGGTGATGGGCGTTGCCAGGCTTACAGGAAGGGATACTGATTTTGACTCCTCAGAAACATCCTTCTCTCTCACTCTTTGGGTCCCACTATAATTTCATTGTATCAAAATATTAGCAGGTCTTCCAATCAATCAGATCCTATCTGCAAGAGCCAGTCAGCGGATGTTGCTCTTAAGCAATCAATCAACCTCTTCAACTGGCTGGAGGGCAATCACTTGCAGAGACCCAGGGATGCCCTTAATCCACTCAGAAGGACTTTAGGCAATGCACACCTGCATCTGGATAATTCCTTCTGCACAGTGAGTCCTAATGCTAGAAAACCCAGGAAAGCCCAGCCTGAAGGCTTTGTCCCTCAGTGGGAAAATAGAGAAGCAGCATGGTCTAGGAGAAACACCAGGGACCCCGGAGTCAGGGGTTCTGGGTTCTAATCCTTATCTGCCACTTGCCTGCTGGTTGCCTTTGGGCAAGTCTCAACTTCTCTGGGCCTCAGTTTCCTCATCTGTAAAGTGGAGATGGAATATCTGTTCCTCCTCTCAGACTGTGAGCTTCACATGGAATAGACTGGGTCATTCTGATTATCTCGTACCTGCACCAGGGCTTGGTGCAGCACATAAGTGCTTAACTATTTTTTTTTAATTAATGGCATTTATTAAGCGCTTACTATGTGTAAAGCACTGTTATAAGCGCTGGGGAGGTGACAAGGTGATCAGGTTGTCCCACTGGGGGCTCACAGTCAATCCCTATTTTACAGATGAGGTAACTGAGGCACAGAGAAGTGAAGTGACTTGTCCAAAATCACATAGCTGACAATTGGAAGGGCTGGGATTTGAACCCATTACTTACTACTATTATTGTTAATCCTTTTTATTCAATCATATTTCATTCAATCATACTTATTGAGCACTTACTGTGTGCAGAGCACTGTATCAGCCTTCCACTGACAGTCATCTGCAGTCAGGCCACCACAGTCAATTCTCCACACTTGAGTGCAAAGGTGACACAGAAGGGAGTGGGGAGAGGGTGGGAAGATGAGACATTAATTAGGAAAAGTTTCCTGGAAGAGATGTGATTTTAGTGGGGCTGCGAAGATTGGGGTGGGGGGGGGTGTCTGTAGCATTAGAAGAGGGAGGGAGTTTGGAGCAGGAGGGAGGTTGTGAACAAGGAGTCAGTGACGAGACGAAAGCGAGGGACAGTGAGTAGGTTGGTATTGAAGGAGTAAAGTGTGTGAGCTGGCTTGTAATGGGAAAATAGTGAAGATAGGTAAGAGAAAGAGGTAATAAAGTACTTTAAAGTCAATGACAAGGAATTTCTTATTGATGTGGAGGTAAATGAGCAACCACTGGAGGTTTTTGAGGAGAGGGGAGATATGAACCGAACTATTTTTTTAGCAAAATGATCCAGGCAGGAGAGTGAAGAGGCTGGAGGCACGGAGGTCAGTGAGGAGGCTGATGAAGAAATCCAGGTAGGATATGAATAAGTGTTTGGACCAGTGCAGTAGCAGTGTGACTAGAGAGGAAGGGGGAGATTTTGGAGATGTCATGAAGATAGACAGACAGGATCTGGTTACTGACTGAACATCAGGGTTGAAGAAGAGAGAGGTGACAGAGATAATGCCAAGGTTGCCAGCTTGTGAGATGGGGAGGAGGTTGGTGTTGTCAAAGCGATGTTCAGCTGGGCAGCTTACCTAATGTAGCCCCAACACTGCAGTCGTGTTCTGTAAGAAAAGGATGGAGTTGCTCCCTACCTGTAGATCAGGAGCAGAACAAAATCATCAGCTACAATAGGAAGGGGTCTGGAAAAGTACAAACACAGTATAGATCCTAAGTAATAATCATGGGCCTTTTGTCCTGGTGGAGTTAAATTAGATGGTCCCAATCCTTTATTACAGTGCTCAGCACTGCCTAAGCATTCAAATACCACTGACTGATTGATGATTCCTGACTGTGTTTATGTTGGTGTCAGGTGGCAGATACATTAACAAATACCATGAACAAATCCATTTTAGCTTTTCCCTGGGAAACAGCATCCCGAGAGACCCAAGATCGTGGATGTGTGCATCTACACTTGATTAATAAGCAAGGTTGAGCGGGTTTCCTCAAGGGAGGTCAGTCAGACGGTCTGAGAGCCCAAACTATGTGATGTTTATTGAGCACTCTCTGTGTAGAGCACTGTACTAAGCACTTGGGAGAGTGCAATACAACAGAATGGGCTGGCACATTCTCTGTCCACAACAAGCTACAGGGGGAGATGAACATTTAAATAAAGACTATGGATATAAGTGCTGTGGGGGCAAGGTGAATACCAAGTACTTAAGGGTTACATATCCAAGTGCATGGGGGATACAGAAAGGAGAGGGAGTAGGGAAAAAAAGTGTTTAGCCAGAGAAGGCCAATGGGTCTTTTGGCCATTGCTAATGGACAGAGGATGGCTTTCGAGGTATTTCTCCCTATGACAAATACCAGAGAATGGAATTTGGTTGTGAGGTGAACATTCCCCCACAGTTTGAAACCCTAGAAACGAGCACTGGTCCTCTGGGGAGCCAGATGTGAAGCTGAGCAGGCCAATGTCCACTAAACCCAATGTGAGAAACACAAAATAATAATGGTATTTGTTAAGCGCTTACTATGTGCCAAGCACTGTTCTAAGCACTGGTGTAGATACAAGGTTAACAGGTTACCATGTGGGGCTCACAGTCTTAATCCCCATTTTACAGATGAGATTGCAGAGGAACAGAGAAGTGAAGTGGCTTGCCCTAGGTCACACAGCAGACAAGTGGCAGAGCCGGGAATAGAATCCACATCCTCCGACTCCCAAGCCCGTGCTCTTTCCACTAGGCCATGCTGCTTCTCTGTTACTGAAGAGAGATCTGGACTCCAGGATGGTTGGAACACACTCCAGGGCCTGTCCTTCGGCCTTTTAGGGTCTGTCTTCTCCCATCCCAATTTTTTTATGGTATTTGTCAAGTACCTACTATGTGCCAGGCACTGTACTAAGCGCTGGAGTAGACAAGTTAATCAGATTGGACACAGTCCATGTGCCAGTCCAGCACTTAGAACAGTGCTTTGCACATAGTAAGTGCTTAATAAATGCCATTATCATCATCATCACCACAGTCTTAATCCCCATTTGACAGATGAGGGAACTCAGGCACAGAGAAGTGAAGTGACTTGACTTAGGTCACACAGCAGACAAGTGGCAGAGGCAGGATTAGAACCCAGGTTCTAATTGACCAAGACTTCTCACTGGGCTGCCACCCAGACTACCCTTTACATACCCAAATGGCTGATAACATACAGCATTTGATGCCAGCAACACGAAAGCCTTTTTTGTGCCTTTCAGTAGTTTTTTTTTTTTTGATGGAAACTTGAAACGTTGTCGGATGTGTCCAAGCTTGTTGAACTTGGTGTTCTGCATGCACACGGAAACAGCAAAGAATTCTGGAGGGTGTTATGTGCAGAAATGATGAAGGCTTAGAGCTGTCATCTAAATATTTTCTAAACCTATAATTAACTATTTTTAAGAACTTGGCTTTACTACAGAGACAACAGGCCAAAAAGGGAATATTTTAGTTCCTGTGGTATCAATCAGCGATTTGCATTCAGAAGGCATGAAGGGGATCGTTAAGGGCTGCCTATGTTTACCCAAAGCCCCCCAGCCCGGTGGGTGAGAGGGGGGTTTTCTGGGAGGGATTTCTGAGAAATTGCTTTGCTAAGCAAATTTGCCAAATTTGATCCAAATTATCCAGCATCCGGCAAGCTGGCTAGAAAGAACAGAGATCAGATTATTTTTATAATTTTTAAGTGCCACTTGTAAGCACTGGAGCAGATGCAAGATCATCAGGTTGGACACAGTTTATGTCCTACATGGTGCTCAGGGTCTAAGTTGGAGGGAGAACAGGTAATGAATCCCCATTTTTTCAGATAAGGAAACTGAGGCGCAGAGAAGTGAAGTGACTTGGCTAAGATCACACTGCAGACAAGCGGCAGAGCTGGGATTAGAACCCAGGTCCTCCAACTCCCATGCTGGCACTCCTTCTGCTGGGCCATGCTGGTTTCTTCCCTGGAGACTATGAGCCCGATGAGGGGCAGAAACTGTTTCCAGGCTGATTAACCCACATCTAGCCCGGTGCTTAGTACTGTGCCTGGCACGTCATAAGCACTTAAATACCACAATGATTATTATAATTCCAGAACTGGATATGGATCAGCTGGCCTGGCCCAAGACTTGTTCAGAATGTGAGCACTGAGTGGGACAAGGACTGTGTCCATCTTATATTCATTCAATTGTATTTATTGAGCGCTTACTCTGTGCAGAGCACTGTACTAAGCACTTGGGAAGTACAGGTTGGCAACATACAGAGACAGTCCCTACCCAACAACGAGCTCACAGTCTACTCTAATGCTTAGTACAGTGTTTGGCACAAAATAAACACTTATTAAAAAAAATTGTATTTATTAAGCCCTTACTATGTGTCAAGCACTATTATAGAGCGCTGGAGTAGATACAAGTTAATCAGGCCAGGCACAGTCCCTTTACCTCATGGTGCTCACAGGCTAAGTAGGAGGGAGAACAGGCCCTGCCACTTGTCTGCTGTGTGACCTTGGTCAAGTCACTTCACTTCTCTGTGCCTCATTTTCCTCATCTGGAAAATGGGGGTTAAGACCGTGAGCCCCACGTGGGGCAGGGACTGTGTCCAACCTGATTATCTTGTACCTACCCACATGTTTTGTTTTGTTGTCAGTCTCCCCCTTCTAGACTGTGAGCCCATTGTTGGGTAGGGACCGTCTCTATATGTTGCCGACTTGTACTTCCCAAGCGCTTAGTACAGTGCTCTGCACATTAAGCGCTCAATAAACATAACAATGAATGAGTGTTGCCTGGCATGTAGTAACAAATACCATAAAAAATAGGAAGCATTCAAGACGGAGCAAGGATTAAAACCCAAATCCCTCTGACATCCAGCCCCGTGCACTGACCACACTGCTTCTCAGTTGTATTTACTGAGCACTCACTGTGTGCAGAGAATTATACTAACTGCTTGGAAGAGTCCAGAGAATTATACTAACTGCTTGGAAGAGTCCAATTTAACAGAGTTGGTAGACATGTTACCTCCCCACAAGGAGCTTAGAGTCTAGAGGGGGGAGACAAACATTAATGTAAATTAATGCCTCCTTCTTTCCTCCCCTCTAGCCTGCTAGCTCCTTGTGGGCAGGTAATATGTCTACCAACACTGTTGTATTTTACTCTCCAAAATCCTCAATACAATGCTCTGCACAAAAACTCCTCACTCTCAGATTCAAGGCTCTCCATCACCTCACCCCCTCCTACCTCACCTCCCTTTTCTCCTTCTCCAGCCCGGCCTGCACGCTCCGCTCCTCTGCTGCTAACCTCTTCACTGTACCTCATTCTCGCCTGTCCCGCCGTCGACTCCCGGCCCGTGTCCTCCCCCTGGCCTGGAATGCCCTCCCTCTGCACATCCACCAAGCTAGCTCTCTTCCTCCCTTCAAAGCCCTACTGAGAGCTCACCTCCTCCAGGAGGCCTTCCCAGACTGAGCCCCCTTTTTCTTCTCCTCCTCATCCCCACCACCCTGCCTCCTTCCCCTCCCCATAGTCCCTGTATATATGTTTTTACAGATTTATTATTCTATTTATTTTACTTGTACATATTTATTATTCTATTTATTTTGTTAATGATGTGCATCTAGCTTTATTTCCATTTATTTTGATGACTTGACACCCACCTGTCCACATGTTTTGTTTTGTTGTCTGTCTCCCCTTTCTAGACTGTGAGCCCGTTGTTGGGTAGGGACCGTCTCTATATGTTGCCAACCTGTACTTCCCAAGAGCTTAGTACAGTGCTCTGCACACAGTAAGTGCTCAATAAATGCAATTGAATGAATGAATGGATGAATAAATACTACTGATTGGTTGATGACAGTTTACCCACCTATCAATACTCTTTATTGAGCACTCACTGTGTGCAGAAAACTGCATTGAGCACCTAGAAGAATAAAATAGAATTTGTAGACAGAATCCCTTTCCTTCTAGACTGTGAGCCCACTGTTGCGTAGGGACCATCTCTATATGTTCCCAACTTGTACTTCCCAAGCGCTTAGTACCATGCTCTGCACACAGTAAGCACTCAATAAATACGATTGATTGATTTTCCTCAAGAAGCTTACAATCTAGCAGAGGACAGACAGTAAACTCCACTAATCTGTATGCTCTTTGAGGGCAGAAATCATATCTACCAACTCTATTGTACTATCTCAAGCACTTAGTACTCTGCACCTAGTAAGAGGTGAATAAATACAACTCCTTGATCGATAAACACAACTAAACATTTTCATCGGTCCCTAATACAGTCACCAAATTCAGCTACGAAGGTCATATACTCTCAAATGATACACTGATAGACAAAGAAGTAGAAAATGGAAGTGAGAAGGCTGCATGGACTTTGGGTGATTGACAAAGTTTCCTAATGAATGAGGCATCAGGCTTCATTCCCAGTTGGAAGTCTATAAAACTGTACTGGTTTCCCATCTTTTCTCTACTTGGCCCACCCTCCAGCATCACCTATGTACTTGGATTTGTATCCCTTAAGCACCTGTTATTCACCCCATAGCACTTATGTACATAGTTATGCTCTGCCCCTTCCCTTATTTGTAATTTATTTTAATATCTATCTCCCTCAAATTGTCAACTCCATGATGTTTCCCGTGACAATGTATGGATCTGAAAGCTGAACAGTGAAAAAACAAGGTAGAAAGAACAACGATTCTTTTGAAATGTGGTGTTGGAGAAGGCTTTTGCGAATACCATGGACTGCCCGAAAAACAAGTGAATGGATTTTGGGCAAATTAAACCAAAATGGTCTTTGGAAGGCCAAATGACTCGACTTAGATGAGCATATTTTGGACACAATCTGGAAGACTAAATTCTCTGGAGAAGACACTAATACTAGGAAAAGTCCAGGAAAAATGTGGAAGAGGCAAACCAGCAGATAGATGGATAGAGACCATAACGATGATAATGGAAGAACCATTAGAAACGTTGTGGATTATGGCAGAGGACAGGATGTTCTGGAGAAAGTATATCCATGGATTCGCTATGAATCGGAAATGACTCGATGGCACTTAATAATGATAATAATTTTCCTCTCTAGAATATAAGCTCAGTGTGAACAAGGATCTTGTCTACCGCTTCTATTGTTATAGTCTTCCAAGCACTTAGTGTTGTGCTTTGCACACAGTAAGCACTCAATAACTCTTATTGATTGATCAGTTGATTGATTCTACATGGCTGTGTGACCTGAACATTTTATGGAGGAGACATCCAACTCTGTGAAGTTTCGTTGGAATCACCTGAGTTCAATACAGTATCAAATGGCAGGACCAGATTATCAACGACCAATTCCTGGAAGGCAAGAAAGCTCAGCAACTGCAAAGCTATGCTCCCAAACTACATGGGAGGGATGGGTGGAGAGACTGGATGACAGGAAGATACCCAAGGAACTGCACTCTGGAGAGCCGAAAGGGGTCAAAAGCAGGAAGGGCAGAAATAACGTTTCAAAGCTAGAGTAGGTCTCAGAAAATGTGACATAGAAACTTGTGCAGCTGATCCATCATTCTGGGAGCAGGGATTTGGAGAGGAATTGATCTCCGTGAGACAAGGTTTCTGGAAGATCGGAAGATCTGGAAGATAGTAAAACAAGGAATGTGGGAATACTGCCAAAGGGAGTCTCTCTCAGTCAGTCGTATTTATTGAGTGCTGTGTCAGACCACTGTACTAAGCGATTGGGAGAGTACAATATAATAGTACAGCAGACACATTCCCTGCCCCACATTGAGCTTACAGTCTGAAGGAGGGAGACAAGCATTAATATTATTTTTAGCATCATCTGCAACCACACATAGAATCTCACTCTTAGGAGTGATGGGAGAATGAGACATATTCGCTGGCAGATTACAAGAGTGTGCCTGAAAGAGAGGGAATCTTTTGGAGGATGGCAGGAGGAGTCAGAGAGTCGGCAGAAGCAGCAGCAGAACAGGGGATGACAAAATCACTTGTAAATGATTATATCTCAGACTTAAATCCATTCACAGACACTTCATAAAACCTGCCGGGACTGGCCGTTTCTCAGAAGACCATCCAACAGGGTACTAGGGAGAGTTAGAAGATTTACTCGGGAGTTACAATAGCGCTAATACGGCCTGAATCATTATTTAATCGCCTAACTCTATCGGAGCCAACACAGAGCAAGTGCAGCTCAGGGATTTCACAACTGCTGTATACCACAGAACCATGAGACAATGGAGTGATTTAGATTTAATCTACGGTATCAGGGAGAGCAGGAAACTGCCAACTGTGCTAAAGAATTGAAATCAAAGCTGCAATTTTGGAATTCTACTAGATGTCGTTATTAGAGACCAAACAGTGCCTGGAATAAGGAGTGTGGACAGGTGGATTCCACAGAGACCATAAGGGTATCCCATCCGGGGGAGACGGTGGGGTGGAAAGAGAGACCCATCAGGGATGGAAATCAGGAGGAAATAATGACGTAGAAAGAATGCAATGATATCCTAGGTGTCTGGAAATGCTTTATCAGAGAAGAGGGGTCAACTTGAATGTGTAAGTCAAACTGCTTGAAGCCTTCTGAATCAGGGATGATGTTACAGCGTAAAGGATGTCTGTGTTTGTTATAAAGCAGAAGGGAATCCAGGTAGCCTGGGAGGGCATAAGAAGCTGCAGAACAGAGCATGAGATCAGACCTTTAGTCCACCACAACTGAAACAGCTAATTGCTCTTTGTATAAGCAGCAGGGACTGGCTTGGCTCCCATTGGAGATGTGAGATGAGATGTTCAGGAAAATCAAATCACAGGATTTTCCCCAAAGGGGAAGAGTGTCAAGGTTTCAGAAGTCCCCGTCTTCCGGCCACACCTTTCCTGTGTGTCTCTTCGTTCTTCCCGAGCCAATCTTCTAGCTGTACCTCCCCACTGACACTCTCGCCCCTTTCCCTCGTTCCTGACATTCCACTGGCTTGGAACTCCAACCCTGCCCACCTCTGACAGACCACAGCTCTCCCCAAGTTCAGAGCCCTCCTGAAAGCCTACCCCTTCCGACAAGCCTCCCTGGATTAATTCACATCATCCCAACCCAGAAAAACTTATCCTCCATCTCTAAAATTTATAATGTACTTGTCACTATCCTCAGTACTTATGAGCTTTTTCAATTAGTTGTATTTATTATTAACAATAATTATAATGATGATGGTATTTGTTAAGCCCTTACTATGTGCCAAGCACTGGGGCAGATACAAAGTAATCAGGTTGTCCTACGTGGGGCTCACAGTCTTAATTCCCATTTTACAGATGAGGTAACTGGTCCAGAGAAGTTAAGTGACTTGCCCAAAGTCACACAGCTGAAAAGTGGCATAGCTGGGATTAGAACCCACGACCTCTGACTTCTAAACCCGTGCTCTTTCCACTAAGCCACACAGCTTCTCTTTATTGAGTATTTATTGTGTACAGAGCACTGTACTAAGAGCTTGGCAGAGTACAATGCAGAAGAATTTGTAGATACATTCCTTAATTTTCATGATTTGCCTTAATGACAATGTAAACATTTTATGCCCAACTCTCCCATTACAGTGTAAGCTCCTTATGGGTTTTGTATTACCCAAGCAATTAGCACAGTGTATCACACCAAGTGGGAGCTCAATAAATGCTATTGCTATGACAAGAAGAGATTGAAGTTGGTCGGGGATTCATCCTACATCTCCTTCTAGCTTTCACCTGGGGCGTTGCTGGAAAACTGAAGGAGAAAAATGGGAGGGTGAGAAGAGGGAAGGAGAAGACTGAGAACGAGGATTTGGCAGCCGTAGGAGTAGTAGGGCAGTGGGGAGGGGGAGATGAGGTAACCAACTCTTTTAGGGTTGGGGGACCAGCATACCACAGGTTCCCCTCTTATGGGGATGCAGCCACTACTTTCCAGGCAGATGTCTGGGCTGCTTTCCCTCTCTCTCATCCCAGCTTCCACCAAGAATTTGGAGTTTCTGAGGAAGACCAAAAAGACCCAGTGTTGGATTTTGTCAACAGGCTACAGCTGGAGGCAGCCTGCTTGCCTCAGAAACCCATCCATCTACACCCCGGTCCCCTTGGCCCCCACAATGCCAATGGACAGTTGGCTTCAAAGGTGGGGAATTGGGAGAGAGAGAGACTTGTTCTCAAAGCAGGGGTGCTGGGGGTGGGGATTGGAACCCACATTCAAGGATGCACACACACTCTCTCTCACATGCACTCATAGCCTCTCACACTTACAAACACATCCTTCAGTGATTCCATTATGACCCACAAATTCGGCGTAGTGGCCAGAGCATGGGAGACAGAAGGTCATGGGTTCTAATCCTGGCTCCGCCACTTGGCTGCTGTGTGACCTTGGGCAGCTCACTTCATTTCTCTGGGCCTCAGTAACCTCATCAGTAAAAATGGGGATTGAGACCGTGAGCCCCACATGGGGCAGGGACTGTGTCCAACTCGATCCGCTTGTATCCACCCAAGTGATTAGTACAGAGTGTGGCACATAGTTAAGCACTTAATACCATTATTATTATTATTATTCAGCCACATCCACAGCCCATCTTACACACCTAGAGCTCCCATACACACCCATACCCAAACACACCAAGCCCCCTGTATGCTCACTCCCAAATACAGTCCAACTGCACAAACACAGCCAGACACATTCAGCTCTGTTATTTTAGCATATCATATACTGTGAAGTTGTGGGGAAAAAAAACAATAAAGCAATGACAGGAGAGTATAGTAGGTCTGTGGCAGAAGATGGGAAGCCCTAGTAGTAGTCATTCATTCAATCATATTTATTGAGTGCTTACTGTGTGCAGAGCACTGTACTAAGCACTTGGGAAGTACAAGTTAGCAACATATAGAGACGGTCCCTACCCAACAACAGGCCATTCTAGAATGGTCACAGTCTAGAAGTAATAATAATATTGGTTAAGCACTTACTATGTGCCAATCACTGTACTAAGCACTGGGGTGGATACAAGCAGATAGAGTTGGACCCCCTTCCCTGTCCCATGTGGGGCTCACAGCCTCAATCCCCATTTTATAGATGAAGTAACTGAGTCACAGAGAGGTGAAATGATCTGTGTGACCTTGAGTAAACCATTTCCTTCCCCTTACTTCTCCCTGCATCCACTCTGCCTGCAGTGGGATTTGGGAGGCGGACATCAACCGAAATAAATAAAATAACTGAAAATTCATAAGTGCTGTGGGGCTGGGAGAGGTGGGGGAAGAGGAAAGGGAGCAAGTCAGGGCAATGCAGAAGGGAGTAAGAGATGAGGAAAAATGGAACAGTTTGGACAGGCCTCATGAAGGAGATGTGCCTTCAATAAGGCTTTGAAGGCAGGGGAAGAGTAATTGTCTGGCAGATTTGAAGAGGGAGGGTATTCCAGGCCAGAGGCAGGATGTGGGCTGATGACCCTTCTATTACCTGCTTTATATCACTCAACTCCACTGACCTCCTGCTCCACCCCACCTCACTCACTCACCAACTTGGACACATGCTCCATCTCATCATCTCTAGTTACAGTATAATCTCTACACTCACTAACTCTGAAATTACCAGACCACCATTTCCTCAGCTGCCTTCTCTCCCACTCTCACAAATCTATCCTGTTCCCTCACAGAGATTTTGGATCTTTTGACCCTTCTTCAATTTTCTAAAGTCATCATGCCTCTTGTGGTCTCCATACCTTAACCACCATCTCTTAATGCACAAATTGACTCCTTCAATGCTGTTCTCTCCTCATAATTCAACTCCCTCTCTCCCCTGTCCCACTGCCAATCTCATACCACTAACCGGAATCCCTGGATTACCTCCACAGTCCGCTTCCTCCGCTCCTGTGTCCGAGTGCTGCTGGCAAACATCTGTCTGGTGTTCTGTACCCAGGACTGATCCACTAGGGAGCAAACTTCATCTTTAAAATCTAGCATGGAGCAGAGCTCAGGGGAAGACAAGTTAACTCTAGATCTCTTCATTGTCTCATCAAAACCCAGATCTAGACGGGACACTGAGAGACCAATTCATCCAGCCCCGTGTCTCTAGGCAACCGAGCCCTGCCTTTCTTCCAGTTCCCAGGCCTGCCCAGCTCGCTCCCAATCAATAGTATTTATTAAGCACTTACTCTGTGCAAGGCAAACAGAGTTGGTAGACCTGATTCATGCCCACAAGGAATTGATGGCCTAGTTGGAGAGAAAGACATTAAACTACAGAGAGGGGAATGGCAGAGTTCGAGGATCCATACGTAAGTGCCGCAGTGGGCTGAATATCAAAGTGATTAAGAGGACAGGTGGTTCAAGGAAAGATTTTCTTGAAAAGCAAAGCCCGGTGCAAGCCCATGCAGGCTGGGGATATCTGTGGGTTGAAAGGCCCTGGCTCCTCATGTGGCAACTTCCTGCTTTCCAGGACTGGATGCACACCAGCCCCGGCCCAAGAGGACCTGCGGCCAACTTCCTGCATTCGAAATAAGCCCTTGTGCGTCGGAGTCAGGACGGAGATAGGAGGAAGCCCAGAAACCTGGGGACAAATTTCCGGAAAGAGAGTTGCAGAAGACAAAGGGGAGCTGGACTCCTGAGAAGCCCCTGACAAGCAAAGCATCTCGAGAGGGACCCCTGAACTCTACCACTCCCTCCAGAATCTGTATGAACACCAGTGATGGATCCAAACCTGGCAATGTAGCAGCAGCAGTCTTGGAGTGAGGGGGTAGAGGAGAACAAACAAATAGCAAGCTCCTGAGGACAGGGACTGTGTCTGCTAACTCTATTATATGGTACTCTTCCAACCACTTAGTACAGTGCTTGGCACCCAGCGAGTGCTCAATAAATACCATGGATTGACGGATTTGATTCTATGTCAGTACTGGACTGCCTCTCTCAGGGTCACACCTGGAGAGTTTCCAGTACTCCACCAGACTCAACTATGGAGGGAGAGACAAACAGAGGCATACCCATTCATTCCTAGCTTGGGCAGTGGCTAACAAGTGGAAGACAATCTGCTAAAAGTCAAAACCCACCTGTGCTGGGCAGCAGCAGAATGGGAGAGAGTCCTAGCATGGGCAGTTGCTAGCAAGTGGAAGGCAATCTGCTACAAGTCAAAACCCACCTGTGCTGGGCAGCAGCAGAATGGGAGAGAGTCAAGGGTGGAGACTCAAGTTTACAGCCCGGAAGGAGGCAATGGTAAACCACTTCCACATTTTTACGAAGAAAATTCTCTGGTTACACTACCGGAATGATTGCGGGTGGAGGTGGGGTGTTCTCGGAGAGATGTGTCCATGGCATTGCTACGGCTTGGAGATGATTTGGCAGCATAAAATAAGACAAGATTGGACAGGGGACAGACCAGCTAACCACTGGACTGCTCCAGTCCTAAAATTGGATAAATGGTCACCCCATCAGAGGCACCTCAGTCTCAGGCCCCAAAGGCAGCTTCCCTTCTTAGGCAAGCAGCTCCTGACACCTCCTCTCTCCCCACAGAGTCTTCTGCCCACTACCCTCGGGGTTCATTCCCTGGGCCTCACCCACGATGGAAGGGGGGCATCTCACCTGGGGCAGCTTCTCTCCCAGTGATGCACTGGGGCAGGCTGAAATGAATGGTACCAAGAATAGACTGACTCCGCAGAACTGATGGCTCTTTTTATACAAACAAGTGATCTCCGGGCATGTGGCTAGAGGATTAATAAAAATAATAATGGCATTTATTAAGCACTTACTATGTTCAAAGCACTGTTCTAAGCGCTGGGGAGGTTACAAAGTGATCAGGTTGTTCCACAGGGGGCACACAGTCTTAATCCCCATTTACAAATGAGGTAACAGGCACAGAGAACTTAAGCGACTTGCCCCAAGTCACACAGCTGACAGTTGGCGGAGCTGGGATTTGAACCCACGACCTCTGACTCCAAAGCCCGTGCTCTTTCCACTGAGCCACGCTGCTTCTCACTGATTAGCACCAGGTCTTTTATCTCTCCCTAATGTTGGGAGACAGTGTAATCGCTTTTCATCTTGAAACAATTAAACTTGCTGTTTAGAACATTTAAAATGTCCCATTTAGGATCACTGCAATCTGCATCTAAATGAGCGAATGCCGTGCTTTTATGTTAATTCAAAATAAAGATAATCTGTATAAGGAATGAGAGGCTGACTCTTTTCCAAAACCAACTTGGGGAAGGAAAAGGCATCAGAGCATCAAAGACTTCCACCCATGGATTTTTTAAGAGACTCTTAGCCCTGAATACATTACAGTTTATTCATTCATTCAGTTGTATTTACTGAGTGCTTACTGCGTGCAGAGCACTGTACTAAGCACTTGGGAAATACAAGTCGGCAACATATAGAGACAGCCCCTACCCAACAATGGGGTAGTCTGTGAAGACTCTGGGTCTCAGCCCCAAATAACAATCATTGTGGTATTTGCTAAGTGCTTACTATAATAATAATAATGATGATGGTATTTGTTAAGCGCTTGCAAAGCACTGTTCTAAGCACTGGGGGGATACAAGGTGATCAGGTTGTCCCACATGGGGCTCACAGTCTTAATCCCCATTTTACAGATGAGGGAACTGAGGCACAGAGAAGTTAAGTGACTTGTCCAAAGTCCCACAGCTGACAAATGGTGGAGCTAGGATTTGAACCCATGACCTCTGACTCCAAAGCCCGGGCTCTTTCCACTGAGCCACGCTGCTTCTCTATGTGCCAAGCACTGTACTAAGCACCAAAGTACAAGATCATCAGCTCGGACATAGCCTCTGTCTCACAAAGTGGCTTACAGTCTAATGAGGAAGAAGAAAAGACACCCCACTTTGCAGCTGAGCAAACTGAGGCACAGAGAAGTTCACTGATTTACCTAAGTTCGCCCAGCAGGCAAATAGCAGAACCAGGATTAGAATCCAGGTCCTCTGACTTCCAGGCAGGTGTGTTGTCCACTGAGCCATGTTGTTGTTCTTAAATCAGAAAGTAGGAGTGAAACTAGGGTCTGGGAGCCGAACAGACTGTGGAGTGGTTCCATCTGCAAATGCTTGAACTGACGTGAAGTGGAACGAGAAGTTTAATAATTTTCAGTAGGATCCTGGAAATGGACTGGACCACTCAGGGAAACAGGAGAAGGGGGTTGGATCCGTTACTGCAGGCAATCATGGGTAGGAGTGTGCGTGCCTATGTAAACCCAAGAGAACATGCATGTGTGGGCACGTGGGGAGGGGAGGGGTATGCACAGTTTGCATACATGGACATTCAAATGTGCAAGTGAGGATGCTTACATGGGCTTATATATGTTTAAAGGTGCAAATGTGTGTGTGTGTCTCTTCAGTGTAAAGGTGTGTATGGGTGGCCTGGGTGTTCATATGTGTGTGCCACACACGTGTGCATATAGATGTGTACAAATGTAAGCAGAGTGTGTGTGTGGGAGCATAAATTCTGGATTTGAGAAATTTTTCCTGGGATCCAGAGGGAGGGGATGTTACTTTCAGTGGTGACATGGACCTGCTTGGATATTTTCTAGGTCAGCTTTGATGCTGGGAGCGCAGATGTTCATTCACTGGGGAACTCTAAATCTCCGGGAGATGAGAAAGATGTCTGGTCAGGTCTTTATTTTGAAAAGATCTGTCCAAATCAGACCATGACGAGCCAGTCCATGAGCCCTGAACACTCGACCCTACTTACCTGTGTCCAACTAGAGCACAGTTGTAGGGAAGCAGCGTGGCTTAGTGGAAAGAGCACGGGCTTGGGAATCAGAAGTCGTGGTTTCTAATCCCAGCTCTGTCACTTGTCTGCTGCATTACTTTGGGCAAGTAACTTCGCTTCTCTGTGCCTCATTTACCTCATCTATAAAATGGGGATTAAAACTGTGTGCCCCACATGGGACAACCTGATTACCTTGTTTCTACCCCACTGCTTAGAACATTGCTTGGCACATAGTAAGTGCTTAACAAATACCATCATCATCATCACCTAGAAACCAGCAAAGGCCTGAAGGCTTCACAGTGGGACTTCCTCTTTTCTCACCCCATTCTACATCACCCTGATTTGCTCCCTTAATTTACCTCCCCCTAAGCCCCATGGCACTTACGTTTGTATTCTTAATTTATTTATATTAATATCTGTCTCCCCCTCTAGACCCTGAGCTGGTTGTGGGCAGGGAATGTGTCTACCAACTGTTGTTATATTGCACTCTCCCAAAGGCTTAGCTCAGTGCTCTGCATACAGTAAGCATTCATTAAATGTGATTGATTGACTCTGAGTAGTCAACCAGAAAGCTGGATTAAATGTGTAACCCGGAGTCCACCGTGAGGAGAGTTCATTCATTCAATCGTATTTATTGAGTGCTTACTGTGTGCAGAGCACTGTACTAACCACTTGGGAAGTACAAGCCAGCAACATTTAGAAACGGTCCCTACCCGACAACCGGCTCACAGTCTAGAAGGGGGAGACAGACAACAAAACAACATGTAGACAGGTGTCAAAACCATCAGAATAAACAGAATTATAGCTATATGCACATCATTAATAAAATGAAGAGTAGTAAATATGTACAAGTAAAATAAAGTAATAAGTACAAATATATACAAGTGCTGTGGGGAGGGGAAGGAGGTAGGGTGGGGGGCGATGGGGATGGGAGGAGGAGAGAAAAAAAGGGGGCTCAGTCTGGGAAGGCCTCCTGGAGGAGGTGAGCTCTCAGTAGGGTTTTGCCCTCAGTAAGCGCTCAATAAATAATAATAATAATAATAATGGTATTTGTTAAGCACTTCCTATGTGCAAAGCACTGTTTTAAGAGCTGGGGGGATACAAGGTGATCAGGTTGTCCCATGTGGGGCTCACAGTCTTAATCCCCATTTTACAGATGAGGGAACTGAGGCACAGAGAAGTGAAGTGACTTGCCTAAAGTCACGCAGCTGACAATTGGCAGAGCTGGGATTTGAACCCAAGACCCCTGACTCCAAAGCCCATACTTCTTCCACTGAGCCACGCTGTTTCTCCAAACATGATCAAATGAATGAAAGCTCTGCCATTTACCTGTTGCATGACCTTCACAATGTCACTTCGCTTCTCTGTGCCTCATTATCCTCCTCCGCATAATATGGATAAGATGCCTGTTCTCCCTTCCCCTTTCACTGTGAAACCCATGTTGGGCATGAGCTATATCTAACCTGATTATTCTGTTTCTACCTCTATGCTCTTTGTGTTAGCAAAGAGTAAATGCTTTAAAAAAAGGTCATTATTACTATTATGATTATTATTATTATTAGTAGTAGTAGTAATAGTACCAGTACCAGGAAAGCAGCGTGGCTCAGTGGAAAGAGCACGGGCTTTGGAGTCAGAGGTCATGGGTTCGAATCCCAGATCTGCCAATTGTCAGCTGTGTGACTTTGGGCAAGTCACTTCACTTCTCTGGGCCTCAGTTACCTCATCTGGAAAATGGGGATTAAGACTGTGAGCCCCACGTGGGACAATCTGATTACCTTGTAACCTCCCCAATGCTTAGAACAGTGTTTTGCACATAGTAAGTGCTTAATAAATGTCATTATTATTATTATTATTATTATTACCAGTAGGAGGTGGAGGAATAATATCAGTAGTAGTAGAAGTAGCAATAGTAATGATAGTGGTGTTAGTACTTGTAAAAGTAAGATTACTCATATTACACTCACAGAAAATGATGGCCCAAGGCACTGGGGAATATCTAATTGCTTCCATCTGATCCAGCTGCCTTCTGCTCACATGATCTGCTCTATATTTTGGAAAAATGGGTGTCTGTCTATTCCCTCTGTATTTCAATATCTCAAGATATCATAACCAAATTTGCCATAGCTGTTCCCGAGAATATGGAGTGGACTTTGCCCACATGTGGATGCAGTGGGATGCCATTTCGACTCAACTTGGATGACTGAACCTTCCAAAACCATACTGACATTAACCACATTTGGCAGGATGCTATCTAATTCCATTTTTAGAACCCAATAAAGGTTGCCTAGGTAATAGTAAAATTGTTTTCCTAATAGGATTTAATGTCCTAAAATAGCCATAAATTTAGTGGGAGCATTCCAGCTTTATATGGGAATGCCACCCAATAAAAGATGATTGCCCAAATCATCCTGCTGCAAAGAGAGCAGCAAGATCTGGAACTGCTGAGAAAGAGGCACAATTTTGTTGAAAAAATGATAGAGTCTAGAAGACGCTAGTGCTGACGAGAATATTGAACAGTTACAACGTGAGTTTACAATGTGAGCCCAATGAGGGATAGAGACCATGACTGAACTGATGCTCATGTATCTACCCCAGCACTGTGGGGTAACACCAATGTTCATTAATGTAGGAACACTGAAAGAATGACTCTAGAAGAAGGTAAAGCTGCTGAGAATATTGAAAAGACCCAGGTTTGCCTGAATAATGATAGACTGCAGAAGACGCTAGAGCCACAGGGAACATTGAAAAGAGGCAGGTTTGTCTGAATAGTGAGAGACTCTAGATGACTCTAGAGCTGCAGGGAGAATTTGAACAGGCACCATTATGTTGAAACATTCATTCAATTCATTCATTTGTATTTATTGAACATTTACTGTGTGCAGAGCACTGTACTAAGTGCTTGGGAAGTACAAGTTGGAACAGTGATAGACTACAGAACAGTTTAGAGCTGCTGGGTGTATTGAACAGATGCAGTTAGACCATGAGCCCCATGTGTCTGAACTATCTTGTATTCATTCATTCAACTGTATTTATTGAGAACTTACCGTGTGCAGAACACTGTACTAAGCACTTGGGAAGTACAATTCAACAACGAATACAGGCAATCCCTGCCCGCAATGGGCTCACAGTCTAGAAGGGGTACTAATGCAGTGTTTAGTACAGGACTCAGCACATTGTAAGTGCTCAACAAATACCACAATTAATTTGGGAACAGAGAAGAGTCTCTAGAAGACTCTAGAGCTGCTGAGAGTATTGAACAGTTACAAAGGAATAGTGATAAAGAGCTGGTGAGAGTCTGAAGTGATAGTTAAATCTGAACATTCAAAGAAATAGACAAGTAAGATTTGGTGTCACTGGCGATACTGAAGATGCTGGCTATCGAATGAAAGGTAAAGAAGTGTAGCTTGTTGAACTGTAACAGAAGAGGAAGCCCTTTGATATAATCCAGCCAAAGAACACAAGCCAGATTTTTCCTCATCATAAAGATCTAAAATGGAGCGATGAGCCAAAAAGCATGCATGCTATTGTTTAAATGGAAACCAGAGTTTGCCCTTCATTCAACCCCCTCCTGAACCATTAAAATCTTTTAGTGTCTGGAAAAACAAAATAAGCAAAGGCTCCAGTTGGGGTGGGAGGAGGAATGATTAGAAAATAGAACTCTTGCTTCCAAATGGCACTTTGGGGAGCTTATGAATGAAGAACATGAGCAAGACTCCATGTCAGCATTTATGGTTGGATCTGTCCTACTGCTTCCAGATGAAGAGGCCAATTTCCTTTCAAATTTATTTAATGAAAACAAGAAGAACAGTGATGCAACAATATTACTGGTAGAAATTAAACCTTCATTCTAGACTGGCAGTTGGCTTCTTCTGAACCATGTTTGGGTCCACTGGGTGAAAGACGGAAGCAACCACACAGCAAGAAAGAAGACTGCCCTT
Organism: Tachyglossus aculeatus; assembly: GCF_015852505.1. Lineage (NCBI taxonomy): Eukaryota > Metazoa > Chordata > Mammalia > Monotremata > Tachyglossidae > Tachyglossus > Tachyglossus aculeatus. Next base: position 16,226,405 of record NC_052091.1, read on the forward strand.
ATTTTAATTTGAGAAAAATTAGACCCAAAGATACTATTATCAAGCACAGAATTGTAAGATTTATGAGATGTAGTGTAGGCTAGTGCTAGAAGGAGCACAGGCCTGGGAGTTAGAAGGACCCGAGTTCTAATCCTGGCTCCTCCATATGTCTCTGGTGTGACCTTGGACAAGTCACTTTGCAAAATGAGGTTTAAGACTGCGAGCCCCATGTGGGAAATGAACTATGTTCAACCTGATGAGCTTGTATCTCCCTCATGCTTAGTTTAGTGCCTGGCAAACAGTAAGTGTTTAACAAATACCGCTAAAGAAAAAAAAAAAAAACCTCAAAACAAGTCTTGAACCTCCCTCTGTGATGACCAGTTCCAATGGCCTCTACACTTAGGAGAGGGAGGAGGAAGCCAGGTAGAGGCTTCCTTAGTGCCCCTCCCTGAAGTGTAAGATGTACCAAAGAGAGAAGGATTAGAGGAGGAAACGGAAAGGTCAGGATGGGGGGAGGAGGACACCCTCGGCAATATGGAGGTGAGGGAGAGTGTACTATGTGCCTGGGAGTGCAGGACACGGTGAGGGTTCATTCTGTGAACCCTGGAGGGTTATAGGACACAAGAGCGATCAGAGAGGATCCCTGGAGGTTCAGAGTCTAGTGGACAGGACTCCACAGGAGTGAGGTTCCTGGCCCTCAATGGGAGAAGAACGAGAGACCCAGGATGCCTACAGGGAACTACACATGTAGAGGGGGGAAAAGATAGATTCAGAGAAAGGAGGCTAAAACTGGATTTGGTTTGGCTGTGACCTCATTAAGAATAGATTAAATATTGTAAAGCTCCCAGGTCTGGGTGTCTGCCCAGGGTGGGAGCTGGGAGAGAAGCTCCGGCTCTCGGGGAGACACGTGAGCTGGGGAGCTGTGGGCAGGAGGGCTTTGTCCATGGGCAACTGTAACCAGTTAGGGAAGAGACTGACAGGATAGTCCCCGCTGACCTCGAGGGGGGATGCCAAGGAGCAGGGGTGGCAAGATGGGTGCAGGGACTCGGGGGCAGTGAGTAGGATGCCCCAAAGTTTGCAGCAATAATAATAATAATGGTATTTAAGCACTTACTGTGTTGCCTGGCACTGTACTGAGCACTGGGATGGATCCAAGCAAATAGGGTCCCTGTCCCATGTGGGGCTGACATTCTCAATCCCCATCTTACAGATGAGGGAACTGAGGTACAGAGAAGTGAAGTGACTTGCCCAAGTTCATACAGCGGACAAGTGGTTGAGCCAGGATTAGAACCCATGGCCTTCTGACTCTCAGGCCTGTGCTTTATCCACTAGGCCATACTGCTAGAAGAGGAAAATGGAGGGCTTTAGGACCCCAAGTTCTAACGTGACTCTGGGAGCTCTTTCTGCCTGGATTTAGGGCTGAAAATCCCTGGAAATGAAAACCCCTAGAAATGGTTTCTGACCTCTAAATTCCTTGTGGGCAAAGGGATCGTGTCTACCAACTCTAGCGTATTCTCCCAAATGCTTAGAACAGTTCTCTGCACACAAAAAAATAATAAATACTTGATTGATTGAACTTTTCAACATTATAGTAAAAAATATAATTCCTGGTCTATGTGGTAACTTCAATCCTAGTTCACTCTGTAGGGAGGATAGAAAATGCTAATAAAAAAAATCCAAGAAATCAACTAGCAGAAATCCCAACTAGAGAAGATGGTTATCCTCTCTAAGAGGAGAAAAATCGAGGAGGAGGAGAAGGAGGAGAAGGAGGAGGAGGAGGAGGGAGAGAAGGGGGAGGAGAAGGAAGGGGGGAGAAAGGGGCAAAGGAAGAGGAGGAAGAGAAGGAAGGAGGGAGAAAGGCGATGGAAGAGGGAGAGGAGGAGGAGGTCAAAATTAAAACTCTAATCAAGATGAAAATTAGCCATACCCAGAGAGATGTTGAAGTCAACAACAAATTAATTTAAATGCTATTATCTATTGCTTCCATGGATTTTCAGAGCAAGTACATAAATGTTGAGTACTGCAATTTGGTGGAATCTATTAAATACATTTGCAAGTTTGTAAGCAAGGGCAGTCATCAGCTTTTGAAAGAGGAATGTCAGCAGATGAAATCCAGACCCTTCAAAAGGATTAGCAGGTTTAGCAGGTATGTAGCAACACAGTTTGGGGGCTTCTTAGAATTTCTTAGTAATGCCGGGTCTTTTCAGATAGCAATAATTATCTATTAAGTATCTATTAAGCAGTATGTGCCCAGCACTGGGGAGAGAGAAAATAATCCAATTAGGTAGGGTCCCTGTACCATAATTTAAGAGGAAGCAGGTATCTTGCCCCCTTTTGTCTTGTCTTATGCTGTTGAGGTGACTTCGATCCATAGTGACGCCATGGGCACATCTCTTCCAGAATGCCCCCCACCTCCATCTGCAATAGTTCTGGCAGTGTATCCATAGTTTGACCCCATTTACAGATGAGGAAACAGACCCTGGGAGGTTAAGTGATTTAGCCAAGGTCACAGATCAGGCCAGTGGGAGAGTTAGGAGTGGAATATGGGCCTCCTGATTCTCAGGCCCAACCTGCCTCCCAAAGAAGAAAATTGAATCACTTTAAAAATGTTTCCTGTTAGAAGTCAAATTCAGGGCTAGGCCTCTGTGGGATCTGCTGATTGTTTTGGGGAGCATTTCTTTCCTCCCGGTACTCCTCCTTTCCAACCTTGTTCCCCGGCATAGGCTACTTTCTCCTACTCTTTTGGTCTGCTGTGAGGGAGTGGGATGGCTGTCTGAATAGATGGTTGGGTGGGTGGATGGATGGATGGATGAATGGATGGATAGGTGGACAGGCAGCCCTGGGAGCTGAGTACCCAATCTCATTTCTCTCTCTGGGTGAAACTATGAATAGAAGTTGGTACTTCAGTAATGACGTATGTGAGATTTGTACAGAAGTGCTAGAAGGGGTTGGGAGCACACAAGCGTTCGGGCAACAAAGACTGAGAAAAAGCAGGGCTTAGTGGAAAAAACACCACCCTGGGAATCAGAAGACTTGGGTTCTAATTCTAGCTCTGTTACTTGTCTGCTGTGTGACCTTGGGCAAATCACTTAAATTATCTTTGCCTCAGTTACTTCATTTGTAAAATGGGTATCAAGACAGTGAGCACTATGAGGGTTGGGGACTGGGTCCAACCTGATTATCTTGTGCCTGGAGCATAGCAGAGCCTCTAACTTGGGGAGAGTTGAAGTTAATTGGGGAAGCAGTTCTTGGTCCCCTTTTATTCTCCCCTACACAAACTCCCTTGGAGAGCACATTTGCTCCCATGCCTTCAATTACTACCTCTGTGCATATGATTCCCAAATCTACATCCCCAGTACTGATCTCTCTCCTTCCCTACAGTCTCGCATCTCCTTCTGCCTTCAGAACATCTCTATCTGGATGTCCTGCAGATACCTCAAATTAAACAAGTACAAAACTGAACACCTTATCTTTCCACCCAAACCTTGTCCTCCCTGTCTTTCCCATCACTGTAAACAACACCACTATCCTCCCTACCTCACAAGCCCATAACCTCATTATAGGCCTTGACTCATTTCTCTCATTCCACCCACATATTCACTCTGCCACCAAATCCTGCCGGTTCTACCTTCGCAACATTGCTAAAAGACCCCCTTTTCCTCTCCATCCAAACTGCTACCACATTAGTCCAAGCCCTTCTATCCCTCCTTGATCACTGCATCAGCCTCCTTGCTCGTCTTCCGGCCTCCGGTTTCTCCCCACTCCGTTCATATTTCACTCTGCTGCTTGGATTATCAACAAAAACGTCAGTCCTCATCTCTCCACTCCTGAAAAGTCTCCAATGGCTGCCCATTCACCTCCTCATCAAACAGAAACTTCTTACTATCGGCTTTATAGCCCTCAATCAGGTCACCCTATCCTCCCTCAAGTCACTGATCTGGTACTACAGCCCAGCCCGCACGCTCCGCTCTAACACCAGTTTATTCTCTGTGCCCCGATTTCCTCTTTCTCACCGCTGGCTCCTTTCCAATGCCCTCCCCTTGGTTTGGAACTCGCTCCCCTTCCATAATAGAAGTCAGACTACAACTCTCCCCACCTTCAAAACATTATTAAGGTCACACCTCCTCCAAGAAGCCTTCCACCATTAAGCCCTCTTTTCCCCGGTTTGCTCTCCCTTCTGTGTCATCTATACATTTGGATCTGAGGCCTTTGGACATTTGATAATCACCCCATCCCCAACCCCATAGCACTTATGTACATATCTTTAAATTATATATTGTAAATGACATTTATTCATATTAATGTGTGTCTCCCCTTCTAGACTGTAAGCTTATTAAGGGCAGGGAACATGCCAGCTAATTCTGCTGTATTGTACAGTGCTCTGTACACAGTAAGCACTCAATAAATATGATTGATTGATTGGATAATCTGTGATTGGAAGCTTGAGGAAGTACAATTCAATAGAGTGGTAGATGTGATCCCTGCCTTCTATGAGCCTACAATCTAGTACAGAAGATGGACATTAAAAAAAATTGCAGATAGGAGAAGCAGCAGAGTAAAGGGATGTGGTGGGCAGGGTTGGGTGACTATGAAAGCGCTCAGGAGTTAGTGCTTTCACAAAGCACACAAGTGTTCCAGAAGGGAAGGCACATAGGCTGGGGAAATAAGATGTTAATCAGGGAAGTCTTCCTGGATGAAATGTGATTTTAGTAAGATTTTGAAGATGAGGAGAGTGGTGGACTGTGAAATATGAAGGGGGAGGGAGCTTCAGGAAGGTGGGAGGATATGAGCAAAGAGGTTGATAGTGAGAGAGCGAGGCACAATGAGAACACTGGTGTTAAGGAAGCGAAGTGTGAGGCCTGGGGCGTGACAGAAGATCAGCAAGCTAAGGTAGGAGGGAGAGAGCTGATTGACTGCCTTAAAGCCAATGGTGAGGAGCATCTGATAATAATAATAATAATAATAATAATAATAATAATAAATAATAATAATAATGGAATTTGTTAAGCACTTACTATGTGAGCAGAGAGAAATGAGCAACTATTGGAGGTCGTAACAATAATAATAATTGTGACATTTGTTAAGCACTTACTATGTTCTGGGCACTATACTAAGTGCTGGGTTGGAGTCAAGCAAATCAGGTTGGACACATTCCCTGTCCCACGCTCACCGTCTTAATCCCCATTTTACAGATGTGGTGACTGAGGTACGGAGAAGTTAACCAAGTTGCCCAAAATCATACAGCAGATATGTGGCACAGACAGGATTAGAACCCAGGTTATTCTTCATACATTCATTCAATCATATTTATTGAGTGCTTACTGTGTGCAGAGCACTGAACTAAGCACTTGGGAAGTACAAGATGGCAACATTATAGAGATGGTCCCTACCCAGCAACGGGCTCACAGTCTAGAAGGGGGAGACAGAGAACAAAATAAAACATGTGGACAGGTGTCAAGTCATCAGAATAAATAGAGATAAAGCTAGATGCACATCATTAACAAAATAAATAGAATAGTAAATATGTACAAGTAAAATAGAGTAATAAATCTGTACAAACATATATACAGGTGCTGTGGGGAGGGGAAGGAGGTAGGGTGGGGGGGATGGGGAGGAGGAGAGGAAAAAGGGGGCTCAGTCTGGGAAGGCCTCCTGGAGGAGGTGAGCTCTCAGTGGGGCTTTGAAGGGAGGAAGAGAGCTAGCTTGGCGGATGTGCGGAGGGAGGGCATTCCAGGCCCCGGGGGATGACGTGGGCTGGGGGTCAACGGTGGGACAGGCGAGAACGGGACAGTGCTCTATCCACTAAGCAACACTGCTTCATGTGGGAGAAGGCAGATGGGCACTGAATAACGTTTAAAAAAAATGACTCAGACATTGACTGACTGATGCAATAGTTAAGCCAGAAGACAACAAATACCTGGGCCAGTGCAGTGGCTGTTTAGATGGAGCAGTGTGGTCTAGGGGAATTAGTACGGGCCTGAGAGTCAGAGGCCCTGGGTTCTAATCCTGGCTCCATCACTTGTCTGCCATGTGATGGTGGGCAAGTCACTTCACTTCTCTGTGCCTTGAATCACCATTTTGCAGATAAGGGACCTAATACTTGCTCTCCCTTCTATTCCCCCGTAAGCCCCTCGTGCAACCTGATTATCCTGTAACTACCCCAGAAATTAGTACAGTGCTTGGCATATAGTAAGCATTTAGCAAATGCCAAAATAAGTATTATTGTTATTGTTATTATTATTAGTAGTAGTATCAGTAGTAGTACTAAGAGGACAACCTGCTTGGTGATTAAAGGGAAAATTGCCTTTCACCTCCGTGCCCTGGATGAATCAAAACACCATTCCCAAAGTGGCTAAAATTGTCCAAAAACAGAGATCCTTAGAGGCTGGACTCCTCACTGCCTTCCCTCAGATTTGCCTGTCCCAGTAATTGACTTGAATTTGTGCTGATGGAGAGAGAACATTCATTTTAGAAAGTTAAATTATATTATTATATGAGTTCTGTATAATTGACTGAAGTACTGTGTCTATTACACTTCAGATTTCTTGCTCTCATTATAAAAACCAATTTTTCCCATCTCCAGTGATTACAGCATACGGCATAACATTCAAACATCCATTTGGAAACACTGTAGGAAAACTTCCCAATTCTGTCAATTGCCTAAACTTTTCAGTTATGGAGAAAATTTAACTACCACTGCTACAAAATGTAAATAGTCTTTGTTAAAACTGAAATAGAAGTGTCAAACTTCAAATAAAGGGTACGAGAAACACTTATTTTTAATGCCTAAATCAAGTGGAGGGACAGCATGGCCTAGTAGAAAGAGCAAGGGCTGGGAGTCAGAGGACCTAGGTTCTAATCCCAACTTTGCCACTTACTCGCTGTGTGACTTTGGGAAAGTCACTTACCTTCTCTGTGCCTCAGTTTCCTCAACTGTACAATAGGGATTAAGACTGTGAGCATCGTGTGGGACAGAGATTGTCCAACTTGATTACCTTGTATCTATCTAGCCCAGTGTTTAGGAAAGTGTCTAGTACATAGTAAGTGCTTAAATATCATAAAAAATTACTCTTTTTCCCCACACCCTTCTGCATCGCCCTGACTCGCTCCCTTTATTCACCACCTCCTGCCCCCTGCCACAGCCTCACAGCACTTATGTCCATATCCGTAATTTATTTTTTTATATTAATGTCTGTCTCCCCCATCTAGACTCTAAGCTCACTGTGGGTGGGGAATTTGTCTGCTATATTGTTGTGTTGTACTCTCCCAAGAGCTTAGTATAGTGCTTTGCACTCAGCAAGTGCTCAATAAATGTTGTAGATCGATTGGTATGCAGAAATGCAGGCACAGACCTGGAAGCATATTGAGGCAAAGTGCACATACACCACATAAACATCCCCCTTCTAACAGAGACACACATGTGGGTTTGCATATTTAGATACATACAAACACATATGTAAATAGGTGTGAACAGCCACAGACATGCTCAGAAACATAAGGAGGCATGCTTACGCAGATCCACACACATATCCCATACACAGACAGACACACACAGACCTGCGCACCCGCCCCTACCCAGAGATACGTATGTGGACATTCACATCTGGACACAGGCAAACATGGATAAACATTCTCACAGATGCACACATTTATGTAACACGGGAAAAGAGTCAGGGATAAGGAGTTAATAGTGGGAGTAGTAATAGCATATGCCAAGCACTGTATTAAGCCATTGTGAGAATTGGACATGGTCCCTGGCCTTCGTGGGATGCACAGTCTAAGAATATGAAGATGTGAGGGAGCAGACTGGTGACAGACACATCAGGAGCGATGAAACAATAAAACTCTAAAGCAGCATATAAAATGAGGCAAAATGTTTGAATCAGCATGGCTTGATGGTTGGATCCCGGGCTTGACAGTCAGAAGGATCTGGTTTCTAATCCCAGCTCCACCACTTGTCTGCGGTGTGACCATGGGCAAGTCACTCCACTTTTCTGTGCCTCAGTTATCTTATCTGTAAAATAGGGATTAAGGCCGTGAGCCCAGTGTGGAACAGGGACTGTGTCCAACCTAATTACCTTACATCTACCCCAAAGCTTAGAACGGTGCCTGGCACATATTAAGCACTTAAATATCATAAATAAATACAAAAAATACACAAAATGATAGCAAAAATCAAGAGGGAGCCGAATTTCGGGCTCAGAGTTCAAGGCACAGCCACAGTGTCCATGCCTTCAGTCCCCCGTATTCCCAGGGTTTTGTGGAAGCATCAGGCTGCGGGTGTTTTTCTCTCTCTCACTGGGGTGGTGAAGGTAGGATGGGATAGGGACTCCTTAATGGACCAGAGGAGAGCTGATGCCAGTTTCTGGGGAGGCAGTGTGGCTGTGGGGAGGAGGGGCCCTCCACTGTGGGAGAGAAGCAACATTTATCGTGGTTGCTTCTCTCTCTCTTCATTCCTTCTCCAGGATTCTGTCTACACTGGAGACCCAACCTTCAAGCCCACAGAGTCACCTGAACGGGCAGAATTGATTTGGAGATCTGTTGGCATACTGGCTTCCCCCTCAAGTGAATATCGGGTGGGGGAATTGAGCAGAGTTTACTCCTTGGCCATGAGAACCCCACCCTGCCCAACACCTAATAGAGTTGGCCCAGACAGCCAAGTCCCCAGAGAAGCATTTCGTCATGGAGAAGTGGTGTGGAATTCACTCCACAAACCCAGCAGTCGTGACAGGTGTAGAGTGTTCCCACAAATCAGCATGGAGCCGGCCTAACCCAGCAGCAGGGCAGGCTCCTCTGAAGCTTTGGGATTCCCAACACCAGACCTCCCAGAATAATAATAATAATAACGGTATTTGTTAAGCCCTTACAATGTGCCAAGCACTGTTCTAAGCACTGGAGTAGATACAAGGTAATCAGGGTGTCCCACGTAGGGCTCACAGTCTTCATCCCCATTTTACAGATGAGGTCACTGGTCCAGTTTGTCTTGGAAAACCTGAGCGGCCCCCACTCTCGTCATTAAGTCATTAATCCCCATTTTCCAGATGAGGTAACTGAGGCCCAGAGAAGTGAAGTGACTTGCCCAGCATGTGGGGGGGAGTCGGCATTAGAACCCATGACCTTCTGACTCCAAGGCCTGGGCTCTTTCCACTAAGCCAAGCTGCTTTAATCAGACCCAGGTCTTATTCCACATTGGGTTCACAGTCCAAGGGAGAGGGAGAACAAGTATTTCATCCCCATTTTGCAGAAGAGGACACGGAGGCACAGAGCAGAAGTGACTTGTCCAAGTTCATACAGCAGGCAAGTGGAGGGGCTGGGACTAGAACCAATTGCTCCTGTCTCTTAGGCCTGTGCTCTTTCCACTAGGGTTCATTGCCTCCCTATGCTGCTGTCTGAACAGAGTGTCCTATCTCTGTTCCACAGAGGGACTAGGTGAGAAAGGGAAAGGATGAGGAAGCATCATCCAGCATCCTCTAGCAACCCCCAGTATTCCCCTCCATCCTCCAACATACTTCAGCATCCCCCAGAATACCGCAGCATCCTCTCTGCTAGGTCCACTGCCCCAACTCTACATATCAGGCAGAAACTCCTCACCCTCGGCTATAAGGCTGTCCATCACTTTGCCCCCTCCTACCTCACCTCCCTTCTCTCCTTTTACAGCCCACCCTACACCCTCCGCTCCTCTGCCACTAATCTCCTCACCGTGCCTCGTTCTCGCCTGTCCCGCCGTCGACCCCCGGCCCACGTCATCCCCCGGGCCTGGAATGCCCTCCCTCTGCCCATCCGCCAAGCTAGCTCTCTTCCTCCCTTCAAGACCCTACTGAGAACTCACCTCCTCCAGGAGGCCTTCCCAGACTGAGCCTCTTCCTTCCTCTCCCCCTCGTCCCCCTCTCCATTCCCCCCATCTTACCTCCTTCCCTTCCCCACAGCACCTGTATATATGCATATATGTTTGTACATATTTATTACTCTATTTTACTTGTACATATCTATTCTATTTATTTTATTTTCTTAGTATGTTTGGTTTTGTTCTCTGTCCCCCCCTTTTAGACTGTGAGACCACTGTTGGGTAGGGACTGTCTCTATATGTTGCCAACTTGTACTTCCCAAGCGCTTAGTACAGTGCTCTGCACACAGTAAGCACTCAATAAATATGATTGATTGATTGATATCTCCTGGGTGTTGAAGACAGGGCCTTCCTTCTGTTGCCAGGCCCTGGCCACAACACATGTCCTACAGTGGGACACAGCATTCTAAACCAGCAGGACGCTGCTGCTAATTCTGTTACACTGTACTCTCCCAACAACTTACTACGGTACTCTTCACATAGTAAACATTCAATAAATATATCCCCTAGCATCCCCCAGCATCTTTCAGCATCCCCCAACACCTTCCAAGCATCCTCCAACATGCCCCGGTATTCTCCAGCATCCCTCTACTTAGACTGTGCGCTTCACATGGGTCAGGGACTGTCTCACCTAGTTAACATACCTACCCCAGCACTTGGAACAGCAAGTAAATGCTTAACAGATACCCTAAAAAAATACTTCTGACTGTCTGATTGACTCTGGGAAGCAGGAGAGCCAGAAGAGCATGCCAACCATCACCCTTAATGCTTTTCTGGCCATCATTGGTTGGCTAGAGTGTTTGGATGGGGAAGATAAAGCCATGCTCTGACCCCCAGTAGCCCCGGTATGCTCCCCGAAAAGTCCTTGGCTGAATTATTTTATTTTATTTTATGATATTTGTTAAGCGCTTACTGTGTGTCAAAAGCTGGGGTAGTTACAAGTGAATTAGGTTGGACACAGCCTCTGTCCCACATGGAACTCATGGTTTAAGTGCTTCCCTCCCATCCCGCCCCCACCGGCTCCGTGCCTCAGATGAATGATGAGAGATGAATTAATTATGATCCCTAATAAGAACCTATCGATTCCTGGGGCTAGGATTGCTCGCTACCCACCTCACACTTGGGCAGGGCAGTCTGCCGCTCTTCAATAATGCACGAGATCCCAAGCAAGCCTGATTCTTGCCATTTGATCCATAATCCCAGCTCCAGCGGAGCAAAGAGCGGGGCCACTGGCACTTGATTGGAGAAATGGCAAGATGCCCCTCTCCAAGCTGGACGCCACCAGGCTGGCCCTCATTTTGCTGACCCTTGCCAGGATAGCCCTTGCTGGGCTGACGCTCACCAGGCTGGCCCTCACCGGGCAGCCCCTCGCCAAGCTGTCCCAAAGCTCAGGACTTCTATGATGTCTAAGCTATTTTCTGTCTGGCACAAACTGCCTCAGGTCTCACTGGCTCAGTCACACCCAGAGGTGCCTGCTGTCTACACAAGGGGCCTCCTGGCCCAAGGACAGAGCCAGGGGGCACAGGGTGGTGTCTCCTGGCCCAGGATACTGGGGAGGGAGCCGTGGAGTGGGAGGGGGGCCGCAGAGGGCATGAATCCCTGAAATTATGAAACCTCATTGAGGAGGAGAAGGAGAAGGTGGAGGAGGAGGAGGAAGAGAAGGAAGATAGAAGGAGGAGGAAGAGGGATGTGAGAGGGAGGGGAAGGAGGGAAGGAAGAGAAGGAGGAGAAGGAATCTGAGCCTCCTCTTCCCCCTGCCAAGTCCTCACCACTGGTGCCTCGGCTTTGGGGAAGAGGGGGCTTCTCCCCTCAAATCCCAGGAGAGGATGTATTTTTCCAGGGGTCAGGACAGACCCTGCTGTTCCTAGCCACCCAGTCCTCTTTGAGCTGCCTGGTCATAACTGTGTAGCACAGCCCCCAACTCTAACCCTGTTGCCTATACCCTGCCCCCCTGCTCTTCCCCACCCCCCAGAGATTGTTACCCCACTTCTACTGGTAAACCATGCAGCCGAACTCTCTCATCCTTTGTATCAGGGCAGACAGGCTAAAGGACTAAACCTCTTCCTCCTCCTCCCCTTCCTCTCCTCTGCCTCCTTTGTTAATAATAATAATAATAATGATGGGATTTATTAAGCGCTTACTATGTGCAAAGCACTGTTCTAAGCACTGGGAAGGCTACAAGGTGATCAGGTTGTCCCACAGGGGCTCACCATCTTAATCCCCATTTTACAGATGAGCGAACTGAGGCACAGAGAAGTGATTTGCCCATAGTCTCACAGCTGATGTTTGTTAAGTGTTCATTATATGCCAAGCACCGTGTCCTTACTATAAGAGGAACTATAAAATAATAAGATCGGACACATCTCTGTCCCACCCGGGTCTCAGAGTCTAAGAGGGAGGGAGGCCCACAGCAGGGCACCCGGCAGACAACTGGACAGGGTGAGATTAGAACCTGGATCTCCTCAATCCCACTGCCCCACTCTTTCCACTGGGCCACACTGCCTCTTACCTCTAGGTGTCTGGGCCTAGGCTAGGGAGGCCACGGCCATCTCAGACTAAAGAAGGTGGCTTGGAGGGGTGAGGCTGTCCCTCCCAAACACTGTCTAATTTAATGCTCCTAATTTGGGAGTCAGAGGATGGAGGTTCTAATCCCACCTCCGCCACTTGTCTGCTGTGTGACCTTGGGCAAGTCACAACTTCTCTGAGCCTCAGTTACCTCATCTGTAAAATGGGGATTTATTTTTATAATGGCATTTATTAAGTACTTACTATGTGCAAAGCACTGTTCTAAACGCTGGGAAGAGTACAAGGTGATCAGGTTGTCCCACGTGGGGGTCACAGTCTTAATCCCCATTTTGCAGATGAGGTAATTGAGGCCCAGAGAAGTTAAGTGACTTGCCCACAGTCACACAGCTGACAAGTAGCGGAGTTGGGATTTGAACCCATTACCTCTGACTCCAAATCCTGGGCTCTTTCCATTGAGCCATGCTGTTGCTTGCCAGAGTCTGGGGAGAATGTGCCTGGCAGGGAGTGGAGAGGCAGAAATGAGCAACGTTTTAGAGACAGGCGAGTCAAGAGCCAAGGACAGTGAGAAGAGAGCGGAGTAGGTAGTGAACAGGTATCTGGGATACCACTCACTAATGGCCTTGCCTTGTCATTCCCTTCAGTATAGAATACATTTTCCTCTACGGGAATTATTTATGAAACGTGAAGAGCCACTGGTATTTTTCCCCAATCGATATTAGAAGGCCAGTGAGCCCCAACAGAGACTACCTCCTGAATGAATGGAAATGGCAGGGCCCCTGGGAAATAATAATGAATAATGATCACTGTGGCATTTGTTAAATGCTTAATCACTTAATCGATGGTACTTATTGAATGCTTACTATGAGCAGAGCACTGGACTAAGCGCTCGGGCGAGGACAACAGAATTAGCAGAGACATTCCCTGCCCATAACAAGCATACCATTTAGAGGGGGAGACAGACATTAGTATGAATAAAGAAGTCATTTATAATATATAATTTAAAGATAGATACATAAGTGCGGTGGGGTTGGGAGCGGGGCGAATATCAAGTGTCCAAAGGTCAAAGATCGAAGTGCACGAACCACAGAGAAGGGAGAGCAAGCCGAGGAAGGGGGCTTAATTGAGGAAGGCCTCTAGGAGATGTGACCTTAACGATGCTCTGAAGATTGAGAGGGTGATGATCTGCTTTTATGGAGGAGATGGGAGTTCCAGACTAGGGGGACAAGGTGGGAAAGGGGTCAGTGGTGATACAGATGAGATCAGGGCACAGTAGTGATAATGATGGTATTTGTTAAGCACTTACTATGTGCCAGGCACTGTAATAATATATAATAATAATAATGGTATTAAGCGCTTCCTATGTGCAAAGCACTGTTCTAAGCACTGTATGTAGGCGAGTAAACTGGAGCTAGAAGAGCGGAGTATGCCGGCTAGGCTGTAGTAGGAGATTAGTGAGGTGAGGTAGGAGGGGGCGAGCTGATTGAGTGCTTTAAAAAGCCATTGGTAAGGAGTTTCTGTTTGATGCAGAGGTGGCTGGGCAGCCATTGAAGGCTCTTGAGGAGTGGGGTGGCATGGACTGAACGTTTTTGTTGGGAAATGGTCCATGTAGCAGAGTGAAGTATGGATTGGAGTGGGACTTACTATGTGCCAGGCACTGGGGTAAATGCAAGCAAATGGGGTTGGACACAGTCCATGGGACTCACAGTCTTCATCCCCATTTTACAGATGAGGTAACTAAGGCTCAGAGAAGTGGAGTGACTTGCCTAAGGTCATACAGCAGATAGCAGAACTGGGATTAGAACCCTGGTCCTTCTGACGCCCAGGCCAGGGCTTTGTAGGGCAACGAAACCTGGAGGTGTCAATCACAGTGGATCTAGAGACAGCCGGCTGAGGGGAGGGGCTGGGCCCCGCTCATCGAAGCCAGCAGTGGGTGCAGGGTGAGGCCCATGCAGAAACAGCGGGCAGCACAAGCCTCTGTCCACCTTTCTCCCAGGAAGCTTGGGCAGTTGGTTAGTGGCAGCCCGAGAGAGGCAGGTGGTTCCAGGCCACCCGTCCCCACCAACAAATTGGCACTGGCATGCCCTTCCTCCCTAAGGCAAGAATGTCTTCCACATCACCCCCGACTCGCCTGGCTGGACCTCCCCCTTCCCAGAGGTTGTGGCTGACACTGGGTCTTCTCTGATGGAGTTTCCCGGACGTCCGGAGATGCCCACAGGGCCTTTTCTGGAAAATAGCTCAGGGCTAATCTGTCCGGTCCCACAGTCTTGCCCTTGCCCACCGTCTCAGGCTCCACGGCAGGGCCCAGCTGGTGCTGGAGGGTGGCTGGAGGAGGGGAGTAGTGTGGCTGGAGAAGAGGAACAGCCCTAATCCCAGTATTTCCGGCAGGCGCAGGGGGAAATCCCTCTGAAGAGGAAAACAGAAGTAGCATGACATAGAGGGCAGAACACAGGCCTGGGAATCAGAAGGTCATGGGTTCTAATTCCAGCTCTGCCACTTGTCTGCTGTGTGGCCTTCACTTCAATTACTTCACTTCTCGGTGCCTCAGTTCCCTCATCTGTAAAATGGGGATTAAGACTGTCAATCCCATGTGGGACAGGGGCTGTGTCCAACCCAATAAGCTTGTATCTAACCCAGTGTTTAGTACAGTGCCTGGTACATAGTAAGCGCTTATCAACTACCATTAAAAAAGGATCTTTCAGTCCACAGGGGGAGTTTACAATCTACAGGAGGGTCTTAAAATCTGCCCACCACCCAAAAGGCTGAATAATAATAATAATAATAATGGCATTTATTAAGCACTTACTATGTGCAAAGCACTGTTCTAAGCACTGGGGAGGTTACAAGGTGAATAATAATAATAATAGCTGAGCACTTACCACGTTCCAAGCTCTGTTCCAAGCACTGAGGTAGATATAATAAAATCAGGAATAGTCCCTGCCCAACCTGAGGAAAAGGGGGAAGGTGTCCTAGCTCCATTCTACAAGCAAAGACACTGAGGCCTTTAGCAGTTAAGTAACTTACCCAAGATCACATGGCAGGGATGGGGCAAAGCCAGGATTAGGGCCCAGGTGACCTAGTTCTGGTGATCTTTCCACTAGACCACACCACTTCTCAGCTGAAGACTAGGCCAAGGCTGTTCTCATTACCGTAGCCCAGGAGACAGAAGAGAAAAAATCCTGCTGCAGCTGGGGTAACATTAGTGGCAGCAGGGGCTGCAGCTGTAATTGCTACTGGAGGAGGAGGAGGGTCAAATTTCCTGGAAGCAGAGGAGAGCATGTCACTGGGGCAGAAGGAGCAAAATCAATCAGTGGAATTTGAGCACTTATTGTGTGCAGTGCACTTAGGAAAGTAACAGAGAGGAAGTGACACCCCCCTGCCCCATCTCTCCTTTTCTCCTTATCCCTTTTATTCTCCTTTAGTCTCTCCTCTCCCCATCATCTCTCTGTGCACTTATTCTGTCAATCCGGGTTCACCGGTGAGCCCCCTCCCCTGCCTAAGGGGATAATAAATCTGGTCCCCTCTTTCCTGGGATAGCTCGGGGGCTGGCTGCCCTTCTTGATCGATGCTTACTTGGCTCAAAGCAGACCCCCAGCACCAACCTGCTTCCCCTCACCCTCATCCCACAATCCCCACCAATGTTGTGGGGGAAAGGAGGGGCAAACGGGTGACCAGATATTTTGCAGCTTGGGTTCTGGTCCCAACTACTACTACTACTACTACTACTACTACTACTACTACTACTAATAATAATGATGGCATTTAAGCACTTACTATATGCAAAACACTGTTCTAAGCGCTGGGGGGGATACAAGGTGACCAAATTGTCCCACATGGGGCTCACAGTCTTAATCCCCATTTTACAGATGAGGTAACTGAGGCACAGAGAAGTTAAGTGACTTGCCCAAGGTCACACAGCAGAAATGTGGTGGAGGCAGGATTCGAACCCATAACTTATGACTCCAAAGCCAATGCTCTTTCCATTGAGCCATGCTGCTTCTCTATTAGTGGCTTGAACTGATCATGTTTCCCCACTCCTCAAGAAACTCCAATGGCTGCCCATTCACCTCCGCATCAAACAAAAACTCCTCACCGTCACCTTTAAAGCACTTACTCAACTTGCTCCCTCCTACCTCACCTTACTACTCTCCTGCTGCAACCCAGCCCGCACACTTCTTCCTCTACTGCCAACCTTCTCACTGTACCTCGATCCCTTCTATCTTGTCACTGACCTCTCGCCTACATGCTACCTCTGGCCTGGAATGCCCTCCCTATTTGTATCAGATACTTGCTCTCCCCCACTTCAAAGCCTTATTTCCAAGCGCTTAGTACAGTGCTCTGCACACAGTAAGCACTCAATAAATGATTGAATGAAGGCACATCTCTTCCAAGAAGACTTCCTCTTCTCCCACTCTCTTCTGTGCCACTCTTACTTGTTCCTTCATTCAGCACTTGGAACAGTGCTTTGCACATAGTAAGCACTTAAAATGCCATCATCATTGTTATTATTATTCATCCTCCCTCCCATCTCCACAACACTATAGCACTGTCCAAAATGCTTGGGAGTAACAAAAATAATAAAAGTGATGGTATTTGTTAAGCACTTACTCTGTGTCGGAAACCATACTAAGTGCTGGGGTGGATACAAGCAAATCGGGTTGGACACAGTCCCTGTCCCACATGGGGCTCACAGTCTCAATCCCCATTTTACAGATGAGGGAACTGAGGCACAGAGAAGTTGAGTTGCCCAAGGTCACACATTAGACAAGTGGTGCAGTCAGGATTAGAATCCATGACTTTCTGACTCCCAGCCCTGTGCTCTATCCACTCTACCATGCTGCTTCTACAGTGCCACTGAGTCAGTAGATATGTTCCCTGCCCACTAGGAGCTTACAGTCTTGAGGGAGAAGCACAAATTAAAACAAGTCACAGATACGTGCATAAGTGCTGTGGGATGAATATCGAGTGCATAAAGCGTACATCATCAATCATATTTATTGAGCGATTACTGTGTGCAGAGCACTGTACTAAGCGCTTGGGAAGTACAAGTTGGCAACATAATACAAATACAAGAACATAGGAGGTGCACAAGAAAAGGGAGTAGGGGAAATAAGGGCTTATTTGGGAAAGACTTCTTGGAGGCGTTGTGGTTTTAATAAGGTTTGGAAGGTGGGGAGGGTCGAGGTCTAATGTATATGGAGGGACGGAGAAGCAGTGTAGCTCAATGGAAAGAGCACGGGCTTTGGAATCAGAGGTCATGGGTTCTAATCCCTGCTCCGCCAATTGTCAGCTGTGTGACTTTGGGCAAGTCACTTCACATCTCTGGGCCTCAGTTCCCTCATCCATAAAATGGGGATTAACGTGAGCCCCCCGTGGGACAAACTGATCACCTTGTAACCTCCCCAGTGCTTAGAACAGTGCTTGGCACATAGTAAGCACTTAATAAATGCCACTATTATTATTATTATTATTATTATTATTCTAGGCCAGAGGGAGAATGTGAGAAAGGGGTTGGCAGTGTGATAGACAAAGTCAAGGTACAGTGAACCAACTGAGTGCTTTAAAGCGGATGGTAAGGCGTTTCTGATTAATGTGTAGGTGAACTGGCAAACACTGGAGGAGACATGGACTGAAAGGTTTTATAGAGAAATGATCTGGGCAGTATATTAATAAAATGATCCAGGCAGCGAATATTAATATTATTTATCCCAAAATCTATTAAAATATTAATACCTACTAATACTCTGAGTCCTAGGTCCATGCTGTATCCACAAGGTCATACTACTTTCCTCCACGGCATTTTAGTAATTAAGAGAGCAGTAATCATCTACAAGTCTATTTATTCTATTTATTTTATTTTGTTAATACGTTTTGTTTTGTTCTCTGTCTCCCCCTTCCAGACTTTGAACCCACTGTTGGGTAGGGACCGTCTCTATGTGTTGCCAACTTGTACTTTCCAAGCGCTTAGTACAGTGCTCTGCATACAATAAGCACTCAATAAACATGATTGAATGAATGGAAAGTCTGAGCTGTGTATGTTGGACATGGGTTCAAGATTCAGAGGGGAAAAAATACATATTTTGTTGAACACAGAGCATTTGAAAAATCATCTGGGACTGTGCACACATTCTAAAGACAGAGGATTCAGCTGGTCCCCTGAATGCTTCTTAAAGATTCCCCTGCATCACATCAACTGAACATTTCGTCTGTTTTGTAGTCAGCAGCTGTGCCCAGTTAATGTCCCAAGAGCAAAAAGAGAAGCCCTGATCATTTTACTGTGTGCCAACTTCTGTCTCCTTAAGAGAAGAGCACTGCCAGGTGGGACTGGGAAAGGAGGGAGAGGAAGTAAATATATGTATATATCCAATTCTACTCTTCATTATTTATTCTGCTCTTTATCCCTGACATATCAGCACTCTACCCCCAAAGTCTTAGAAGAGTGCATTGCACCTGGTTTAGGCCATGTTTCCCCTCTTCTCAAGAACCTGCAGCGGTTGCCCATCCAGTTTCACAACAAACAGAAACTTTTCAGCATTGGCTGTAAAGCCCTCCATCACCTTGCCCTCTCCTACAATCCAGCCTGAACACTTCATCCCTCTAATGCCAACTTTCTCACTTTACCTCCATCTCGTCTATCTTGCCGCCAACCTCTTGTCCACAGCCTGCCTCTGGGCTGGAACTCCCTTCCCTCATATCTGACAGATAATTACTCTCCCCACCTGCAAAGCCTTATTGAAGGCCCATCTCCTCCAAGAGGCCTTCCCTGACTAAGCCCTCCTTTCCTCTTCTCCCACTCCCTTTTGTGTAATTCCAACTTACTCCCTTTATTCATGCCCCATCCGAACCCTGTTGCACTTATGTACATATCTATAATTTATTTATTTATATTAATGTGGGTCTCCCCCTCTAGACTGTAGGGTCATTGTGGTCAGGGAATGTATCCGTTTTATTGTTATACTGTTCTCTCCCAAGCACTTAGTACAGTGCTCTGTGAACAGTAAGCGCTCAATAAATACGATTGACTGACTGATGAAAACTACTGATAATAATAATAAAAATTAAAATGAGTATATCCCTCTGATGCCTCGAACTAAACAAGTCCACAACAGACCTCCTTTTCTTCCCACCCAAACCCTGTCCTCCCCTTGTCTTTCCCAACACTGTAGACAATACCACCATCTTCCCTATTTCTCATTTCCATAACCTTGGTGTTGTCCTCGGCTCATTTCTCTCACTCCACCCACAGACAGCGGACGGACAGACTCACGTGACAACACACAGGGGACTTCAGGCCCACAGCATAATGTGCTGCTGTCGTATGCCCTATTTTGTGGAAGTCAGTCTGAGATTCCCTCTCCCCTGACCCTGCCAACTGCTCCGTGAGGGGAGGTTTCCTCGCCCAGTCCCTATTCACGCGGCCATCAATCAATCAATCAATGGTATCTACGGAGTGCTTACTATGTGCAGAGCACTGGACTAAGAGTTTAGGAGAGCACAATACAATAGAATGAGCAGATATAATGAGCTTACAGTCTAGAGTGGAAGACAGACATTAATAAGAATAAGTAAGTCACTTGTAATATATGATTTAAAGATATGTACGGAAGTGCTGTGGGGTTGGGGATGAGGTGAATATTAAGTGTTCAGTTCTGGGTCCGCTTTTATTCTCCATCTACAACCCACTCCCTTGGAGAACTCATTCGTTCCCATGTCTTCAACCTCCATCTCTATGCAGATGGTACCTAAATCTACATCTCCAGACCTGATCTCTCTCCCTCTCTGCAGTCTCGCATTTCCTTCTGCCTTCCGGACATCTCTACTCGAATGTCCTCCCATCATCTCAAGCTTTACATGTCCAAAACAAAGCTCCTTATCTTCCCTCCCAAACCCTGTCCTGCTCCTGACTTTCCCATCACTGTGGATGGCACTACTATCCATCCTGTCTCACAAGCCCATAACCTTGACTTTATCCTTTACTCTTCTCTCTCATTCAACCCACATATTCAATCCATCGCTAAATCTTGTCGGTTCCACCTTCACAACATCGCTAAAGTCCACCCTTTCCTCTCCATCTAAACTGCTTCCACGTTAATCCAATCAGACTATCCCGCCTTGATTACTGTATCAGCCTCCTTGTTGACCACCCAGCCTCCTGTCTCTGGTCTCTGCCCACTCCAGTCCATACTTCACTCTGCTGCCCGGATCATTTTTCTAAAAAAACGTTCAGGATGTTTCCCCCCTCCTCAAAAAACTCCAGTGGTTGCCCATCCACCTCCATAACGAACAAAAACTCCTCACCATTGGCTTTAAAACACTCAATCACCTTGCCCTCACTAATCTCCTACTAAAACCCAGACTACACACTTCATTCAACCAAACCTTCTCACTGTACCTCAATCTCTTCTATCTCGCTGACAACCCCTCACCCACATCCTCCCTCTGGCCAGGAACACCCTCCCTCCTCAAATACGACAATTACTCTCCTCCCTTCAAAGTCTTCTTGAAGGCACATCTCCAAGAAGCTCCCTACCCGTTTCCTCTTCTCCCACTCCCTCGGCCTCACCCTGATTGGCTCCCTTTATTCACCCCCCCTCCCAGCCCCACAGCACTTATGTATATATCTGTAATTTATTTATTTATATCAATTGCCTGCCTCTCCCTCTAGACTATAAGATCACTGTGGGCAGGGAATGTGTCTGTTTATTGTTATATAATAATAATGATACTAATGATGGTATTTGTTAAGTGCTTACTATGTGCAAAGCACTGTTCCTAGCGCTGGGGGGATACAAGGTGATCAGGTTGTCCCACATGGGGCTCACAGTCTTAATCCCCCTTTTCCAGATGAGGTAACTGAGGCACAGAGAAGTGAAGTGACTTGCCCAAAGTCACACAGCTGACAAGTGGCAGAGGCGAAATTTGAACCCATGACCTCTGATTCCAAAGCCCGGGCTCTTTCCACTGAGCCATGCTGCTTCTCTAGAATGGGGCGAGCTGATTGAGTACTTCATTTCTATTTGATGCAGAGGTGGATGGGCAGCCATTGGAGGTTCCTGAAGAGTGGGGAGACATAGCCTAAACGTTTTTGTTGAAAAATGACCCAGTGTTCTTCTCTGTGCCTCAATGTCCTCATCTGTAAAATGGGGTAGAAATGTTTGTTCTCTCTCCCCCTCAGAGGGTTAGCCCCAGGGATTAAATCCTCCCCTCTCCAACATAGACTGTGAGCTCCATGTATGATCAGCACTGTGCCTGTACTGATGATATCTTGTCCCAGTGCTTGGCAAATAGTAAGCACTTCACAACTACCAGAATTATTATTATTATTATTATCATTATCACTGTTATTATGCCATCACCCAGCTGCCTCCCAGAGTCCTGAGTGGTTGCTAGAGAATTTCCCCACAAACCCATCTTGGATAAATACCAGGCAGGAGGAATACTGCCCAGGAATCCAAACTCTTCCTCTCCAATGCACCCACTAAACCAAATCCAAGATGCACATCTGTCTCGCTCACGTCTTCCACGTTCCAGTCCATTTCAGCTTTTCTCCTCTTTCTCAGAAGGATTTTTTCTTTCTCCCGAAAAATAGCAGGATATTCACAAGAGGTGGGAGACTGCTAAGCCCTGGATCTGGAGAAGAACAGCAAAGCCCGACCCACAGCCTGAACAATAAACCGGGTTTCCCCTGCAATGCTAGGATTTCATTAATCCACAAGGCCGATTTGGGGTTTCTTTGCAAGGAGTTGGAATTCCTCATTTCAGCTCTCTTTTCTCCACTCCTTACCGGAGCACTGAACCAGATTGAACTGGTTTGGTTTGGGGACGGGATATTAGCTATCCGTTAACCGACAGGGATGAGGGTCTGAATGATGGAGGAGCTCTGGAGGAGAGGAGAACAGGGGTGGGGATGGGCGTCACTTCACTGACAGCCCAGGGGAGGGGCAGCCAGATTCTGGGGCAGAATGCTTCCCCATCCAACCCTCCGCGGCGGGGAGAGATGAGGCCTGCGGAAACGCCGGCCCCAGGAAGTCCTATGGGAAATGGGGGAAACTCCAACCGCCGGCCCCGGGTTGAGATTCCGAGGAACCATCTGGAAAACGTCCTTCGAAGAAGGGGAGGGAGTGTGGTGGGAGGCTGGTCCCCTTCTGCTCAGGATCAGCCATTCTTGGGGTCAGGGTGGCTGTTTGTCCGTTTTCCCACCAGCCAGTCTGGCTTCCTGTCTGGGATAGGCATGGTTCCAGACAGTCTGTCCTCCTGGTTTGTATTCTCAGCCCCCAGCCTTCCTCCACCTTGGATGAGGCAGCCAGGGGCCCATGCTTTGGAATCAGTCAATCGATGGTATTTATTGAGTGCTTACTATGCACAGAGCACTGGACTAAGCACTTGGGAGAGTCCAGTAAAACAGAATTAGCAGACACATTCCCTGCCCATAACAAGCTTCCAGTCTAGAAGTGTCACCCATGGGGAAGGGAACACAATGATTGTGCAGCACGTTGTGGGCTTCCCCAGGAGAAAGACTCAGGGATCAGATGTGCTCCCTACAGTGGCTCCTACAGCATCATGACTTTTCACTGCAGGCCTGGGAAATTACACTTGAGGTCACCCAGTGCTTAGAACAGTGCTTGGCACATAGTGAGTGCTTAACAAATACCATCATCATTATCATTATTATTACAATTACGTGATTATTTGTCTGGGAACTTTGAAGACCACCAGTGTTCCCCCAGCCCCCCAAACCCCGCCACACAAACACACACACACATACACACACACACACACACACATCAGTCAGGGGTAGGAAACAGGTGAGTCACTCAAAACTGGTTCTATCCTTTTGAACAGGAGGCAAAGATCCAGCTATTTTCCGGGGCTGGGCAGCCAAGGTGTTACTTGGGAGAAAGTACATCAGATCTGTCCATCAGTCAATCCTATTTATTGAGCACTTACTGTGGGCAGAATACTATATTAAGAACTTTGGAGAATACATTATGAGAAAGTTGGTAGACATATTTCCTGCCCATGACGAGCTTACAATCTAGAGGGGGAGACAGACATTAATGTAAATAAATAAGTTGCAGATAGGTACATAAGTGCCGTGGAGCTGGGACAGGGGATGAATAAAGGGAGCAAGTCAAGGCAACGCAAAAGGGAGTCAGAGAAGAGGAAAGGAGGGCTCAGTAGGGGAAGGCCTCTTGGAGGATTTTTAATCAATAAATCCATCCTATCTATTGAGCTGTGTGAGGAGCACTCTACTAAGCACTTGGAAGAGTACAATATAACAGAGTTGGTAGACACACTCCCTGCCCACAATGACCTGACAGTCTAGAGGAGGAGACAGCTAGCAATATAAATAAATTATGGTTTTGTACATAAGTGCCGCGGGGCTAAGAGAGGGGGTGAATAAAGGTTGTGAATCTGAGTGCATGGGCGACGCAGAAGAGAGCGGGAGAAGAGGAAATGAGGGCTTAGTTAGGGAAGGCTTCTTGGAGGAGATGGGTGTTCAGTAAGGCTTTGACGGTGGGAAGAGTGATTCTCTGTCACCCTGGGCTTCAAGGCTCTCCATCACCTCGCCCCCTCCTACCTCACCTCTCTTCTCTCCTTCTACAGCCCAGCCCGCGCCCTCCGCTCCTCCGCCGCTAATCTCCTCACCGTACCTCGTTCTCACCTGTCCCGCCATCGACCCCCGGCCCACGTCATCCCCCGGGCCTGGAATGCCCTCCCTCTGCCCATCCGCCAAGCTAGCTCTCTTCCTCCCTTCAAGGCCCTACTGAGAGCTCACCTCCTCCAGGAGGCCTTCCCAGACTAAGCCCCTTCCTTCCTCTCCCCCTCGTCCCCCTCTCCATCCCCCCCATCTTACCTCCTTCCCTTCCCCACAGCACCGGTATATATGTATATATGTTTGTACATATTTATTACTCTATTTATTTTACTTGTACATATCTTTTCTATTTATTTTATTTTGTTAGTATGTTTGGGTTTGTTCTCTGTCTCCCCCTTTTAGACTGTGAGCCCACTGTTGGGTAGGGACTGTCTCTATATGTTGCCAATTTGTACTTCCCAAGCGCTTAGTACAGTGCTCTGCACACAGTAAGCGCTCAATATGTTCGATTGAATGAATGAATGAAAGTGAGTAACTCAAGGTCTAAGGTCCCCTTTTCCTCAGCTCCCCTCCCATCGCCAACTTGCTCCCTTTGCTCTATTCCCCTGCCACACTGCACTTGTGAATATATAATAATAATGATGACATTTATTAAGCACTTCCTATGTGCAAAGCACTGTTCTAAGCACTTTGAATATATGTGCTTATGAATATATGTACATATTTATTATTCTATTTATTTATATTAGTGCCTGTTTACTTGTTTTGATGTGTATATATATATATATATCCGTAATTCTATTTATTTATATTGATGCTATTGATGCCTGTTTACTTGTTTTGATGCCATCTAGGCTGTGAGCCTTTTGTGGGCAGGGATTATCTCTTTGTTGCTGAATTGTACTTTCCAAGCGCTTAGTACAGTGCTCTACACATGATAAATGCTCAATAAATATGATGGAATGAATGAATGAAGGAAGGTCACCCAGCAGGCCAGTGGCATGCCCGGGGTTAGAAGCCCAGTCCTTCTGACTTATCATCATCATCATCAATCATATTTATTGAGCACTTACTGTGTGCAGAGCACTGTACTAAGCGCTTGGGAAGTACAAGTTGACTCTCAGTCCCGTGGTACACTGTGCCACACTGCTTCCAGCTTCCAGAGAACCAGTCTCCAAAGTCAGCAGTCAGGAGCTTAGTATAGTGCTCTGCACACAGTAAGCACTCAATAAATATGACTGAATGAATGAAAAGTGCAGTGCTCTGCAGTCAATACTATGGAATGATCGATTGGTCACTCATTCATTCATTCATTCATTCATTCAATCGTATTTATTGAGCGCTTACTGTGTGCAGAACACTGTACTAAGCATTTGGGAAGTAGAAATCGGCAACATATAGAGACGGTCCCTACCCAACAATGAGCTCACAGTCTAGAAGGGGGGAGATGGACAAAAAAACAAAACAAGTAGATAGGTGTCAATATCATCAGGATAAATGGAATTTTCGCTATATACACATCATTAATAAAATTAATATAGTAAATATGTACAAATAAAATAAATAGAGTAATAAATATGTACAAATATATACAAGTGCTGTGGGGAGGGGAAGGGAGTAGGGCGGGGGACGATGGGGAGGGGAGGAGGAGGAGGAGAGGTAACAAGGGGGGGCTCAGTCAGGGAAGGCCTTCTGGAGGAGGTGAGCTCTCAGTAGGGCTCTGAAGGGAGGAAGCGAGCTAGTTTGACGGATGTGTGGAGGGAGGGCATTTCAGGCCAGAGGTAGGATGTGGGCCAGGGTCGATGGCGGGACAGGTGAGAACGAGGTACAGTGAGGAGATTAGCAGCAGAGGAGCAGAGGGTGTGGACTGGGCTGGAGAAGGAGAGGAGGGAGGTGAGGTAGGAGGGGGTGAGGTGATGGACAGCCTTGAAGCCTGACCCCGAGGTAGGGCAATGGCTTTCCTGCTGAAGGAGCTCATGGGAAGAGGGTCAGCGTGAGGTGGAACTGGCCCTATTTCCCAGTGTACAGCAGGAAGAAGGTTGGGTTTGCGTGGGGTTTTGGGGATGTTGGTTTTCTCTGAGGAGGGTCCTGCTCCGGGCGATGTCCAGATGGGCCTCAGGAAGTCCATATACCCCGCTCCCCCAGAGCCGCAAGAGAGGGAGGGCCACAGCGAGCATCTAACCTCAGAGGGGAAGCCAACAGCCAGCTAATCCGTGGCCCTGGGGCTAGGGTTCTGCAGAGGACTGTGGGGGGGCTTGTTTGAAGGGGGCTTGTCTGCCTAAAAAAACCGGCAGCCCCGGTCAAGGCCTGAGAAAGTGACTTTCTCCACCAGCCTCGCTTCCACTGAGTCAGAGTCCACCGAGTCAAACATCAGGATGGTCGGGCCTTGGCAGGAAGCTCTGGGAGAGGTGGTCATCTGGGGGCGAGGGCAGAAGGGAGAGTGGGGCGGGACTGCATAAGGAGCAGAGGCATCTGGGGCCTGTTTCCAACCTATATTGGACAGTCACCTGATTTTAGAATGGATAGTCCAGTCTGCCTCCCATTACTTACAATAACTACAGTATTGGTTAAGTGCTTACTACAGACCAAGCACTGTGTTAAATGCCAGCGCTGCTATGGGATAATCAGATCAGACACAGTCCCTCTCCATCCCCTGTGGGGCTTGAAGTCAAAACGGGAGAAAGAATGAGTATTTAAGTTTCATTTTACAGATGAGGAAAGAAACTGAGGCACGTGAAATGACTTGCCCACATATCACCCGGCAGGGAAATGGTGGACCCAAGACCAGAGCCCAGGTCCTTTGGCTCCCAAGCCATTGCTCTTTACAGGGTAGGGACCGTCTCTATATGTTACCGACTTGTACTTCCCAAGCGCTTAGTACAGTGCTCTGCACACAGTAAGCGCTCAATAAATACGATTGAATGAATGAATGAATGAATGAATGAATGAATTAGGTCGGGTGGATTTAATGACACAGCGCTGGGTGCCTTGTTGATTAACATTTTGGTTTTTTTAATTTTCAGATGCCAGCCTCAGCAGAGCCCATGTTCACAGGGGCCGGAGGGTTGTGGAGAGAGGGAGGGGGAAGCCGGGGAACCTTACTCTCCTTTGTCTAGTGGGTTGTAATCCTGCCTCTGCCACTTGTCAATTGTATCACCTTGGGCAAATCACTTAACTTCTCTATGCCTCAATTCCCTCATCTGTAAAATGGGGATGAAGACTGGGAGCTCCATGTGGGACAACTTGATTACCTTGTATCTACTCCAGCCCTTAGAACAGTGCTTGGCACAAAGTAAGCACTTAACAAATGCCAGCATTACTATTATTATTATTATTAGTGCCAGGTTCCCGGAGCAGACACACTAACACCTGACTGTGGTCCCAGAGACCCACTTAGCTCTGGGTCCCCTGTGACCCCCTTCAAGTCTCTGCCTCCTCCTCCTCCTCCTCCTCATCTTCCTCCAGAGTGGATACAAAGGGACGGTCCATTAGCATTCCAGTGGCAGCTCGGCCCCAATGGGTTGATGTACAGTCTGCATTATAATTGCTAATGGTTACTCACGGAAAAGAGACTATTATATGTAAAAACTGCAATCAGGGCTCATCTATTCACCTATCCCTTCCTACTGATCCATTTTCCCAACAAAGCTCTGCTCCCAACGCTCATAATTAGCTTCTATTCTTACATTTTTAATTGCTGTCCTCCCTCCCAGCAGAGTGACTCCAACAAAGCTCCTGCAGGCCCCCAGGACACCGGGATTGAATTTGATACCGTGAATGAGTGAGAAACCGCATTTGCACCACAAGCAGCGTGGGTCTATGGTTAGAGCACGGACCTCGGAGCAGAAGGACCTGGGTTCTAATCCCAGTTCTATCAGTGGTCTGCTGGGTGACTTTAGGCAAGTCACTTGATTTCTCTGGGCCTCAGTTACCTCATCTATAAAATGGGGATTAAGATGGTGAGAGCCCGGGTTTGGGAGTCAGAGGTTGTGGGTTCTAATCCCAGCTCGGCCGCTTGTCAGCTGTGTGACTTTGGGCAAGTCACTTAATAATAATAATAATAATGGCATTTGTTAAGCGCTTACTATGTGCAAAGCACTGTTCTAAGTGCTGGGGGGATACAAGGTGATCAGTTTGTCCTACTTGGGGCTTACAGTCTAAATCCCCATTTTACAGATGAGGGAACTGCGGCTCAGAGAAGTTAAGTGACTTGCCCAAGGTCACACAGCAGCCATGTAGCAGAGCCAGGATTAGAACCCATGACCTCTGACTCCCAAGCCCGGGCTCTTTCCACTGAGCCACGCTGCTTCTCTAGGCCTGTTAACTTCTCTGGGCCTCAGTTACCTCATCTGTAAAAATGGGGGTTAAGACGGTGAGTCTCACCTGGGACAACCTGATTACCTTGTATCTATCCCAGCGCTTAGAACAGTGCTTAGCACATAGTAAGCATTTAACAAATTCCATTATTATTATTATTAATATTATTATCCAACCTGATTAGCTTGTATCTACCCCAGTGCTTAGTACAGAGCCTGGCACATAGTAAGCACTAAACAAATACCACAGTTATAGTGATCAAGGGGTTGGAAAAGCTTCTGAATGAGGGCCGGCTTGGAAGGGTGAGGAATCTCCTGTCCGGAGAGGTGCGGATTGAGGAGTGGAGAATTTGTGGTTTGCAGACTCCTTTAGGGTGTGGACAGGGTGGGCTAGGGAGCTAGGCATTGGATATCTCCCAATCCCATCCTTCCAGGATCAGGAGCCCCTTCCCCTGGAGCTGGAGGGTGACAAGGCCAAATGAGGCCATAAACTCCTGGTGGCAAGCTCTTAGTCCAGTGCTCTGCACACAGTAGTGGCTCAATAAATACGATTGATGGATTGAGCGATTAAATTCCCCCAGTGGCTGGGACAGCCCAGGAGGTGGCTTCCTTTAGGGGGCTGAAAAACCAGACATTCTAGCAGGGGAGCGTGGGGAGTAGATAAATTTCTGGATAAACAGATCAAGCTGGGGCACAGGAAGAAGAGTTGGGGTGGATTGTGGTGGGTAAGGGGATAGTTTTGAGTGTAGGATTGTCCATCCTTAGGAGCCTCATGTGGGACATGGTTTGTGTCCAACCTGATTGACTTGAATCTACCCCAGCGCTTAGAACAAATAGTAAGTGCTTAACAAATATCATAATTAATTAATAAATTAATGGGTCCGTGGGGGCGGGGGTCACAGCCAGTACCCATTCCACTTTTGGGGCTGTCAGCTTTTTATGGGCAGGGAACGTGTCTTCTAATTCTGCTGTAGTGTACTCCCCCAGGTGTTTATTAATAGTAATAATAATAACAATCATGGTATTTGTTAAGCGCTTACTATGTGCCAACCACAGTACTGAGCCCTGAGGTGGATACAAGCAAATTAGGTTGGACATAGTTCCAGTCCCACATAGGGCTCACAGTTTCAGTCCCTATTTTACAGATGAGGTAATTGAGGCCCTGAGAAGTGAAGTAACTTACCCAAGGTCACACAGGAGACAAATGGCAGAGCCCATGCTCTATCCACTATGCCATGTGGCTTCTCTTATTACAGAGCTCTGAATGTAGTAAGTGCTCAAAAAATACCACTGACTGATGGGTTGATCCCGCCTGAGGTGAGGTAGGAGGGGACAAGGTGATTGAGTACTTTAAAGTCAACGGTAAGGTGTTTCTTTTTGATGAAGAGGTGGGTGGGCAACCATTGGAGGTTCTTGAGGAGTGGGGAGACGTGAACTGAACGTTTTGTTGATAAATGATTCGCACAGCAGAGAGAAGTATGGCTTAGAGTGGGAGAGACAGGAGTCAGGAGGTCAGCGAGGAGGAAGATGCAGTTGGCAAGGCAGGATAGGATAGCTGCCTATCACACATTACCAGCTATCATCATCATCATCATCATCATACTTGTTAAGTGTTTACTATGTACCAAGCACTGTACTAAGTGCTGGGGTAGACACGAGATAAACAGGTTGAACACAGTCCCTGTCCCACATGGGCTCACTGCCTTAATCCCCATTTGATAGATGAGCTAACTGAGGCCCGGAGAAGTGAGGTGACTTGCCCAAGCAGACAAGTGGCAGAGGTGGGATTAGAACCCAGGTCCTTCTGACTCACAGGTCGGTGCTCTATTCATTCATTCATTCGTATTTATTGAGCGCTTACTGTGTGCAGAGCACTGTACTAAGCGCTTGGGAAGTACAAGTTGGCAACATATAGAGACGGTCCCTACACAACAACGGGCTCACAGTCTGACCATGATGTGGTTGTTGAGAACATGAAGCCCCAGAAACTTGGAGCCCCGACCTGAACTGGAGAATCAGAGGGAGTCTGGGACCAAGAAACACCACCGAATTAGGAGCCCTTGCCCCCCTCCCACGCCACCCATTCCTGGAAGGACTACTGAGGCGGTAATGGGGAGTCCCCATCCCTCAGGTAGGTGTGTAGGGACTGTCTTTATATGTTGCCAACTTGTACTTCCCAAGCGCTTAGTACAGTGCTTTGCACACAGTAAGCGCTCAATAAATATGATTGATTGATTAAGGCACTCTCATGACTCCCTAAGAGTTCAGCTCACAGGCTTCCTGGCCTTGGGGGACGGGCTGAGCAACTTCTGCGAGACTTGGTAGCCCCACGAGCAGCTCCTTCCTCCCTCCCTCATGCCCGCCTGTTACCCGGTGGCTAAGGTCAGGGAAAAGCCAAAATCTTTGCCGTTCCAGCCGAGTGCCACCCCCTTTTGCGGTCCTCTCAGCCTCCACACTGGCCAGGTCAACATAGTCGATATGCCATACTGCTTCCTGGATCTCATGGCTAGAGTACTCACCTGGGAGTCAGACAGTCCCGGCTCCCGCAACTTGTCTGCTGTGTGACCTCGGGCAAGTCATTTAACTTCTCTGGGCTTCAGTTACCTCATTTGTAAAATGAGGATTAAGACTGTGAGCCTGGGGAGGAGATGGACATTAAGATAAAGGGAAGGAGTATAGGGTGGGAATTTGAGAGAATAATCGGGGAAGGCTTACTGGAGAAGATGTGATTTTAGGTGAGCTTCGAAGATGGGGAGAGCTGTGATCTGTTGGAAAGGACCTGAGTTCTAATCCTGACTCTGCCACATGTCTGCTGAGTGACCTTGGGCAAGTCACTTATCTTGAAATAGCGTGGCTCAGCGGTAAAAGCAAGGGCTTGGTCATGGGTCCTAATTCCGGCTCCCCCACATGTCTGCTGTGTGACCTTGGGCAAGTCACTTAACTTCTCTGAGTCTCAGTTCCCTCATCTGTAAAATGTAGAACAGGGACTGTGCCTAACCTGATTAACTTGTATCTATCGCAGCACTTAGAAGAGTGCCAGGCACATAGTAAATGCTTAACAAATACCATAGAATTATCACCTTTCCAAAGCATCCCTAGGCTAAAGCCTTGTCAGAAACGGCCCACGATGATCCATTCGACCCCTCATCCAGGAGCTCAGGATTCCAATCAATCAATCAATCAGTCAGTAGTATTGATTGGGTGCTTACTATGTGCAGAACATCGTAGTAAGTGCTTGGGAAAGTACAGAATAACAAAGTCCAAAGACACATTCCCTGCTTACAACAAGCTACAACAAGGGGGAGAGACAGCCATTAATATAAATAAATAAATTTTGGATATGGACATAAGTGCTGTGGGCCTGGGGGCGGGGGGCTGGGGGTGACTAAAGGGAGCAAGTCAGGGAGATGCAGAAGGGAGTGGGAGAAGAGGAAAGGGGGGCTTAATCAGGGAAGGCCTCTTGGAGGAGATGATCCTATGTGCCAAGCACTGTTCTAAGCATTGAGGTAGACACAAGGTAATCAGTTTGTCCATATGGGGCTCATAATCTTAATCCCTATTTTACAGCTGAGATAACTGAAGCATGGAGAAGTGAAGTGACTTGCCCAGGGTCACACAGTGGACAGGTGGCAGAGCCAGGATTAGAACCCACATCCTCAGACTCCCAAGCCCGGGCTCTTTCCACTAAGCCATGCTGCTTCTCTAAGAGAAGGTTGGGTGACACTCCAAGCTCTGTACACCTTCAGTTTGGTCTGGAGCCTAGTTCTAATCCTGGCTCCGCCACATGTCTGCTGTGTGACCTTGGGCAAGCCACTTGGGCAAGTCTGGAGCCTGATTCCATACTGCCGCCACACTCTGTTTGATGGTCTCCCAAGTGAGGTGCTGGTCTTGATTGTTTTCCGTTTTCAAATGTATAATTCCGTGTTTGGTCAGTGCACTGCCTAGCTGAGGGAATTCTGGGGCTGGTGGGCTGGGATGGGCTGGACTGGGCAGGGACTGGGATGGAGTGGGATGGACTACGGCTGGTGGGAGACTTGCCAAGGAGTTGGCGGAACAAATTCTTAATCCTTTCGTGGTTTTCCCGGGGCCCTTTGCTATGATTATGATGATTATTATCATTATCAATAATACTTAGCACTCATTTTTCATCTTCAAAGGGCACTCTGCACATCAGCTAATGAATCCCCTTCAAGTCCCCGGAAGCAGATGTTAGCCTTTCTTCAAGAGGAAGATCTAATGCTAATTCTATTCAAAAAGCTCCAATGGAAGGAAGCAGTGTGGTCTAGTGGATAGAGCCTGGGCCTGGGCGTCAGAAGGACCAGCAGTCTAATTCCAGACTCTGCCACTTGTCTGCTGTGTGATCTTGGGCAAGTCGCTTCACTTCTCTGGGCCTCAGTTCTCTCGTCTCTAAAATGGGGATTAAAGCTGTGAGTCCCATGTGGGACAGAGACTGTGTCCAACCTGATAAGCTTCTACCTATCCCAGCACCTGGCACAGAGTGAGCGTTTAACAAATACCATTAAAAAAAACCCAAAACAAAATAAAAAAACAGAGGTTCAGAACTCAGCTTGATGCAGGGCTGCCACTGCTTCATCCCAGTGTGGGGGGAAAGGGGTGGAGAGTTGAGAAATTACTCTGGAGTAGTCCAGCGCATAGCAGAGAAGTAACACCTCTGAATCTAACAGACCGGTGGCGAGAGAGCCGGCCGACTGCTTGTTGGAAATAGAATTGGCAGCAGAGTGATTTCTTGAAAGCCAGGGCTAGAGTCTGAACTGAAATTAGCATTCTTTGTGATTTTTGACGCCAGAAGAGGCTACACACCCGGCCTGGTGCCAATGTGCAGATTTTCATAACAGCATTTTTGCTTCCTTTGCATCAGTCGGTAGCATTTATTGAGCACTCACGTGGGCACGCTTTAAATGCTTGGGGGAATAAAATAAAACAGAGTTGGTCAACTCGACCAACGCCCTCAAGGAGTGAACAATCTAGTGGAGGAGATGGACATTAAGATAAAGGGAGGGAGTATAGGGTAGGAATTTGAGAGAATAATCAGGGAAGGCTTACTGGAGGAAATGTGATTTTAGGTGAGCTTCGAAGACGGGAAGAGCTGTGATCTGTTGGAAAGGACCTGAGTTCTAATCCTGCTCTGTCACATGTCTGCTGAGTGACCTTGGGCAAGTCACTTATCTTGAAATAGCGTGGCTCAGCGGCAAGAGCACGCGCTTGGTCGTGGGTCCTAATCCCGGCTCCACCACATGTCTGCTGTGTGACCTTGGGCAAGTCACTTAACTTTTCTGAGCCTCAGTTCCCTCATCTGTAAAATGGGGATTAAGACTGTGAGCCCCACGTAGGACAACCTGATCACCTTGTAGCCCCCTCAGCTCTTAGAACATAGTAAACACTGAATAAATGCCATCATTATTATCTGTAAAAGGGAATTAAGACTGTGAGCCACCCGTGGGGGACATAGACTGTGTCCAAACTTGAATCTACCCCAGAATTTTGTACAATGCTTAATAGATACTATTAAAAAAAGTCAGTGAAGAGGGAGGGAGTTCCAGGAGGGAGGGAGGACGTGAGCAAGGGATGAGTGGCGAGGCGGACGAGAAGGAGGTACAGTGAGTAAGTTGGTGTTAGAGGAGCGAAGTGTTTGGGCTGAGTTGTAGTCGGAGAGAAGTGAGGTGATGTAGGAAGGGGAGAGTGGATTTATGGCCTGAAAGTGGATGGTCAGGAGTTTCTGTCTCTCCCAGACCCGGCTGATTGGGCTGCCCCCATGACCCTGGGGACTCCCATCCCCCATCTCAACCACAGCTCCCTCCAACCCCTGGTTCAGATCATCCAGGGGCAGGAGGGGCAGCAGAGCGGGACAGCTATTCCAAGCCCCTCAAACTCCTTCCTCGCCCAGTCCACGAAGCAACACGACTTGTGGCCAGAACTCCGGGTCAGCGGGCGGAAGCCAAATCTCCGGTCACAGGTCTGGCCAGCCCACTGCTGCCCTGCGTCGGGCCCCGGCCCTAGAGCACGGATGCCTTCTCCTGCCCCCGTAGAAGCTCCAGTATTTGCCAGCCCAGCCTAGGCAGAGACAGAGTAGGAGGAAAGGGGGGCCCTGGACCTTGGGCCTGAGTGGTCTGGAAGCCCCTAGGCCTTGAGGGGTTGGTGGCAAGCCGGGTTTAGAACCCACGTCCTCTGAGTCCCAAGCTTGTGCCCTTTCCATCAAGCCATGCTGCTTCTCTTGTATGTACCCCAGGGCTTGGAATAGCGTAAGAGATTAAGAGATGCCAACATGGTTTCACAGTGTTATTGTGGAGGGTCTGACAGACAGACGGATAGATGGGAGGGTGGTTGTGGGGAAGGGCAGGGCGGAGGACACGATGGCTTCACTGAGGCACCTCTGTGCTCGTGTTCTGCTTCTGGGAGCTTTAGATTGATCTGAGCTACAGTCATTCACTCTCAGCCAGAAGGAGTTGTCCCTGCAGCCAGTACCACTGCAACTGGCACCTCTGCAGCCAGGACCATTGCAGCCCCTGCAGATACAGCCAACCATTGGATAGGAGGGTCAGGGGGGCATTCGAAGACCCTTGACGTCAATCGTTGATATTCCAACAAGGGAAATCGCTGGGGGCCAAAAGTAGAAGTTTGAAAAACACCATCAAAGTGGATAGAGCCCAGGCCTGGAGTCAGAAGGACCTGGGTTCTAAATCTAGCTCCGCTACTTATCTGCTGTGGGACCTTGGGCTAGTGACTTCACTTCTCTGTGCCTCAGTTCCCTCATCTGTAAAATGAGGATTAAGACTGTGAGCCCTGTGTGGGACAGGGACTCTGTCCAACCTGATTAGCTTGTATCTACCCCAACGCCTAGTACAGCGCCTGGCACATAGTAAGGGAATAACAAATACCATAAAAAATACACAATACTTTAGATCAGACACAACCCCCATCGCCTGCAGGGCTCACAGTCTAAAGAGGAGGGAGAAGAGATGAGGAGGCAGGAGAACAAAGTGAAGTGACTCACTCAAGGTCTCACAGTGAGCAAAAGTCACTCTCCGTGGGTTATGGGGAAACTGAAAATGCCAAATAAGGGTAGCCGAGCAAAGAAGCAGTATGGCCTAGCGGAAAGATCCCAGGGCTGGGCCTTGGGTTCTAATCCCACCTCCACCACTTGCCTGCTGTGTGACCTTGGACAAGTCACTTAACTTCCCTGTGCCTCTGTTTCCTCCTGTATAAAATGGTGATTCAATACCTGTTCCCCACCCCGCTGTGACCACAAGCACCGGTGGTTCAGGGGCTGCTTCCAACCTGATTATTTTTGATCTTCCCCAGTGCTTGGCACACGGTAAGCGCTTAGCCAACGTCACGATTACGATTGTTATGATTCTGCCACAATCTAACCCAGGACCAGACCCAGATTCCAGAGATAGAGCGCATTTCCGTGTGGCTAGCCCAAACCGGGAAACTGGCAAGCTCTGCTCACTCCTCTGTGCCTGCTATATAGCCTCCCTCTTTCCTCCTCTCCTGCGGAAATTGGCATCGGCAGCCAAAACGGCCTCCAGCATCGGGCCTTTCTCTGGAAGCGGGGAGAAAGGGGCCTCTATGCTCTTGGCTAATGAATTTATCTTCTCAATAAATGCATCTTTTGGGGAGGGATCAATGCCTTCCCTAACGAGAAGCACATTTCTCTCCATTCCCCTAGCAGGCCCCGGTGAAAAACTCTGTTTAAATTGGAACAGGAGAGATTGGGACACCTTTCAAGCTAACTGCTTCCAGGTGCTCAAAGAAAAGAACTTTAGTGCTAGAGAGCTCCGCTTTTGACCTAATGCCTGCTTCGCTTTTGTTCTTAAAAGTGTCAAGTTGCCCTCATTCCCGGTTTTATGGTCATAGGTTTCTGTTTTGCCCAACACTCCGCAACTGCACCAAAAGGCTTCATCTGACTGTTCTGTTCTGCTTTATAGGTCGTAGCTTTTATGGGGCTTGGGGCGTGCCAGTTTGGCGGGCAGGGGGCAGCTGAGTGGGTCTGCCTTAGCTGAAAATATGCAGCAGCCACAGGAAAGGAAAGAAATAGAAAGGGGAGAACGGTGTGGCCAGTTGCAGCTGGAAAGTCCAGGAGAGAGTCCCCCTGCACATCAAACGGAAAGTCCTTTCCGTCATCTTTAAAGCCCTCAGTCAGCTCGCCCCATCCACCTCACCAATCTCCTACTATAGCTTGGCCCGTATACTCCGCTCCTCCAGCACCAGTTTACTCACTGTGCCCCGACCTCGTCTTTCTCCCTGCCGACCTCTTTTCCACATCTCCCTCCATAGATGCCAGACCACCACTCTCTCCACCTTCAAAGCATTACTAAGGTCACATCTCCCCCGAAAGGCCTTTCCCAATTACCCCCTCTTTTCAGCTCACTCTCCCTTCTGCATACTCTAAGCACCTGGATCTGTGACTTTTGGACGTTTGATATTGACTCCTCCCCCAACCCCACAGCACTTATGTACATATCTTTAAATTATATATTATACATTATGTATTTATTCATATTAGACTGAGTCCCCTCCTTCCTCTCCCCCTCCCCATCCCCCCGTCCTACCTCCTTCCCCTCCCCACAGCACCTGTGTATATGTTTGTACAGATTTATTACTTCATTTATTTGACTTGTACATATTTACTATTCTATTTATTTTATTTTGTTAATATGTTTTTTTTTTGTCTGTCTCCCCCTTCTAGACTGTGAGCCCGCTGTTGGGTAGGGACCGTCTCTATATGTTGCCAACTTGTACTCCCCAAGTGCTTAGTACAGTGCTCTGCACACAGTAAGTGCTCAATAAATGCGATTGAATGAATGAATGAATGAATATTAACGTTTGTCTTCCCCTCTGGCCTGTCAGCTCATTATAGGCAGGGAACACATCTGTTAATGCTGCTATATTGTACTCTTTCAAGCACATAGTAAGTAGTCAATAAATACCATTGATTGAGTGATCGATTGATTGATTATCCTGTAGGAGTTTCTCTCTGCCACCATCCCCGGAGAGCTGGGCACCAAATAGCTTGCCACACTTCTCTGGTCGGAGAGCTGGGATGAACAGGGCTCAGATTCCTGCTGTGGGAACAACCCTGGATTTGGCCCCTGTGGCTGGCAGTACTGGTAATTTCCAGGATCACAGTCGAAGTAGGAGGGAGAACAGATAGTGAATCCCTATTTTGTAGATGAATGAGATACAGGACAGAGATGCTCAGTGTCTCGCCCAAGGTCACAGACAGCACATGAGTAGAGGAGTCTGGATTAGAACTCAGGTCCTCCGCCTCCCATGGCAGGACTAGGCTGTGGAGCTTCTCTGTGCACTTGGTCCCATTTCCTAAAGACAGGTCCTCCCCACCAAAGACTCCTTTGCCCACAGCACTTATGCACACATCAATCAATCAATCAATCAATCGATGGTATTTATTTAGTGCTTGCCATAAGCCGAGCTCGGCACTAAGCACTTGGTAGAGTACAGAATAATAGGGTTAGTAGACACATTCCCCGCCCACATCCAGTTCACAGAATAGATGGGGAGATGGTCATTGATATAAATAAATATCTTTATGCCTGGCTATTTTCCCTATCTATATTTTATTTTCAGTCAATCAATCAATCAATCAACGGTATTTATTGAGCTCTTACAGTGTGCAGAGCACTGCACTAAGTGCTTTGGAGAGTACACTATAATAATATAACAGTTGATAGACAAGTTTCCTGCCCACAGTGAACTTACAGTCTAGAGGGCTCTCATGTGTGTGTGGGTGGGGGGACATGTCTATCTCCCATGCTTGTTGTCTGTCTCCCCCTTCTAGACTGTGAGCCCATTGTTGGGTAGGGATTGTCTCTATCTGTTGCCGAATTGTACTTTCCAAGCGCTTAGTACAGTGCTCTGCACACAGTAAGCGCTCAATACGATTGAATAAATGAATGAATGCTAGACTGTAGGCTTCTTGAGGGCAGGGATTATAACTACTTACTCTGTTGTACTCTCCCAACTGCAGTGACTGATTGGTTCTGGAGAGGGAGGTAGGGATGGAGACGAAAATCAATCCATCAGGGGTATTTATTGAGCGCTTGTTGTGAACAGAACACAAGCGCTAAGTGTTTGGGAGAGACAATCCAACAGAGTTGGTAGAGACTTTCCCTGGCCACAACAAGGAAGGATCTGAGGTGCCGGCTGGCCAGTGCTGAACCAGGAGGAAGAATAGCACTCAGTTCATCCAAGCATCCTGGGGCTGGACGCTGCTCTGTTCTAAAGGAAGACCGAGACCTATTTATTTATTTATTTTACTTCTACATATCTATTCTATTTATTTTATTTTGTTAATATGTTTTGTTTTGTTCTCTGTCTCCCCCTTCTAGACTGAGCCCACTGTTGGGTAGGGACCGTCTCTATGTGTTGCCAACTTGTACTTCCCAAGCGCTTAGTACAGTGCTCTGTACACGGTAAGTGCTCAGTAAATACGATTGATTGATTGATTGATTCAAACCAGCAAGGAGATGGTAGTCTCATGGATGAGCCCTCCCTCAGACTTCAGAGAAGCAGCATGGCCTAGTGGATAGAGATTAGAACAATGTTTGGCACCGAGTAAGTGCTCAACGAATACCATTAAAAAAAGCACTGTTCTAAACACTGAGGTAATAATTATAATAATAATAATGCATTTATTAAGCACTTATTATGTGCAAAGCAGTGTTCTAAGCGCTGGGGAGGTTACAATAATAATAATAATGATGGTATTTGTTAAGCTCTTACTATGTGCAAAGCACTGTTCTGAGCGCTGGAAGGTGATCAGGTTGTCCCACGAGGGGCTCACAGTCTTCATCCCCATTTTCCACATGAGGTAACTGAGGCACAGAGAAGTGAAGTGACTTGCCCAAAGTCACACAGCTGACAATTGGTGGAGCCAGGATTTGAACCCATGACCTCTGACTCCAAAGCCCGGGCTCTTTCCACTGAGCCACGCTCCTTCTCCAAGGAGATACAAGTTAACTAAAAACTAGATACAAGTTAATTAACTTGGACACGGTCCCTGTCCCGCATGGGGTTCACAGTCCAAGTAGGAGGGAGAACAGGAGAACTGAGGCACAGAAAAGTTAAGTGACATGCCCAAGGACACACGGCAAGCAATTGACAGAGCCGGGATTAGAATCCGATTCCCAAGCCAGTGCTCTTTCCACTAGGCCACGCTGGTTCTCACTTATCTGCTCTGGGACCTGGGGGAATTACTTCACTTCTCTGTGCCTCAGTTCACCCATCTTCAAAATGGGGATTCAATACCTGTTCTTTCTCCTACTTAGACTATGAGCCCCTTGCAGGACCTGATTATCTTGATTATCTAATAATAATAATAATAATGGCATTTAGTAAGTGCCGACTATGTTCAAAGCACTGTTTTAAGCACTGGGGAGGTTATAAGGTGATTGTTCCAACTTGTACTTCCCAACTTGTACTTGTACTCGCCAACTTGTACTTCCCAAGCGCTTAGTACAGTGCTCTGCACACAGTAAGCGCTCAATAAATACGATTGATGATGATGATTGTTCCACAACTCCTCCGTCAGTACTTTCACAACACTAAATACTTTTTTTAACGGTATTTGTTAAGCTCTTACTATGTGCCAGGCACTGCTCTAAGCACCAGTGTAGAGACAAGGTCGTCAGGATGGACATAGTCCCTGTCCTGCATGGGGCTCACTGTGTTAATCCCCATTTGACAGATGAGGTAACTGAGGCCCAGAGAAGGGAAGTGACTTGCCCAAGGTCACACAGCAGACAAGTGGCGGAACTGGGATTAGAACCCGGGACCTTCTGACTCTCAGGCCTGTGCTCGCTGTTTCTCACCTCAAGTATTCATTCACAGGTCCCTGTTACAATAATACACACATTTTAAACACACTATTACTTTCTCCCATCTATAATATGTTGTAGTGTTTGTCTCCCTCACTTGATTGTAAATTTAAAGGCAGGGTTGGTGTCTATTTCATTCTACTGTACTCTCCTAAGAGCCTTTATTTCATTTGTATTTGTACCCTTTATTCACCCTTCTCTCAGCCCCAAAACACTTATGTCCATATCTGCAATTTATTTATTTATATTAATATCTGTAACCCCCTCTAGACTGTAAGCTTGTGTGGGCAGGAAATGTGTCTGTCTATTGTTATATTGCTCTCTTCCAAGCGCTTAATACAGTGCTTTGCACACATTAAGTGCTCAATATGATTGATTGACTATTGAGCATTAGGGAAGCAGCGTGGCTTAGTGGAAAGAGCACGGGTTTAGGAGTCAGAGGACGTGGGTTCTAATCCTGACTCCACCACTTGGGTGTTGTGTGACCTTGGGCAAGTCACTTCTTCCCAACTCCACCACTTGGGTGCTGGACTCCAACTCGGGCAAGCCACTTCACTTCTCTGTGCTTCAGTTACCTCATCTGTAAAATGGTTAAGACTGTGAGCCCCACATGGGACTACCTAATGACTTTCTATCTACCCCAATGCTTAGAACAATGCTTGGCACATAATAAGCGCTTAACAAATACCATCTGGTGTGTGCAGAGCCCTGTATTAAGCACTTGAGTAAGTACTTAATAAAGACTATTACTACTACTACTTGGGAGAGTCCAGTTGATATAGCAGAGAAGCAGTGATGCTTAATGGAAAGAGAAAAAACTTGGGAGTCAAAAG
The DNA here is from genome assembly GCF_015852505.1 of Tachyglossus aculeatus. Lineage (NCBI taxonomy): Eukaryota > Metazoa > Chordata > Mammalia > Monotremata > Tachyglossidae > Tachyglossus > Tachyglossus aculeatus. Next base: position 16,267,357 of record NC_052091.1, read on the forward strand.
GATCTGGGTTCTAATCCTGACTCTGTCACTTGTCTGCTGACTGACACTGGGCTTCAGTTACCTCGTCTGTAAAATGGGGATTAAAACTTTAGCTCCATGTGGGACCGGAACTGTGTCTCACCAGATTATCTTGTATCTACTCTAGCACTTAGTACATTGCCTGACACATAGTAAGTGCTTATTAAAAAGCCTTAAAAAAAATTGCGATCCCTGCCCACAAGTAGCATGAAATCTAATGGGGGAGATAGAGAGGAAGGAGAACTGCTTTAATAGCAGAGTAGATAAGAGTTTGGGTGCTGTAACCTGGGGGAAATAGATCATTCATTCATTCATTCATTCATTCTATTGTATTTATTGAGCGCTTACTGTGTGCAGAGCACTGTACTAAGCGCTTGGGAAGTACAAGTTGGCAACATATAGAGACGGTCCCTACCCAACAGCGGGCTCACAGTCTAAAAGGGGGAGACAGACAACAAAACAAAACATATTGACAAAATAAAATAAATAGGGATCAATCTGGGAAGGCTTTCTGGAGGAGGTGGGACTTGAGCGGGACTTTGAAAATGAGGAGAGCTCACTCACTCTCTCACTCAATCGTATTTATTGAGCGCTTACTGTGTGCAGAGCACTGTACTAAGCCCTAGGGAAGTGCAAGTTGGCAACATATAGAGACGGTCCCTACCCAACAGTGGGCTCGCAGTCTAGAAGGGGGAGACAGAGAACGTGAAAAAGCTCTGGGAGAGAGCCTACAAATGACCAAACAAACATAAATTAAAAAAACCTAAACCCCAACCATGGCCAAGGGAATGAAAAACCTCGGGGAGAAAGGCAGATTGGTGTTGAGGCCCCACGTGCAATCTCTCTCTCTCTCTTCTTCCCAAGTGGGGGGTCCCAGGGAAGCATGAAAACGGGGGCTATCTGGGCTGCCCGCCTCACCTGGAACTGCACAGGGAGACCCGGCGGCGACGGTGGAGTTGTCGTTCTGACCCGTGACGAGGTGGCGGTCCAGTACCACGTGCACGGCATCCGGCTGGCTGGCGCTGAAAGTGGCCCCGGGGTCTTTGGCGAAGTCCTCCAGGATGATGGGCAGGCTGGCGAAGCCCGGCTGGCGGATCAGCTCCTCTACGGACGGCCCGGTCCTGCTGTAATCTCGGAACACCCAGGACTTGTCTTCCTTCGTTGCACGGCATAAAGCGGCGGCACCGTGGCCCACGGCGCAAATCGGCGGTCTGCGGTCTGACTGATTCAAAGAGGGAGACAGCTCCTGGCAGGAGGCCAGAGGCGAGAGAGCGAGGTTGGGAAGAATGGAGAGAGGGAACCGAGGCGCGGTAGGAGAAGAGCGGATATTACAGTCAGAGGATGTAGGTTCTAATCCCAGCTCCTCCAAATGTCTGCTGCGTGACCTTGGGCAAGTCGCTTCACTTCTTTGTGCCTCCGTTTCCTCATCTGTAAAATGGGGATTAAGACTGTGAGCCCCATGTGGGACGGGGACTGTGTCCAACCTGATTATCTTGAATCTACCCCAGTGCTTAATACAGTGTCTGATACATAGTAAGTACTATGAGAAGCAGCATGGCTCAGTGGAATGAGCCTGGGCTTTGGAGTCAGAGGTTATGGGTTCAAATCCCTGCTCTGCCAACTGTCAGCTGGGTGACTTTGGGCAAGTCACTTAACTTCTCTGTGCCTCAGTTACCTTAAAATGGGGATTAAAACTGTGAGCCCCCTGTGGGACAAACTGATCACCCTGTAACCTCCCCAGCGCTTAGAACAGTGCTTTGCACATAGTAAGCACTTAATAAATGCCATTATTATTATTACTATTATTATTATTATTGCTTCCATGACATTGATCACGCAGAAACAACACGGCCTAGTGATTCAAGTTTGGGCACGAGCGTCAGAAGGACCTGGGCTCTCATCCCAGCTCCGCCACTCGTCTGCTGTTGGACCGTGGGCAAGGCACTTAACTCTTCTGGGCCTCAGTACCTCATCTGTAAAATGGGGATTAAGACTCTGAGCCCCATGTGGGACAGGGCCTGTGTCCAAACTGATTATCTTGTATCAACCCCAGAGCTTAGAACAGAGTCTGGCACATAGTAAGTGCTTAACAAATACCTTAAAAATAATCTTCAAGGTGACTTCGAACTAACAGGGGCCCAGAGAAGCCGATGATGATAAGGCTGATGCAGGCTGTGCGTATAAGGAGATTTCTGTCCCGCTCAAAAGGCCGTACCTGGGCTCTGTCCGGTTTTAGCCGGGAGCAGTGCAACCTAATGGGAAAATCCCAAGCCTGAGAGTCAGAAGGACCCGGTTTCTAATCCCAGCTCCACCACTCGTCTGTTGTATGACCTTGGGCAAGTCACTTCACTTCCCTATGCCTCAGTTACTTTGCCTGCCAAATGGGGACTCTGAGCTTTATGTGGGACAAGGACTGTGTCAACCTGATTAACTTGTATCTTTCCCAGTGTTTAGGCACGCAGTATGCACTTAAGAAATACCATAAATAAAAAAGGGGGATGTAGAGCGTCTTCAAGATATCTATAGGTCTGCCTGTTTACAAGGAAGATAATAACAACTAAGGTATTTGTTCAGCATTTACTACGGGTCAAGCATTGTTCTAAGCATTGAGGTGGATACGCTAATCATTCATTCATTCAATCATATTTCTTGAGCGCTTACTGTGGGCAGAGCACTGTACTAAGTGCTTGGGAAGTACAAGTTGCCAGACACAGTCCCCATCACAAGTAAAAGGGAGAACACTTATCGAATTTCCATTTTACAGATGTGGAAACTGAGGCACCGAGAAGTGAAGCGATTTGCCCAAGGTCATATAGCAGCGTGAGAAGTGGCATGGCTCAGTGGAAAGAGCACGGGCTTTGGAGTCAGAGGTCATGGGTTCAAAGCCCCGCTCTGCCAATTGTCAGCTGTGTGACTTTGGGCAAATCACTTAACTTCTCTGTGCCTCAGTTACCTCATCTGTAAAACGGGGATTAAGACAGTGAGCCCCCACTGGGATAACCTGATCACCTTGTAACCTCCCCAGCGCTTAGAACAGTGCTTTGCACATGCTAAGCGCTTAATAAATACCATCATCATTATTATTATATAGCAGACAAGCAGCAGAGCCAGATTAGAACCCAGGTGCTCCAACTCCTAGGCCCATGATCTTTCCGGTACGTGGCACCGCTTTTCTCAATCTCTTCGGATTGTTCCCAGCATGCCACTGGAGGAGCAGGATTTTCCCTAACAGGTGGTCAGACTTAATCTCAAAAAGAATTGCCTTTGCCAATCAGGGGAGCTGAAGCCAGCAGGTACTCCGGAGACCCTGGCCAGCTCTGTAAAGACCCCTCGGCTTTCAAGCCTATTTTACCCTATCCTGCCTTGATGACTGTATCAGCCTCCTTGCTGACCTCCCTGCCTCCTTTCTCTCCCCACTCCGGTCCATACTTCATTCTGCTGCCCGGATCATTTTTCTATAAAAATGCTCAGTCCAGGTTTCCCCACTCCTCAAGAACCTCCAGTGGTAGCGAACCCACCTCCACATCCAACTGAAACTCCTGACCACGGGCTTTAAAGCACGCAATAACCTTGCACCCCCTAAGTGTTGTAAAAATATAACAGGCACATTCCCAGCCCAAAATGAGATTACAGTCTAGAGGGGGAGACCAGCATTAATATAAATAAATAAATTACGGATATGAACATAAATACAGTGGGGTTGGGAGAAGGGGATGAATAAAGGGAGCAAGTCAGGGCGATGTAAAGAGACCGGATGAAAAGGAAAAGAGGGTTTAATCAAGGAAGTCCTCTTGGCCTTCAATAAGGCTTTTAAGGAGGGGAAAGTCGGATATGAAGAGGGAGGTCATTCCAGGCCAGAGGCAGGACATGGGCAAGAGATCAGTGTTGAAATAGACAAGATAGAGATAGAGTGAGAAGGTTGGCACCAGAGGAGCAAAGAGTGTGGGCAGGGTTGTAATAGGAGAGTAGTAATAATAATAATAATAAATAATAATGTTGGTATTTGTTAAGCGCTTACTATGCACAAAGCGCTGTTCTAAGCACTGGGGAGAATACAAGGTGATCACGTTGTCCCACATGGGGCTCACAGTCTTAATCCCCATTTTACAGATGAGGGAACTGTGGCACAGAGAAGTGAAGTGACTTGCCCAAAGTCACACAACTGACAGTTGGCAGAGCAGGGATTTGAACCCATGAACTCTAACTCCAAAGCCTGGGCTCTTTCCACTGAGCATGCTCTTTTAATAATGAGATAAGGAAGGGGGGGCAAGGCGATTGAATGCTTTAAAGCTGATATTAAGAATGTTTTTGTTTGATGCAGCAATGGATGGACTACTACTGGAGGTTCTTACAGAGTGGGGAAACTTGGATTGAACATTTCTGTAGAAAAAGGATCCGGGTAGCAGAGTGAAGTGTGAACTGGAATGGGAAGAGACAGGAGGCAGGGAGGTCAGCGAGGATATGATAATCAAGATGGCATAGGAAAACTGCTTGGATTAATGTGGTAGCACTTTGATGGAGAGGAAAGGATGGATCTTAGAGATGTTGTGGAGGTTGGACCAACAGGATTTAGTGATAGGCTGAATATGTGGGTTGAATGAGGGACAGAAGTCAAGGAGAACGCTATGGTTAAGGACAGGAAGGATGGCGGTACTGTCTATAGTGCTGGGAAAGTCAGAGGAAGGACAGGATTTGGGTGGGAAGATAAGGAGTTCAGTTTTTGATCTATTAAAGTTTGAGGTGCCGGTGGGACATGTGAGTAGAGATGTTTTGAAGTGGGAGGAAAAGCGAGACTACAGAGAGGGAGAGAGATCAGGGCAGGAGATGTAGATTTGGGTATCATCTGCATAGAGGTGGTAACTGAACCCACGGGAGTGAATGAGTTCTCCAGGGAAGTAGGTGTAGATGAGAATAAAAGGAGACCCAGAACTGAGCCTTGAGGGGGGTGGGAGGCAGAGAAGGAGCCCGTGAAAGAGACTGAGAATGATAGGAGAAGAGAGATAGGAGAAGAACCAGGAGATGACAGTCAGTGAAGCCAAGGTTGGATAATGTTTCCAGGAGAAGGGACAGGTTGACACTGTTGAAGGCAGCTGAGGGGTCGAGGAAGAATAGGATGGAGTAGAGATCACTGGATTTGGGCAAGAAGGAGATCATCGGTGACCTTTGAGAGGGCGGTTTCTGTGGAGTGAAGGGGATGGAAACCAGATTAGAGGGATCAAGAACAGAATTGGAGGAGAGAAATTTGAGACAGCAAGTATAGACAACTTGTTCAAACAGTTTGGAAAGGAATTGTAGGAGGGAGATGGGGCAATAGCTGGAGGGAGCCGTGGTGTTAAGGGAGGGTTTTTTTTAGGATAGGGGAGAAATGGGTATGTTTGAAAGCAGTGGGGAAGAAGCCACTGGAGAGGGAACAGCTGAAGATGGTGGTGAGGGAGGGAAGATTGGAGGGGGAATGCGTTTTAATAAGATACGAAGGGATGGGGTCAAATGCTCAGGTGGAGGGAGTGGCCACTGGAGTTTACAGGGCAGCAGGGCATGAATGGCAGAGTATCAAGGTCAGCAGAGGTTAGTGGTCAGCAGAGCATGGATGGCAACATTTGCAGAGAGAGTATGTGGGGAGGTCAGCTGTGCCCCTATAGAAAAAGCATAGAGGTCATCAGAGGTTAGAAGTCAGCAAAGCATGGATGGCAGCATAGCTTAGTGGAAAGAGCACAAGCTTGGGAGTCAGAGGTCATGGGTTCTAATCTCAGCTCAGCCACTGGTCAGCTGTGTGACTTTGGGCAAGTCACTTACTGGGCCTCAGTTCCCTCATCTGTAAAATGGGGATTAAGACCATGAGCCCCACGTGGGACACCCTGATGACTTTGTATCTACCCCAGCACTTAGAACAGTGCTTGACCCATAGTAAGTGCTTAACAAATACCATCAATATCGTTATTATTATCATTATTATCCACAGAGAGAGCAAGGAGGTCAGAAAAACCTAGAGGTCAGCCGTCGGGAGGGTTCGGAGGTGAGCAGACCACAGAGTGTGGAAGGCTGCAGTTGGCTGAGGTCAGCAGAGCAGGGAAGTCTTCAGTTTACAGTGTGGAACTGAGGCATCCCCAAAAGTCAGAGGTCAGAAGTCCACAGAGACCATTCAGAAGTCACAGAACATACTAGTCTGCAAAGCATGGATGTCACAGTCTGCAGAACACACCCGAACCCTAACCCCAGCCCAGAGAAGCTTAGTACAGTGCCTGGCAAACAGTAAGTGCTCAATAAATACAATTAATTGATTGATTGATCGATTGATTGATTGGAAAAGGAGCGAAGGGTCAGCAGAACAGGCAGGCCCGCATTCTGCAGAGAGTGAGAATCAGGGACTCACAGTGAGAAATCTTCAAAGGGACTGTGGAGGGAGCACAGTGTAAAATTGAGGAGTCCCTCGTGATTTCTGATCTCTACCTTCTGTGAACCCCCAATTCTCACTCCAGGGGTGTGGAGATAGTAGCGGGTAGATAAGTAGATCGGCAGTTTCCCTCCAGACAAACATTTAAATTCACGGCATCAGGATGGGTGTTCATCGGTCCCTGCAGGGAAATGTACCCCGATTTGAGGGCGCGACCCCACTGGACAAGCCCAAGGAACTGAGCCTCGGCCATGGTGGGGAGATGCCAGGCAAGCTAGCCCTCGGGCCCCCAGGCTCTGGATACGAAAGAAACTGGCACTTCCAAGGGAAACAAAGCATTTGACAGGTCAGAAAGACTTCCTTGGAAACTCTCTGACAATATGCAAGAAAACATGCCAGCTGAACAGGAGGTACTTACAGTCCACTGGGCCATTTTTGTTTGGTTGTTTTAAATGATACTGTTAAAGCACTTACTATGTGCCAGGCACTGTGCTAAGCACTGGGGTGGACTCTAAGATAATCAGGTTGCACACAGTCCCTGTTCCGCACAGGGCTCACAATCATAATCCCCATTTTACAGATGAGGTAACTGAGGTGTAGAGAAGTTGAGTGACTTGCCCAAGGTCGCGCAGAAGCAGTGAGACCTAGTGGATTGTGCACAGGCCTGGGAATCAGAAGGCCCTGGGTTCTAATCCCGGCTCTGCCACTTGTCTGCCGTGTGACCTTGGGCAAGTCACTTTACTTCTCTGGACCTCAGTGACCTCATCTATAAAACGGGGATTAAGACTGTGAATCCCATGTGGGACAGGGCTGTGTCCAACTTGGTTTGCTCGTTTCCACCTCAGTGCTTAGTACGGTGCTTGGCACATATTAAGCCCTTAACTGATGTCATCATTATTACTAAGTGGCCGAGCAGGAATTAGAACCCGGGTCCTTCTGATTCCCAGGCCCGTGCTCTGTCCATTAGGCCAAACTACTTCTCGTTCCCGATTGCTCCTGAGATTGGAGGGAGCCTCGGTACAGTTGTGGTATCAGGAAAAGTAATAGCATTTATTGAGCACCCTGTGGGCACAGTACACTGTACTAGGTGCTTGGGAAGTACAGAATAACCAAGTGACAAATTCTTGTGCCCTCTAACAGGGGAGACAAAAACCAGAATATTTACACCATCAAAATAAATAAATCAAATGGACATATTCTCCACCTGGACTGTAAGATCCTTGTGGTCTGGGAACATGCCTACCAAATCCTTTATATTGTCCTCTCTCAAGGGCTGAGTAGAGTGCTCTGCACACAGTAAGTGCTCAATAAATATGATTGATTACTTGATGAATTAATTAGTTGATTGAATCTCTGATAACGGCACTCTCCCAAGCTCTTACTAAAGTGCTCTGCACACAGTAAGGACTCAATAAATATGATTGATTGATCGACACTGAAAACTAAGTGCTAAGGAAGGTGTAAATAAGTTCACAGACTCACAAGGAAGTAGGACTGAGCCCCCTCCTTCCTCTCCGCTTCCCCATCCCCCCACCCTACCTCCTTCCCCTCCCCACAGCGCCTGTATATATGTTTGTACAGATTTATTACTCTATTTATTTTACTTGTACATATTTACTATTCTATTTATTTTATTTTGTTAATATGTTTTGTTTTGTTGTCTGTCTCCCCCTTCTAGACTGTAAGCCCGTTGTTGGGTAGGGACCGTCTCTATATGTTGCCCACCTGTACTTCCCAAGTGCTTAGTACAGTGCTCTGCACACAGTAAGCGCTCGATAAATACGATTGATTGAATGAATGAATAAATAGGAGAACCTGGGTCCTGGGTTCTAATTCCCGTTCTGCCATTTGCCTAACGTGTGACTTCGGGTATGTTGCTTAACTGCTCCGTGCCTGAGTTTTCTCATCTTTAAACTGCGACAGAGACTGTGTCTGACATTTTTAACTTGCACTGACTCCAGTGCTTAGAACAGTCCTTGACATATAGTGAGTGCTTAACGAAAACCATAATCATCATTATCAAAGTGCTAGAGTTGGCCGAAGAGATGATATGATCCAGGACGCTGGGCGACAAATCAGGGAAGACTTGGAGGAGACAGTGGGACTTGGAGGAATGGGAAGAGAGTTGGGGGCCTTTCTAATGTGGAGAGGGAAGGACCCAGGCTGGGGGCAGGGGGTGGGTACGGAGTGAATGAGAGGAGATGGCGGAGGGAGAGTGAGGAACGCGACCCAGGAAGAAGGCTATCCTGGAAGGAACGAGGATTCAAGATTGGGGAGGAGTGGGAAAAGAGAGCGGATAGTTCAGGTGGGACCAGAGGGTGAAGAGTCTGAAAGCCAATCAATCAGACAAACAAATAGATAGATAGTTCACACACGCATGCACCCAGACACACAAATACACACATATCTACATGCAAACACATATACTCCCAGAGGCGCACAACTGTGTGCACATGTGCAAACAAAAACAAAAAACCCCCTATCTCTGTGGTACTATACTCTCCCGAGCACTTAATTCAGTGTTCTGAACACAGTAAGCGCTCAATAAATACAACTGATTGATTGATTGGACAGGGAATGTGATTACCAACTTTGTGGTATTGTAATGATAATAACAATGATGGCATTTATTAAGCGCTTACTATGTGCAAAGCACAGTTCTAAGCACTGGGGAAGTTACAAGGTGATCTGGTTGTCCCATGGGGGGCTCACAATCTTCATCCCCATTTTACAGATGAGGGAACTGAGGCCCAGAGAAGTGAAGTGACTTGCCCAAAGTCACACAGCTGACAATCGGTGGAGCAGGGGTTTGAACCTATGCCCTCTGACTCCAAAGCCCGGACTCTTTTCCACTGAGCCACGCTGCTTCTCTATTGTACCCTCCCAAGCACTTAATACAGTGCTCTGCATACAGTGAGCACTCAAAAATATCATTAATAGATAAATCGCTGATCTTGTACCGCTCCTAGCCATTATCCCAGTGCTTCGCACAGAGTAAGCATTTGCCAAACACAATTATGATTATTATCCTTAGGTCTTTGCATTCCGGCCACTCTTCTCTGCTTGAAACGGTGCCCTCCTCGATGGTGGCAAGGGGGTTCAGGATGCATGATTCATTAAATCATATTTATTGAGCACTTACTGTGTGCAGAGCCCTCTGGGAACGCTCCTTTTTTTGTTTTGTGGGTTGCCGGTTCCCTTACCCTCCTCAGCAGGGCAAGAGTAGCCTGCTTAATGATCTTGTATCTACCCCTAGGCTTAGCATAGTGTTTATCACACAGTAATAATGATAATAATGATGGCATTTGTTAAGTGATTACTATGTGCAAAGCACTGTTCTTAGCGCTGGGAAGGATACAAGGTGATCAGGTTGTCCCACGGGGGGCTCACAGTCTTAATCTCCATTTTACAGATGAGGTCACTGAGGCACAGAGAATAATAATAATAATGATGGTATTTGTTAAGCGCTTACTATGTGTGAAGCACTGTTCTAAGTGCTGGGGGGATACAAGGTAATCAGGTTGTCCCACATTCATTCAATTGTATTTATTGAGCGCTAACTGTGTGCAGAGCACTGTACTAAGCACTTGGGAAGTACAAGTTGGCAACATATAGAGACGGTCCCTACCCAACAGTGGGATCACAGTCTAGAAGGGGGAGACAGACAACAAAACAAAACATATTGACAAAATGAAATAAATAGAATAGTAAATATGTACAAGTAAGATTAGTAGAGTAATAAATCTGTACAAACATATATACAGGTGCTGTGGGGAGGAGAAGGAGGAAGGGCGGGGGGGATGGGGAGGGGGAGAGGAATGGGGGGGCTCAGTGTGGGAAGGCCTCTTGGAGGAGGTGAGCTCTCAGTAGGGCTTTGAAGGGAGAAAGAGAGCTAGCTTGGCGGATGCGCAGAGGGAGGGCATTCAGTAAGTGCTTAACCGATACCACAATCAATCGATCAATCGGTGGTATATATTGTGTGCTTACTGTGTGCAGAGCACTTGGGAAAGTACAATATGACAGAGTTGGTAGACACGTTCCCTGTCCACAACCAGTTCACAGTCTAGAAGGGGAGACAGACTTTCATATAGAGAATTGATATTATTACTATTACCGTTGTTGTTGTTACTGGGCCCAAGCTTCATCCTGGAGCGCCTGCCTGCCCTGGGGCTGTAAACGACCCCCCGGGTCGGGGCAGGGCTCGCTCAGAGCACTGATTCTCTCCTCCGGGCAGCTGTGGTGGCTTCTTGAGTGATGGCATCCCGTTCCCTGTGGAACAGAGCTGAGGGTGGGTTTTGTTCTCTGTCTCCCCCTTCTAGACTGTGAGCCCACTGTTGGGTAGGAACTGTCTCTATATGTTGCCAACTTGGACTTCCCAAGCGCTTAGTACAGTGCTCCGCACACAGTAAGCGCTCAATAAATATGATTGATTGATTGATTGATTGGAGGCAGGGGAGTAGTGCTTCTAGGGGTGGGGGGCTCCGGGCCTAGGCTCCCTGAAGGAGGTGGGACTGGGGAGGAGGGCTGGGAGAGGGGTTGGCTCTGCCCTTGTGCCCCCTGCCCACTCACAGGCCCTGCCCAGGGCTTTTTCCAAGGTCCTGATCTTGGGATTGGGCACAGGAAATGGCTGCTTCTTCCATGGGCTTCGGGGCCCCCTCGTGGTCTCAATGAGCTCCTGATGCTTCCCAATTCATTCATTTATTCAATCGTACTTACTGAGCGCTTACTGTGGGCAGAGCACTGGACTAAGCGCTTGAAAAGTACAAGTCGGCAACATAGAGAGACGGTCCCTACCCAACAGCGGGCTCACAGTCTAGAAGGGGGAGACAGACAACAAAATCATAATGGTGGTATTTGCTAAGCGCTTACTACGTGCAAAGCACTGGGGAGGATACAGGGTGATCAGGTTGTCCCACTTAGGGCTCACAGTCTTCACCCCCATTTTACAGATGAGGTAACCGAGGCACAGAGAAGTTAAGTGGCTTGCCCAAGGTCATGGGTTCTAATCCCAGCTCTGCCACTTGTCAGCTGTGTGACTTTGGGCAAGTCACTTCACTTCTCTGTGCCTTAGTTACCTCCTCTGTAAAATGGGGATAAAGACAATGAGCCCCACGTGGGACAACCTGATTACCTTGTATCTTCCCCAGTGCTTAGAACAGTGCTTGGCACATAGTAAGCACTTAACAAATATCATTATTATTATTATTATTATTATTATGTGAGAAGCAGCATGGCCTAGTGGAAAGAACATGGACTTGGGAGTCAGAGGATGTGGGTTCTAAGCTCAGTTCTGCCGCTTGTCTGCTGTGTGACCTTGGGCAAGTCACTTAACTTCTCTGGGCCTCAGTTCCCTCATCTGTAAAATGGGGATTAAGACTGTGAGCCCCTTGTGGGACAACCTGATTACCTTGCATCTACCCCAGTGCTTAGAACAGGGCTTGGCACATAGTAAGCGCTCACCAAGTACTATAAACTTAACAAGTTCTATAACTGTTATTATTACCTTCCCCTTTCCCATCCACATGCTTAGTACAGCACTCTGCCCAAAGTAAACCCTCAATAAATACCACTGATTGATTGATTTCCCAGTAAAGCAAAGCCAAAGTGCAAGCCATGTAGAGAAGAGATTCATGTTAACTGGGCCTTGAGTGAATGATTCACCCTGTCTACAGTGGAGAAGCCACTTGGCCTAGTGGAAAGAACACCACCCTGGGAATCAGGTGACCTGGGTTCTAATCCCATCTCTGCCACCTGCCTGCTCTGGGTCTTTAGCTGTGCCTCACTCTCCTCATCAGCAAAATGAGAATTCAATAGCTACTCTCCTGCCCCTTTAGACTGGGAATCCCAGTTGAGACAAGGATTGTGTCCAACCAGTATATTTCACAGCGTTTCACACAGTACTTGTCATAGAGTAAGCCCTTACCAAATTCCACGATAAAGTGCGTCGGTTTAGGCAATTTCTGCTAGCCCAAAAGTTTGGTGCTTTGTTGAATAAAGTGAACTAAATCCCAACTTCCCACGGTGTGATCTGGCTCAGTAAAAAGTACCAGACCTGAAGGAGTCAGGTGCCATATCTGAAACGGTAAGGGGCTGACCAGTTAGCTACTGGATTGTCCAATAAAAAATTGGGCCCATGCAGCATGACCTTGGGCAAGTCACGCTGAGAAGCAGCATGGCCTGGTGGATGGAGCACCGTCCTGGAGTCAGGAAGACCTGAGTTCCAATCCTGGCTCTACCACTTTACCGTGGGATCTTGAGCAAGTCACTTAACTTCCCTGAGCTTCAGTTACCACATTCTGTAGACTGGGGATTAAGATTGTGGGTTCCATGTGGGACAGGGACTGTTCCCAACCTTATTAGCTTGTATCTACCCCAGCGCTTAGAACAGTGTTTGACACATAGTAAGAGCTTAACAAATACCATCATTATTATTATTTTTAACTTCTCTGTGCCTCAGATACCTCATCTGTAAAATGGGGATTAAGACTGTGAGCCCTATGTGGGACGGGGACTGTGTTCAACCTGATTAACTTGAATCTATCCCAGCACTTAGTACAGTGCCTGCCACATAGTAAGAGCTTAACAAATATCACTAAAAGAAAAAAATCCTAGGCCTTCATCCTCCAGCTGGCTGCGGACTCCCCCTGTCAGCTGCTAGTGGCTCCAGTCAGCCTGGACTCCCTGGACTCTCCCAGCTCACTGGAGCTCTGATCTCCCCCAGAGCCCTCTCCTCCACCTGACTGTCCATCACTGTAGACACCACCACTGTCCTGGAGAAGCAGCGTGGCTCAGTGGAAAGAGCACGGGCTTTGGAGTCAGAGGTCATGGGTTCAAACCCCAGCTCCGTCAATTGTCAGCTGTGTGACTTTGGGCAAGTCACAACTTCTCTGTGCCTCAGATACCTCATCTGTAAAATGGGGATTAAGAATGTGAGCCCCCTGTGGGACAACCTGATCACCTTGAAACCTCCCCAGCGCTTAGAAGAGTGCTTTGCACATAGTTAGCACTTAATAAATGCCATTATTATTCTTATTATTATTATTATTATCCTCTCTGTCTCACAAGCCTGCAAGCCTGCTATTATCTTTGACGCACCTCTTCCAGTCAACCCACATATTCAGTCTGTCATGAAATTCTGTCAGTTCTTCCTTCTTAATATCTCTAGCATCTGCCCCTCTCCTCCAAGCTGCCCCATGGGTCCATGCACTTGTCTTGGTCTACAGTGGCCTCCTTCCTGACCTCCCTTCCTCCAGCCTCTCCTTGTTCTGGTCCAACCTAAACTCTGCTGCCTGGACCACTTTTCTAAAGAACCGTTCTGTGCATTCATTCATTTATTCATTCATTCAATCGTATTTACGTATTTAGCACTGTACTAAGCACTTGGAAAGTACAATTCCTCAATAGAGAGAGACATTCCCTGCCCATGCCAGGCTTGCAGTCTAGAAAATGACTTTTCACTCTTCAAAACCCTTCTAAGGTTGTCCACTAATCACTACACCAAAAAGAAACTCCTTACCATTGACTTTAAGGCGATGAATCAGCTCTTCCCTTCTTACCTAACCTTGCTCCTCTCCCATTACCACCCGGCTCTCACACTTCACTCCTCTAATGCCAACCTACTTACCGCACTTCGGTCAATCAATCAATCGGATTTATTGAGTGCTTACTGTGTACAGAGCACTGTGCTAAGCACTTGGGAGAGTACAATACAACTTGTACTTCTCAAGCGCTTAGTATAGTGCTCTGCACACAGTAAGTGCTCAATGAATACGATTGAATGAATGAATGGATGAATAGTGTTTGTAGACATGTTCCCTGCCCACAACAAGCTTAAAGCCTAGTGGGGGAGACTGATGTTAATATTCATTCATTCATTCATTCAATTGTATTTATAGAGTGCTTACTGTGTGCAGAGTACTGTACTAAGCACTTGGGAAGGACAAGTTGGCAACATAGAGGGATGGTCTCTACCCAACAACGGGCTCACAGTCTAGAAGGGGGACATAAAGAAACATTAATAATCATTACGGGTATGCACATAAGTGCTGTGGGGCTGAGGGAGAGGTGAATAAAGTGTGTAGATCCAAGTGCAAGGACGATGGAAAAGGGAGTGGGAGAAGAGGAAATGAGAGTCTAGTTGGGGAAAGTCTCTTGGAGGAGATGGGCCTGTCCAATATGAAGAGGGAGCGTGTTCCAGGCCCGAGGCAGCATGTGGGCAAGAGATCCCCTGTGAGAGAGACAAGATTGAGGTACAGTGAGCAGATTGGCATTATTAGACGAGCGAAGTGAGTGGGCTGGGCTGTAGAGGAGAGTAGCGAGGTGAGGTAGGAGTGGGCAAGGTGCTTTTTATAGCTGATGGTGAGGAGTTTCTGTTTGATGCTGAGGTGGATGGGCAAATGCTGGAGATTTTTTAGAAGAGGGGAAACATGAAATGAAGGTTTTTGTAGAAAAATGATCCTGGCAGCAGAGAGAAACAGCATGGTGTAGCAGATAGAGCACGAGCCTAAGAGTCAGATGGTCATGGATTCTAATCCCAGCTCCACCACTTCTCTGTTCTGTAACCATGGGCAAGTCACTTCACTTCTCTAGGCCTCAGTTACCTCATCTCTAAAATGGGGGTTAAGACTGTGAGTCCCATATGGGACAGGGACTGTGTCCAACCTGATTACTTTGTATCTACCCCAGGGTTTATAACGGTGCCAGGCACATAGTAAGCACATAGCAAATACCATCATTATTAACATTATTATTATTAAGTATGGACTAAAGTGGGGAGAGACACTCAGTCTCGACTTTCTCCCTGTCAACTCCTTGCTGCCTCCAGCCTGGAACCCCAGCATGGCCTAGTGGATAGAGCTCGGTTCTGAGAGTTAGAAGGACCTTGGTTCTAATTCCAGCTCCACCACTCGTCTGCTGTGTGACCTTGGGCAAGTCACTTCACACCTCTGGGCCTCGGTTAACTAATCTGTAAAATGAGGATTAAGTCTGTGAGCCCCTTGTGGGACTTGGACTGTGTCCATTCTGATTAGTTTGTATCTGCCCCAGTGCTTAGGACAGTGCCCGGCACGTAGTAAGCACTTAACTGATACCATTAAAAAACAAACAGATAAGAACACCCTTCATATCCCAGAGACCACCACTCTCCCCATTTTCAAAGTCCTATTAAATTAATAATTCCTCCAAGATGCCTTCCCTAATCTCTTATCTCCGTATCCTATTTTTCCTCCCTACTGTAATCTCCTACCTATAATTTATTTTATTGTCTAGCTCCCAATTAGATTATAAATTCCTTGTCTACATGTCTACTAACTCTATGTCTACTAACTAACATGTTTAAACTGTCTCCTAGACTGTGATCCTGTTTTTAGGTAGGGATTGTCTCTAGTTGTTGCTGAATTCTACTTTCCAAGCGCTTAGTACAGTTCTCTACACACAATAAGTGCTAAATAAATACGATTGTATGAATGAATGAATGTCTACTAACTCTATTGTACTGTCCTCTCCCAAGCGCTTTATACAGTCCTCTGCCCACAGTAAGTCCTCAATAAGCACCACTGATTGATTGATTGATCAAGTCTCAAGGTGGGCAGTGTGAGGTTAGAGTCCTAGAGAAGCCCCAAACCACCAGAGCAGGAAACATTGGGTTTCTGCAACAGAGCCATGAATAATAACTAGCCCAACATCGATCAGTCAATCAATCAATCATATTTATCGAGTGTTTACTGAGTACAGAGCACTGTACTTAGCACTTGGGACAGTAAGATATAACAGAGCTGGGAGAAACATTCCTTGCCTATAGCAAGCCTACAAGCCACAACAAGAAAGGGAGACAGACATTAATATAAATGAATGATTTATAATATACGGATTATAGATATGCACATGAGTGTTGTGGGGTTGAGGGTGGGGAGAATATCAAATGCCCAAAGGTCACAGATCCAAGAAGCAGCAGAGAGGCAGCTTGGCTCAGTGGAAAGAGCGCGGGCTTGGGAGTCCGAGGTCATGGGTTCTAATCCCGGCTCAGCTGCTTATCAGCTGTGTGACTTTGGGCAATTGACTTCACTTCTCTGTGCCTCAGTTACCTCATCTGGAAAATGGGGATTAAGACTGTGAGCCCCATGTGGGACGGCCTGATTACCTTGTATCTCCCCCAGTGCTTGGCACATAGTAAGTGCTTACCAAATACCAAAACTACTATTATTATTATCCAAGAGCATCGACAATGCACAAGGGAGAAGGAGCCGGGGGGGAAGAAGGCTGAACTGGGGAAGGCCTCTTGGAGGAGACGTGACCTTAATTATGCTTTGAAGGTGGAGAGAGTGGTGGTCCGGTGTCTATGGAAGGGGAGGGAATACCAGGCTGTGGAGAGGATGTGGGCAAGGGGTGGATGGCGAGATAGATGAGATCGGGGCACGGGGAGTAAGTATCGCTGGAGAAGCAGAGTATGGCGGGATAGGACATCAGCCAGGTGAGGTAGGAGAAGGCAAACTGATGGAGTGTTTTCAATCCAATGGTGAGGAGTTTCTGTCTGATGCGGGGGTGGATAGGCAGCTATTGGAGGTTCTTCAGGAGCGGGGAGACACGGACCGAACTGTGAGCCTGCTGTTGGGTTGGGACCGTCTCTATATGTTGCCAGCTTGTACTTCCCAAGCGCTTAGTACAGTGCTCTGCACACAGTAAGTGCTCAATAAATACGATTGAATGAATGAATGAATGAACAATTTGGTAGAAAAATGATCCAGGCTGCAGAGTGAAGTATGGACTGGAGTGGGGAGAGACAGGAGGCAGGGAGGTCAGCAGCAGATGCAGTAGTTAAGGCAGGATAGGATAAGTGGACACAACAAATGCCACTGCCTCCACTAATAAATCAATGAATTGATAGTATTTTTTGAGCATTTACTCTGGACAAAGCACTAGAAGAGAAGCATCTTGGCTTAGGGGAAAGACAACAGCCTAGGGAGTCAGAAGACTTGGGTTCTGATCCCAGCTCCTCCACTTGACTGCTGTGTGACTTTGGGCAATCACTTCACTTCTCTTGGCCTCAGTTATCTCACCTGTAAAACGGAAATTAAGACTGTGAGCCCTGTGAAGGATAGGGACTGTGTCCAACCTAATTATGGGGTTGGGGAAGCAGCCCAGAGGCAAGATCCCGGTCCTGGGAGTTAGAGGACCTGGGTTCTAATCCCGGCTCTGTCAGTTGCTTGCTGTATGACCTTGGGCGAGTCACTTAACTTCTCTGTGCCTCAGTTTCCTCAACTGTAAAATGGGGGCTAAATATGCAATAGACTGTGAGCCTCATGCTGGACAGGGACTATGTCTGACCTAATTAACCTCTACGTACCCCAGCACTTAGAACAGTGTTCGATGCAGAGTAAACCCTTAACAAATATCATTTTTTAAAATTGAATTAATAGAAATGCAGGCCCACAGGAGACATGTCCACCAACTGACTGTGAGCCCATTGTTGGGTAGGGACTGTTTCTATATGTTGCCAACTTGTACTTCCCAAGCGCTTAGTACAGTGCTCTGCACACAGTAAGCGCTCAATAAATACGATTGAATGAATGAATGAATGAATGAATGAATGAATGAATGAATGAACTGACCTTTGAAACGCAGCTCCCCCAAGAATCACGGCTGGGGGTTGGGGAAGGTGGGAGATGATGGAATTCTCATTATAGGAGATTTAACATTCCCACTTCAAATTAGGGACAGATAATGTCACCTGCGATCCATTGTGTATTTTTCATTCTGGAGACTGGAGATGGTATCATTTTTTCCATTCAGAGAGAAATGGGTTTAAAGGGCTTTTCACACCATCCTTTCACTCAGGAAAGGAGCCGCCAGAATCTTGAAAACTAGCTGTGCTCACCCTTAACACAGGCTATGTACCAGCAGCTGATGTTCCATCAGAGAGAAAAAAAATTAAAGGCCATAATGTACTAATATAGATACCCATAAGGAGCGAGGATCTTAAACACTCCTAAAAATAAATGTAGCTGAAAAAGACCCCTTAAAAACAGCTGTCGATGTTGGAGATTTAATTAAAACGTAATTAGTTATACATTCTACTTGGAAATGAATAAGCTTCTGATGGCCCCTCAACCACGCTGAATTTTCATTTATATTCATCCGCGGTCTGAGACCCTGGAAGGCAGACTTCACCATGAGGTAGGAACAACTTCGAGGTAATTTTTATACTGAAGATAAACTTGAAGCAATTCTTTTCCGGCATTATACAACCTTGTTCTTTGTTGGTTGTTTTTTCTTGCTTTTTTTTTTTCCCATGGCTTCTCATTTAGTGGAAGTTGTAACAGTTGGAAAGCCAAAGGAAAGGAGATTCTAGATTGTAGCTCCCCCACTGGAATGTAAGTTCCTTGAAGGGAAGGAATCATGTCTCCCAACCTTATTGTACTGAATTCTCCCTAGCGCTTAGTACGATGTTCTGCACACAGTAAGGGCTCCGTAAATTCCACGGATTGTTTGATTGGCTTTTTCTAGAGCTCTGAGCCCGGGGTACTGGACAGAGATGGGAGACTTGCAGGGGCAATTGAGAGTGCAAATGGGACGAAAGTGATGGTGAACAAGCCCAGAGTGCCTGATCACTTCTCTGAGGTATGGCTCCTCTCTTGGTGGTCATTCCAAATCCTCCAGTCTCCCCCATCTGTGGCACTCTGATCCAGCGTTTGAAACAGACACATAAGGAGAAATGAAACAAATCACTAAGAAAACATAAAGACATGGGCGCACACAAAAAAACAGTAGCATGGCCTAGTGGATAGAGCACGGGCCCGGAAGTCAGAAAGATGTGGGTTCTAATCCCAGCTCCGCCTCTTGTCAGCTGTGTGACCTTGGACAAGTCACTTCACTTCTCTGGCTTCAGTTATCTCACCTGTAAAATAGAACAAGGACTGTGTTCCACCTGATTTGCTCATATCTACTCCAGTACAGTGCCTGGCACGTAGTAAGCGCTTAACAAATATCATTTTAAAAACCGAACATTGAAAACCCACAGATCCCTGTGGTGGGGGGGGGCAGAATTTCAGGTTCCTTGCGGCTCAGAGTCCACAGACTGGACACGGCCACAGTGAGCGTTGCCCAGCAGTAGCCACCGTAGCCTTCCCGAGGTTTTGTGCAGGGGTCGATGGGCTGTGGCTGCTTCTCTGTCCTGCCAGGGCAGGGTGACAGCAGGGATGCCGGGAGTCACGATGAGACCGTCTTTTCCTCCATTCCATCTTCACAACATCACTAAAATCCACTCTTCTCTCCATTCAAGTTGCTACTCCCCCGATCCAAGCACATTTCCTATCTTGCCTTGGTTATTACATCAGATGAGGGAACTGGGCCTCGTTCTCACCTGTCCCGCCGTCGACCCCTCGCCCACGTCCTACCTCTGGCCTGGAATGCCCTCCCTCCTCACATCTGCCAAATCAGCCCACTTCCTCCTTCAAAGCCCTACTGAAAGCTCACCTCCTCCAGGAAGCCTTCCTAGACTGAACCCCCTTTTCCTCTGCTCCTCCTTCCCTCCCCATCGCCCCGACTCCCTTCCTCTGCTCTACCCCCTCTCCACCCCACAGCACTTGTGTATATATGTACATATCTATTATTCTATTTATTTTATGAATTATATATATCTATCTATAATTCTATTTATTTATATTGATGCTATTGATGCCTGTCTACTTGTTTTGATATCTGTCTCCCCCCACTTCTAGACTGTGAGCCCATTGTTGGGAAGGGATTGTCTCAATTTGTTGCTGAATTGTAATTTCAAGCACTTTTCTAGACTGTGAGCCCGCTGTTGGGTAGGGACCGTCTCTATATGTTGCCAACTTGTACTTCCTAAGCGCTTAGTACAGTGCTCTGCACACAGTAAGCACTCAATAAATACGATTGAATGAATGAATAATACGGTGTTCTGCAGACAGTAAGCACTTAATAAATAAATACAATTGAGTGAATCAGCCTCCTCACTGACCTCCCAGCCTCCTATCTCTCCCCACCCCCATCCAAATTTCACACTGCTGCACTAAAAAACACTTAGTCCCCACTCCTCAAGAGCCAGATTAACTTGCAATAATAGTAATAATGGTATTTGTTAAGTGCTTACTACGTGCCAAGTACTGTTTTAAGCGCTGGGTTAGATACAAGGTAATCAGGTTGTCCCACGTGGGGCTCACAGTCTTAATCCTCGTTCTACAGATGAGGTAACGGAGGCACAGAAAAGTGAAGTGGCTTGCCCAAGGTGACACAGCAGACGGGTTGTAGAGTGGGGATTAGAACCCACAACCTCTGACTCCCAA
Source organism: Tachyglossus aculeatus (assembly GCF_015852505.1). Classification (NCBI taxonomy): domain Eukaryota; kingdom Metazoa; phylum Chordata; class Mammalia; order Monotremata; family Tachyglossidae; genus Tachyglossus; species Tachyglossus aculeatus. Next base: position 16,288,069 of record NC_052091.1, read on the forward strand.
GCCCAGGCTCTTTCCACTAAGCCACGCTGCTTCTCTGACCTTGTACCTACCCCAGTGGTTAGAGGAGTGCTTGACACATAGTAAGCACTCAATACCATAAGGGAGAAAGAACCTACAGTAAATATGCCCATCTGCCTCTGCATCAAACAGAAACTCCTTACCATCGGTTTTAAAGAATCCAATCAGCTCGCCGGGCTTGGGAGTCAGGGGTCATGGATTCGAATCCCGCCTCCACCACTTGTCAGCTGTGTGACTTTGGGCAAGTCACTTAACTTCTCTGTGCCCCAGTTCCCTCATCTGTAAAATGGGGATGAAGACTGTGAGCCCCACGTGGGACAACCTTGATTACCTTGTATCCCCCCCACCGCTTAGAACAGTGCTTGGCACATAGTAAGCGCTTAACAAATGCCATCATTATTATTATTATTACCTTGGTTATCTACTACAGCCCAGCCTGCCCACTCCACTCCTCTTGAGCCAGTTTACTCACTGTGCTCCAATCTCATCTATCTCACCGCAAACCCCTTCCCCGTGTCTTCTCCCTGGCCTTCCCCTCCATATACACCCAACCACCACTCTCCCCACCTTCAAAGCCTTATTATAATCACATCTCCTCCCAGAGACCATCTCCCACTAAGCCCTCATTTCCCCTTACTTTCTCTCCTTTCTGTGTCATCTCTACACTTGGATCTGTAAATTCGTTGTGGGCAGGGAATGTGGCTATTTATTGTTATATTGTACTCTCCCACACCTCTCAGAGTCACACCTGGAGAGTTTCCAGTTCCTTACCAGTCTTAGCTATGGGAGGGAGAGTCAAACAGAGGCCTACTCATTCCATTCCTAGCTTGGCCAGTGGCTAGCGAGTGGCAGACAATCCTCTACAAGTCAAAACTCACCTGTGCTGAGCAGCAGCTGCACCAGAGAGAGTCGAGTGCGGAGACTCAAGTTGACTCCGCGGAAGGAGGCGATGGTAAACCACTTCAATATCTGTACCAAGAAAACTCTACGGATCCACTACCTGAACGAATGCAGATGGAGAGCGGGAGAGATGTGTCTGTGGTGTCGCTATGGATCGGAAACAACTCGACGGCATAAGACAAGACTCTCCCAAGCACTTAGTACAGTGCTTTGCACAAAGTCGGCCCTCAATAAATACGATTGAATAAATGAATCTGTACCCTTTAAGCACTTGATATTCACCTCACCCTCACAGCACTTAAGTGCATATCCGTGACTTATTTTGCCTGTCTTCCCCTCTAGACTGTTACGCTACAAGCTCCTTTTTTTTGATACAGCATTTGTTATGGGCTTACTACTGTACTAAGTGCTAGAGGAGATGCGAGCTAATCAGATTGAATACACTCCCGCATGGGCCTCACAGTTAAACCCCATTTTACAGATGAGGTAACTAGGACACAGAGAAGTGAGTGACTTGCCCAAGGCCACAAAGCAGACGAGTGGTGGAGCCGGGGTCTTTCTGACTCTCACGCCTGTGTTCAATCCATTATATTGCGCTCTCCCAAGTGCTTAGTACAGCGCTCTATCCAAAGGAAGCACTCAATAAACACAATTGATTGGTTGATTGATTGATTGGGAGGGCTGCAGTTTCCCTGAGGAGTTACTCCACCCTTTAGTGGCTAGATCTGGTGGGGTCAGGAGAAGCAGTGTGGCTGAGTGGAAAGAGCACAGGCTTGGGAGCCAAAGGTCATGGGTTCAAATCCCGGCTCCGCCACGTCAGCTGTGTGACTTTGGGCAAATCACTTAACTTCTCTGGGCCTCAGTTCCCTCAGCTGTAAAATGGGGATTAATGCTGTGAGCCCCACATGAGACAACCTGATCACCTTTTATCCCCCCCCCAATGCTTAGAACAGTGCTTTGCACATAGTAAGCACTTAACAAATACCATTATTATTATTATTATTATTATTAGAAAGCCCCAGGGAGCATGCCACAGTGGCTTAGATCCTGGAGGCCCTCAGTGCCCAGTGTGTGCTGGGAGCAGGGTCCCTGGGAGCTGCAATGGTGGGATTCTAGTTACTGGTCATTATTACTACGCATTTGTAAAACCCTTACTCAGGCCAGCGCTTGAGTAAGATTAAAAAATAATCAGGTTGGACACAGACCCTGTCCAACATGGGGCTCACTCTCTAAGCGGGAGGGAGATTTGGTAGTGAAATTTTACCAATGAAGAAACTGAGGCCCAGAGAAGTCAAGTAACTTGCCAAAAGTCACACAGCAGCCGAATGGCAAAACCGGATTAGAATTCCAGGCCCATGACCCCCAGACCCATGCTCTCTCCATTAGGCCATATTGCTTCTCTCGGCCGTCAAGAAGAGACGGAAAAGCTGAAGAAAGATAAACAGGATATACACGTGGAGTCATGAGGGAAGGGATCATATCTAGTAATGATGATGATGATGGTATTTGTTAATTCATTCATTCATTCAATCGTATTTATTGAGCACTTACCATGTGCAGAGCACTGTACTAAGCGCTTGGGAAGTACAAGTTGGCAACATATAGACAGTCCCTACCCAACAGCGGGCTCACAGTCTAGAAGGGGGAGACAGACAACAAAACATATTAACAAAATGAAATAAATAGAATAAATATGTACAAATAAAATAGAGTAATAAATACATACAAACATATATACATATACACAGGTGCTGTGGGGAGGGGAAGGAGGTAAGGCAGGGGGATGGGGGGGAGGAGGGGAAGAGGAAGGAGGGGGCTCAGTCTGGGAAGGCCTCCTGGAGGAGGTGAGCTCTCAGTAGGGTTTTGAAGGGAGGAAGAGAGCTAGCTTGGCGGATGTGCAGAGGGATTTGTTAAGCGCTTATTATGTGCAAAGCACTGTTGTAAAGGCTGGGGTTGATACAAGGTGATCAGGTTGCCCCTGATACAAGGTGATCAGGTTGTCCCACGTGAGGCTCACAGTCTTAATCCCCATTTTACAGATGAGGTAACTGAGGCACAGAGAAGTTAAGTGACTTGCCCTAAGTTACACAGCTGATAAGTGGCAGAGCTGGGATTAGAACCCACTACCTTCACCTCCCAAGCCTGTGCTCCTTCCATTAAGCCCTGCTGCTTCTCTAAGTAACTGTATTATACTCTCCCAAGCACTTAGTACAGTGTTCTGCACAGAGTCGGCACTCAATCAACATTATTGATTGAATTTCCTTAGTTTCCAGGGCCTCAGACTAGCGTCTTCCCTAATTTTCAAGTAGAGTATGGTGGGCCAACCCAGAGTGGTATGCAACCGATGGGTGGATCTGGTGGGGGCAGGATGGGTGAACGCTAGGCATTGTTGGACTGTTTGGTGGTCTCAGAGGAGTAGGGTGGGCTAATGCTGGATACTGTGGGACTGTTTGGAGAAAGAAAAGTTGAAATAAGATAAACAGGATGAACATGTGGAGCCACGAGGGAAGGGAAAATATCTACAAATACCAGAGTCACCATCGGGCATTGTGGGACTGTTCAGTGGATGCTGTTCACCCTCGCAGACTTTGGTTCCTTCGGCCTAATTCTACCAACAGTCGCACCTCAAGGGCTTTGGGCCTCTGGACTCAGAAGCAGAACTCTGCCAGGAATGGCAGCTTGGAAAGTTCCCATGGAAGCAGTCAGAATACCAGGAGGGGGATGTGTCATGCCTGAAAATTGAGAAGAGAGGCTCACTGCTGGCCAGAGTCAAGCTAAACAACTCACCAGTTGAGTAGAAAGTCATTTGCGTGGGGTAGGTTCACTATCCCTCATAGAGGAAGAGGAATGCAGCCAACCATCTGAGATGTTCCATTTCCAGCAGTTAACACATTTCAACATGGTATTTACTATGTTTCTCATCGCATCCTTCATATACGATAGACTACAATTTTCCCCACTTTCAAGAGGCCTTCCCTGACTAAGCCCTCATTTCCTTTCCTCTCTCTCCCTTCTGCTTCACCACCGTACTTGGGTTTGTACCCTTTATTAATTTTATTTAAGAGAAGAAGCATGGACTAAGAGAAGTAGCCTGGCCTAATGGTTAGAGCACAGGCCTGGGAGTCAGAAGGACTCATCCAGCTCTTCCACCTTGCAAATCACCGCACTTCTCTGTGCCTCAGTTACCTCACCTGTAAAATGGGGATTAAGCGTGTGAGCGCCACGTGGGACAGGGACTGTGCCTGACCCGATTTGCTTGTAATAATAATAATAATAATGGTATTTTTTAAGCACTTACTATGTGCATAGCACTGTTCTAAGCGCTGGGGGGATACAAGTTGATCAGGTTGTCCCATGTGGGGCTCACAGTCTTAATCCCCATTTTACAGATGAGGGAACTGAGGCACAGAGAAGTTAAGTTATTTGCCCAAAGTCACAAAGCTGACAATTGGCAGAGCTGGGATTTGAACCCCTGACCTCTGACTCCAAAGCCCGTGTTCTTTCCACTGAACCACGCTGCCCCACTGCTTAATGCAGTACCTGGTACATAGTAAATGCCTAACAAATACCATGAATATAATTACTTTAGGCACCTGATATTCACTCCACCCTCAGCCCCACAGCACTTATGTATAGCTCTGTGATTTTTTAATGGTTTTTGTTAAGCGCTTACTATGTGTCAAGCAGTAGTCTAACTTTACAAGGATGGACAAAGCCCCTGTCCCACATGGGGCTCACAATGTGGGAGGGAATATGGTTTAATCCTCATATTACAGTTCAGGAAACTGAAGTTCAGAGAAGTAAAGTGACTTGCCCAAAGTCTTAGAGCAGACAAGTGGCAGAGCCAGAATTAGAACCCAGGTCTGCTGATTCCCAGATCCATGTACTTTCCACTAGACCATGCTACTTCTCAATGTATTTTCATTTCCGTCAGTCAGTCAATCATATTTATTGAGCACTTGCCGTGTGCAAAGCACTGTACTAAGAGCTTGGGAGAGTACACTGCAACAATATAACACACATTCCCTACCCACATCGAGTGTAAGCTCCTTGCAGGCAGATGTGATAACCTGTTCCACCGACCCTGATAGTTACGAGAGGGAGGAGGAAGCCAGGAGAATCACTCCTTGGTTTCCCTCCCTGAAATGTAAGCCAAATTCAGCAAAGAGAAGGACTAGGGAGGAAGTAGGAGGAGAAGCAGCATTTGTAGTGGCTACAGCATGGGCCTGGGAATCAGAAGGTCATAGGTTCTAATCCCCTCTCTGCCACTTGTCTGCTGTGTGACTTTGGGTAAGCCGCTTAACTTCTCTGTGCCTCACTTACCTCATCTGTAAAATAGGAATTAAAACTGTGTGCCCCATGAGGGACAACCTGACTACCTTGTGCTTAGAACAGTGCTTGGCACATGATAATAATAATAATAATAATAATAATGGTATTTGTTAAGCACTGTTCTAAGTGCTGGGGTAGATAAAGAGTAATCAGGTTGTCCCACGTGGGGCTCACACTTTTCCCCCATTTTACAGATGAGATAACTTAGGCACAGAAAAATTAAGTGACTTGCCCAAGGTCACACAGCAAACAAGTGGCAGAGGCAGGATTAGAACCCACGTCCTCTGAGTCCCAAGCCCGTGCTCTTTCCACTAAGCCACGCTGCTTCACATAGTAAGCGCTCAACAAATACCATTATTATTATTGTTATTATAATTATTAAATAGAGGGACAGGTTGGAAAGAAGAAAGAGGACCTCTGCCATCTTGAGGCAAGAAGAAGTGAGCTGTGGACCCTGGATGGAGACAGGGAAGAAGGAGGGAACGGAGAGGATCCCTGGAAGTTCGGAGTCCAGTGGCCCGGACTCTAGAAAAGCGAGGCTCCTTGCCCTGAGAAGGAGAAGAACCTGAACCTCGGGACACCTACATGAAAATAAAGAAGGTCCACAACGGTAGTAGTTCCAAGGTAAAGCAATTTAATCTAGATTTGGTGCGGTTGTGACCTCATTAAGGATATATTAAATACCATAAAGATCCCAGATCTTGACGTCCGCCTGTTGTGAGGGCTGGGGGAGAAGCTCCAGATGTCAGGAAGACATGTGGCCTGAGGAGCCACAGGAGGGAGGACTTTGTGGGCTTCCTGTAAGCCAGCCTGGGAACGGAGTTGTGGGCTTGTGACCCGTGACCTCAGCCATTAGAGTGGTGGCAACGAGAAGGATGCAAGGACTTGGGGTGCGGTGACTCAGGTGTCCCAAACCTGCTGTAGAAGTATGAGAAATCCAGAAGGTATTGGGACCCAGCCGAGGCTGACAGGGGTCAGGGCACAACAAAATGACTGGGGGTGGGGTTATTTCTTCTTCGGCCCTGGATTTAGGGCTGAAAGCCCTAGAAAGATCGCAGCAAGGCACGAGTCTACCGACTCTGTTGTATTCAATCAGTTAATCAATCAATGGTATTTACTGGATGCTTATTGTGTACAGAGCGTACAGTAAAATGGAGGTGGTTGGTAGACACATACCCGGCCCACAGTTGAGCTTACGTTCCAGTACTCTTTGTGCGCAGTAAATGCTCAAAATATATGACTGATGGATTTTACCCAGTTTCTGCTGATTTGAGGAGGGAGGTGCATCTGGCCAGAGGCGGGACGTGGGCTGGGGTCGACGGCGAGATAGGCGAGATGAAGGCACAGTGAGAGGAGCAGAGTGTGTGAGCTGAGTTGTAGACGAGAAAAAGCAAGGTGAGGTAGAAGGGGGCAAAGTGTTTGAGTGCTTTAAAGCCAGTGGTTATGAGTTTTTGTTTGATGCAGAGGTGAATGGGCTGTCACTGGAGTTTTTTGAGGAGTGGGGTGACATGTTCTGAACATTTTTATAAAAAAAAGATCTGGGCAGCAGACTGAAGTATGAATTGGAGAGGGGAGAGTCATGAGGCTGGAAGATCAACAGGAGGCTAATGTAGTAATCCAGGCAGGAGAGGTTGAGTGATTGTACTAACGTTGTAGCAGTTTGAATGAAAAGGAAAGGGCAAATTTTCGTGATGTTGTGAAGGTGCAACTGACAGGATTTAGTGATGGATTGAATATGTGGGTTGAATGAGAGTGAGAGAGGTCAAGGATAATACCAAGGTCACAGGCTTGTGAAATGGGAAGAATGGTAGTGCCTTCTACAGTGATGGGAAAGTCAGGGGGAGGACAGAGTTTGGGAGGGAAAATAAGGAGTTCTGTTTTGGGCATGTCAATTTTGAGGTTATGAGAGGACAACAATTAGAGATGTTTTGAAGGCAGGAGGAGATATGAAACTGCAGAGAGAGAGAGAGAGAGAGAGAGAGAGAGAGAGAGAGATCAGGGCTGGAGATGTACATTTGGGTATCTTCCGCATAGAGGTGGTAGTTGAAGCCAGGGGAAAGAATTAATTCTCCTAGGGAGTAAGTATAAATGGAGAATGGAAGGGGACCCAGAACTGAACCTTGAGGGACCCTCAAAGTTAGTGGGTGGGAGGCAGAGGAGGAGCCCGCAAAGGAGACTGAGAATGAGCTGCCAGAGAGATGAGGAGAACCGGGAGAGGACAGAGTCAGTGAAGCCAGGATGAATGAATTCTTAGAAAAATGATGTAAGCAGCAGAGGGAAGTATAAACTAGAGAGTTGGAGAGGCAAGAGATTGGAGCTCCTTTTTGGGGGGGGGGGGGGGGCGGTTGTGTTTTACAGTATTTGTTAAGCACTGACTATGTGCCAGGCACTGTACGAAGCACTGGGGTGGATACAAGATAATCAGATTGGACACAATCCCTGTCCCACATAGGGCTCAAAGTCTAAGTTGGAGGGAGAATTGAATACCAATTTTACAGGTGAGATAACTGAGGCATAGAGTATTTAAGTGACTTGCCCAAAGACACACAGCAGAAGAGTGGAGCCAGAATTAGAACCCGGGTCCTCTGACACCCAGACCTGTGGTCTTTCCACTAAGCCATGCTGCTCCTTCAGTGGTCCTGTATGTAAAAAAAAAGCCATCAGTTGTGCTTTCCGTTGTGCTGCATCCAATCAATCGGTTGTATTTATTGAGCATTTACTGTGTGCAGAGCACTGTACTAAGCGCTTGCATCCCCCATCTACTCACTCGTTGAACTCCGCACACTCTTAGTTCCTTCTGCAAATTGTCAGTCCTAAATTCTCAGGACCAAGGGTCCAACACTCCCCACTGGTGATTCTATCACCATCATCATCATCATCATGGTCATCATCACCGACCACCCCACCCGAGGGTAAAGCATGGTACTAAGTGCTTAGGAGAGTCCAGGAGATGCAAAGCACAGGTTCTTTGCTCTCTGAGACCTTCCACAAAGCAACGTGGCCTTCTGGAAAATGCATGGGTCTAGGGGAAAGAAGACCTGAGTTCCAATCCTGAATCCCCCCTTGTCTGATGTGAGACCTTGGCAAGTCACTTCACTTCTCTGGGCCTCAGTTCCTTCATTTGCAAAATAGGCGTCGATACCTGTTCTCCCTCCCACTTAGACTGTGAACTCCACGTGGGGCCCGATTATCTTGTATCGTGCTTAGGACCGTGCTTGATGCACAGTAAGTATTTAACAAATACTACAGTTATTATTATTATTATTGTGGAGACAGGGAGAGAGAAATGATTTACAAACAGCGGTAACTGGAGAATGAACACACTGATGCAACAAGTAGCAGCGCAAATATGTCAGGATGAAATAGCTGAGTAAATCAATGAGCAGCTTGATTCAAACAAGTATATCGGCACCAGTGATTATGTGTTCAAGCTTGAGGGCTAGGAAGGTCTTATGGACCTGCTGGGGTTTCAGCGTTGTGAATTCATCAGGGAGTCCTTCCTGAAGAAATGGGACTTTAAGAAGCATTTTTTTTTTTAATGGTTTTTGTTAAGTACATACTCCGTGTCAGGCACTTTTCTAAGCACTGGGGTAGATACAAGTTAATCAGGTTGGACACAGTCCAAATCCCGCATGGGGCTTACGGTCTTAATCCCCATTTTACAGGTAACTGAGGGAACTGAGGCATAGAGAAGTTAAGCGACTTGCCCGAGGTCTCACAGTAGACAAGTGGGATTAGAAACCGGGTCCCCTGGTTCCCAGAACCGAGCTCTTTCCACTAGGCCAGACGGCTTCTGTGATTGTGAAAACGGAGGGGCCTAACAAATTTTGGAAATAATAATAGTGATATCTGTCACTATGTGCCATGTCCCATCCGAAGCACTAGATGGATTATAAGCAAATGGGACACAGTACCGTCCCACATCCTTTCCCCCTTCTACACTGTGAGCCCGTTTTGGGGTAGGGACCCTCTATATATGTTGCCGACTTGTACTTCCCAAGCATTTAGTAAAGTGCTCTGCAAACAGTAAGCGCTCGATAAATACGATTGAATGAATGAATGAATCAATCAACCGTGTTTATTGAGCACTTACTGTGCGCAGAGCACTGCATAAATGCTTGGGAAAGGACAACAGAGCTGGTAGACATGTTCCCTGCCCTCAAGAAGCTTTCAGGTCTTTCAGAGGATCTCTTGACTCTGACTCAGGATTCAGAGGAACTCAGAGTCTAAAGGGAAAGGATTACAGGTAGTGAACCATCATTCTACAGATGAGGAAATTGAGGCCCAGAGAGGTGAAGTGACTTGCCCAAGGTCACACAGCAGGCAAATGGCAGAACCAGGACTAGCACTCAGGTCTCCCGACTCCCAGCCGTATGCTTTTTCCGCTAGGCCACACTGCTTTTCTACCTCAGCAGAGCCACGCAACAGCCGCTTACTAACAGGGAGGACCCGTTTTCCAAGCCGTCTTTCTCAGACCCCCCCACACAACCCCATGACAGTTCTCTCCCCAACACAGAGAGGACAAGAGCAATGGGGATGTCCCCATCCCCAATGGCCTCACCTTCCTCCTCCTTCCACTCTGAGTCCCTGGAAAAGGGCTCGGGCTGTTCATGCTGCCGCCAACTCCTGGCTTTGACCCTTACTGAACCTCTTACATCCCTCTACTTTTCTTGAACCCAAGAGCCCATCAAAACAGAACACTGTACTAAGCTCTCAGGAGAGTGCAATAATAAAAAAAAAACAGTCATATTCTCCATTCATAATGAGCTTACAGTCTGGGGGGGGGCAGATAATAATAATAAGAAGAATGATAATGGCATTTATTAAGCACTTACTATGTGAAAAGCACTGTTCTAAGTGCTGGGGAGGTTACAAGGTGATCAGGTTGTCCCACAGGGGGCCCATAGTCTTAATCCCCATTTTGCAGATGAGGGAACTGAGGCACAGAGAAGTGAAGTGACTTGCCCAAAGTCACACAGCTAAGTGGCAGAGCCGGGATTCGAACCCATGACCTCTGACTCCAAAGCCCGGGCTCTTTCCACCGAGACACGAGATATTAATATAAATAAATTGCAGATATGTACCGAAGTGCTAAAGGGCTGGGAGTTGGGGGGGATGAGTAAAGGGAGCAAGTCAGGGTGATGCAGAAGGGAGTGGGAGAAGAGGAAAGGAGGGCTTAAGGAAGGCCTCTTGGAGGAGATGTGCCTTCAGTAAGGCTTTGATGGAGAGGTGGATAATTTTCCGTCCGATATGAGGAAGGAGGGCATTCCAGGCCAGAGGCAGAATGTGAGTGAGGAGTCGGTTGTGAGATAGGAGAGATGGCGGTACATTGAGAAGGCTTTAGAGAAGCTACGTATGTGGGCTGGGTAGGAGAGTAGCGAGCCGAGGCAGGAGGGAGCAAGTGCTTTGAAACCAACGGCGAGTTTATGTTTGACGCAGAGGTGGGTGGGGAGCCACTGGAGTTTCTTGAGGGTTGGGGAAGTATGTCCTGAACTTTTCTGAAGAAAAACGATCTGGACATCAGAGTAAAATATGGAAGGGAGTGGGGAGAGACAGGAGGCTGATCCAGTAAGCAGGGCAAGAGAGGATGACTGGATTAAAGTGATAGCAGTTTGGGAGGAGAGGAAAGGGCAGATTTTTAGCAATGTTGTGAAGGTGGAACCGACAAGATTTAGCGATGGATTGAATGTGTGGGTTGAATGAGAGAGCGGAGTCAAGGATGATGCCAAGGTCATGGAACTGTGAGGTGGGAAGGACAGTGGTGCCATCTACAGTAATGGGAAAGTCAGTGGGGGAGACAAGGAGTTCTGTTTTAGACATGTTAAGTTTGAGGTAACAGCAGCACATCTGTGTAGAGTTGTCTTGAAGGCAAGAAGAAATGTGAGACTGCAGAGAAGGAGCGTGATCAGGGATGGAGATATAGACCTACCTATCATCTGCATAGTTGGAGTCAGGGGAGCGAATGGGTTCTCCAAGGGAGTGGGTATAGAGTAGATGCTGAAGAGAAGGGGACCCAGAATTGAATGCTTAAGGGACTCTGACATTTAGGGGGTAGGAGGCAAAGGAGAAACCCACGAAGGAAACTGATAATGAGTGGCCAGAGAGATGAGAAAAGAACAAGGAGAGGACAGAGACAGTGAAGCCAAAGTTGGATAACGTTTCCAGGGGAAGGGGGGTGGTCTACAGTGTCGAAGGCAACTGAATGGTCGAGGAAGATTAGGATGGAGTAGAGGCCATTGGACTTGGTAAGAAGGCGATCAATTGGTGACCTTTGAGAGGGAAGTTTCTGGGGAGTAAGGGGGATGGAAGCCAAACTGGAAGGGATCAAGGAGAGAAGTGGAGGAGAGGAATTTGAGACAGCAGAAGACAACTCGCTCCAAGAGTTTGGAGAGGAATGGTAGAAGGGAGATGGGAAGATAACTGGAGGGAGCCATGGGGTTGAGAGGGTTTTTTTGGGGGGATAGGGCACGAGCATGTTTGAAACCAGTGCGGAAGAAGTCACTGGAGAGCGAACGGTTGAAGATGGCCGTTAGAGAAGGAAGAAGAGAGGGGGCAGATGTTTTGATAAGGTGTGAAGGAAAGGGGTCGGATGCTCAGGTGGAGGCGGTGGATTTTGAGAGAAGGCAGGAGATCTTCTCTAGAGATTCTGTTGGGAAAGATGGGAGAGTTGAAGAAGGGACAGGAGGAGGGAGGGACTGGAAGGGCAGTTTTAGGGAGATCGTACCTGATGGTGTCAATTTTCTTCATAAAGCAGGTGGCCAGGTCATTGGGGCAAGGGATGGGGGTGACGGGGGAACAGGGGGTCTGAGTTGGGAGTTAAATGTCTGGAACAACTGGCAAGGACGATAGGTGTGAGGTGTCAATAAGAGTGGAGAAATCATTTTGCTGGGTAGAGGAGAGGGCAGAGTTAAAGCACGCAAAGATAATCTTGAAATGGACAAGGTCGGACTGATATCTAGATTTCTGCCAGCACTGCTCTGCTGCTCCCGAACAAGAGCCAAGTTGGCAGACTGTGGCGGAGATCCAGGGCTGTGGGTCAGTGGTAGGAGAATGATAAAGGGGTCGGGGAGCGACTGAGTCGAGTTCAGTAGAGAGGGTGGTGTGGAGAGCATCGATTTGGTCATCAAGGGAAGGTACTTTAGATATGGAGGCTAAGTGGGGCATGATGAGTTGAGGAAATTGGATGGGGTCAAAAGATCTGAGGTCTCTGTGGGGGAATTTTATGGATTGGGGGTGGAGGGAAGAGGAGGTTGTGGTCGGACAGAGGGATTTCAGAGTTGGCGAGGGTAGAGATTGTGCAGTGGCTAGAGATGATGAGATCAAGTGTGTGTCCAAGTTGGCGAGTGGGCGAGGTGGGGTGGAGCAGGAGGCCGGTGGAGTTGAGGAGCGATAGAGAGTGGTCAGAGTGCCGTACTAAGCCCCTTAAACACGACCGTCAATTACCACTGTCCCACACTTGTCCAAATCAGCTCCTCTGAGACAGCTCGTGTAGAAATGACTAGGAATCGGGTCTCCTTGACTCACTGGCTGAGATGGGCCACGTCCAGAACTGGAGGTGTTTCTGGTCAGAACCAGATGAGACGGCAAAAAGAGACGCCAATTTAATCATTCGTATCTATTGAGTACTTACGAGGTGCAGAGCACTTGGAAGAGTACAAAGCAGCCCCGCCTGGGACATCTGTCATCGCCCAGAAGTCCACGAATGACGAGCCGGCATTGCCAAATGCCATCCTAGATTAATGGCCACAATGGCAATGGTTATAATTACCGGCAGCCTTTCTTCAGGGGTCCATTGAAACTCCTTTCACGCATCAACCGTACTGTAGCAAGCGCTTGGGAGAGTCCAATCTACAACAGAGTTGGTAAACACATTCCCTGCCCACAGCGAGCTCCCAGTCTAAACTCCTTTCGGGCTGCGATCGTGCCTGTCGACTCCACGGAAGCACAGTACGCTCCCAAGCGCCGAGTATGGCGTTCTGGACCAGCCGGGTTTCTCTCCGGTCATCCTACCCCTCGGCCGAGGGTCCCCCTTCTTTTCCGGCTCCGGCAGAGGGAGGCTGGAAATTTCTCGGACTTGGAAGCCCCCGGTCGGCAACCGCCCCCGCCGCTTCCGCGCCACCGCCCGACTCGAAGACCCCGGCCCCCTCCCGATGCCACCCCACGCCCTCGCCCGCTCAATCAGGCCAGCACACGGTGGGGGTGGTCAGCTTTCTGGAATATTTTATTTATATAGAAATACTTAAAAAAACATGAAGTAGCACCATTACTTAAGTTTTACCTTTATTATGTAGAACTTTAAATGTCAGAAAAATAAAACTCTTGATACAATTTCAAATCTTGTCTCAGCAAATATAATATTAGTATTTGACCGTGAAGTTAAAGGCCCTTTATCATAAAATAAAATATACTTTGTTTTTTTTTTAAACTTTGCTCAGTAAAGTACATTTAAGCTCAAGTAACGTCACCTACATATACAGAAACGAGTGGTAAACAAATGTATTAAAATAGAAATTCTAAAACTATAGTGCTGCAACGGAATTTCTGTAACTTCCACTGAATTCTATTTATACAAATGTTAGAAAGCTCAACAGGTCCTTTTGACATAGGTTTACACCTTTCCGTTTTCGTAATAATATAGAATAAAATAGGCTTTATATTACGGAATAGAAAATACGCCGGGTGAAGCGGTTTTAAAAGATTTTTTTTTCCGAACCTATAAAAAAATCTCCATCCCAACAGAATACTGTTCAAAGAATTACACATTTTATGGATTGTAATTCTGCCCACAATTGTGTGATATTAAAATAATACAGTGTTCTTGGCCATGAGGCCATACTAAAAATAAAAAAGATTTAACCCAGCTACAAAAAAGTTCACTGAACTTAAATTAAAATACTTGTAAACATCTTTGCAATATGAAATATAATTTTTCAAGTCAAAAAAGAATAAAATACTTCAATCTGTATTAATGCAATTTCTCTTTAAAACCTTTTAAACGTTTTTCAATATATATAAGAGATATGTTACAGTTTCTTTAACTTTGATAAAGCTGCAGTATCATGGTTTCACAGGAACTCCTGACCCGTCCGGAAACATTCAGGAAATAATCCCGCCCACCGCTTCGGCCTCTCGGGGAAGCGCGACCCCGGAGAGCCGGGGCGGGGGAGCGGACTCACAGTCCTAAGCGTCCTACACGCACCCTTATTATTATCATCGTCTGCTATTATTATCATCATCATCATTATTATTCATTATCATCGTCCTCGGCATCGTCGTTATCCCGGGTTGGGGGGGGAGAGAAGTGGCGGTGGGGAGGGGGCGGGAGGGGTCCTCACTTTTTGGAGGAAAGAAGAAGGTTGTGAGATCTCTGCTTTCGGAAGCTTCGTGTCGCAAGGGTACAGTGTAAAAACTACTATTACTAAGGATGGAGTCACGGGCAAAAATTCACCGTATAATCGCATGCGTTTTCGACGGCACCGAAACTCCCTGGCGACCGTCGGGTCCCCTCCCCTTCCCGCCTCCGGTCTCCGGATTCCCGGGCGCCGGACCGGACCGGCGAGTCCGAGCCTGGCTGTTCCCGGGGCGCGGGAGCGGTCTTCGGCGGTGCCCGGGGCCGCCTCAGGAGAAGATGCGGATGGCCTGGGTGACGGTGGCGTGGCAGACGGGGCACTCGGGCTCGCTGCGCTCGCAGATGCGGTTGGCGCACTCCATGCAGAACAGGTTGTGCCCACAGGGCACCAGGGCCGCGATCACCTCGCTCTCGAAGCAGACGGAGCAGTCGCGGCTGCCCTGCCGCCGCAGGCCGGAGCCGGACGAGGAGGAGCTGGACGAGGACGACGACGACGAGGAGGAGGAGGACGAGGACGACGACGACGACGAGTCGGAGGGCGGCAGGCCGGGAGGGGGCCCGCCCGGCCCGCTGGCGTAGACCGGGTAGCCGCCCAGGCAGCCCCCGCCCGGGTCGCTCCGCGCCCGCCGGGCCAAGGGGTGGTCCGGGCCCAGGCCCCCGGGGGGCGGGGGTGGCAGCGGGGGTGGCGGAGGCGGGGACAGGCGCGGGCAGCCGGGGGCGGCGGCCGGGTGCAGCCGGCGGTGAACCAGGAGCCCCAGGTTGGCATGAGGGGGCGCGGCGCAGCCCCCGCCGGGGAAGACCACGGAGGACGGAGAGGAAGAGGCCGAGGCCGAGCAGGACGACGAGGACGAGGACGACGAGGACGACGAAGACGAGGGGCAGGCCGGGCCCGCCCCGGGGGGCCGCTCGAACTGATGAGGCCAGAGCAGGGGCACCCCGGGCGGCGGGGCGGGGGCCGGGTCGAAGGCGGGCAGGTCGGCCGCACAGCCGCAGTCCGGGGAGGGGGCACCGCCGCCGACTCCTGTCTCGCCGCCGCCCCCGAAGCCGTTGCCGTTGGGGGCGAAGGCCAGCGCGGGGCTCGGGGGGCTGTAGCTGCCCAGGCGCGGGGTGGCGACCGCGCCCCCGAAGTACGAGTCCGTGGAGGCGCTGCCCAGCGAGCTGGAGCTGTCGTGGCGATAGCCGGCGAAGGGCTTGCGGGCCGGGGCCGGGCCCGGGCCGGGGGTGGGCTTGCTCCAGAGGCCGGCGGGGGCCCCGGGCCCGTGGTGGTGCAGGAGGTCGAAGCCCACGTCGGTGCCGTTGGCGTGGAAGTCGTTGTCGTCGCTGAGCTCCACCAGGCCGCCGGTGCGCAGGGCGATGTGGGCCTCGATCTCGTCGCGGGCGCGGTCCACGTTCTCGGGCATGCCCGTCACCTCGAACACGGGCTCCTTGTCGCGGCTCGGCGTGACGATGTACGTGTGCGTCTGCTGCTGGATGCGCTTGATGGTCGCCCCCTTGGGCCCCACCACCAGCCCCACCACGCGGTATGGCACGCGTACCTGGATGGTCGTCTGGCCCGGCAGGGCGGGCGGCCCCGGGCCGGCCCCGCCGCCCGCCCCGCCGCCCACCCCGCCCCCGCCGCCCACCCCGCCGCCCCCGCCGCCCAGCGCGCCCGCCTTGGTGCGGGAGGCGCGGATGAGGGAGAAGTGCTCGGCCGCCGAGATGATCTCCCGCCGGGCCATGGCCACGTCCTCCTTGCGGCCCGTCACCACGAACACCGGCTCCTCCCCGCGTACCGGGGTCTTGATGTACGTATTGGTCTTCGCCCGCAGGGCCTTGATCTTGCAGCCTGGGGGCCGTCCGGGGGCAGGGACAGAGAGACAGAGACAGACGGAGGGGGACAGAGATAGATACACACAGGGGACAGAGAGATGGACAGACACGGGGAAAGCGAGAGACGAGGACAGAGAGGCAGACACAGTGGAGAGATACCCACAGGGGAGAGAGAGATGGACAGACAGACAGGGGAGAGAGACAGATGGGGGGAGAGACAGACAGGAGAGAGAGAGACGGACAGACAGGGGAGAGACAGACAGACAAAGGAGAGAGAGACGGACAGACGGGGAGGGAGAGAGACAGAGGAGAGAGAGACAGACAGACAAGGGAGAGAGATGGACAGACAAGGGACAGAGAGATAGACAGGGGAGAGGGACAGACAGGGGAGAGAGAGATGGACAGACGGGAGAGTCGGACAGACAGGGGAGAGACAGACAGACAGGGGAGAGACAGACAAGAGACAGACAGATGACAGAGGGACAGAGAGACAGACAGGGGAGAGAGAGATGGACACACAGGGGAGAGAGAGATGGACAGGGGAGAGAGAGAGAGACGGACGGGGAGAGAGAGATGGACAGGGGAAAGAGAAACAGATGGGGAGAGACAGACAGACAAGAGAGAGACAGAGAGATGAGAGAGAGACAGATGGACAGACAAGGGAGAGAGAGAGAGATGGACAGGGGAAAGAGAGACAGATGGGGAGAGACAGACAAGAGAGAGACAGACAGATGAGAGAGACAGATGGACAGACAAGGGAGAGACAGACAGACGGGAAAGAGATAGGGAGAGACAGGCAGACAAGGGAAAGAGAGACAAGAGAGAGAGAGATGCAAGGGAGAGAGAGACAAGGGAGAGACAGAGATGGACAGACAAGGGAGAGACAGGCAGGGGAGAGACAGACAGGGCAGAGAGAGACAGACAAGGGAAAGAGAGATGGACAGACAAGGGAGACAGAGATGGACAGACAGGGGAGAGAGAGACAGACAGACACGGGAGAGACAGACAGACAAACAGACAGACACGGGAGAGAGACAAGACAGACAAGGGAGAGAGAGACAGACGGGAGAGAGAGACAGACAGACGAACAAATGAGAAGGAAAGAAAGTGGGAGACAGACCAGGAGGAAAGCAAGAGAAGGGGATGGAGAGACAGATGGGGAAAGAGACACAAAGGGCGGGGGGGGGGGGACAGAAAGAAATTGAGGGGAGAAAGAGCAAGGAAAGGGGGAGGGACGGGAGGGGGTTGGGGCGAGGGAGGGAGGGAGGGATGGAGGGAGAAAGGAAGAAAGAAAGAGAGAAAGAAAGAAAAAGAAAGAAAGGGCGGGCGTTACTGCGGGGTAACCGGGGCGGGCCTCCTCGGGACGGAGCAGGAGAAGAGGCGGGGCGTCGGCGCCGGATAACCGGGCAGGGGGGCGTAGGCACACACACACACACACACACACACACACACACACACACACACTGGGAGGGGGGTTAGGGGCGCTGCGGCGGGCTAACGGGGGGCCGGGGGGGCGAGGGAAAGCGGTAGGTCCGGGCCGGCCGGCCGGCCGGGGGGGGCCCGGGGCACAACTTTTCCCGCCGCCCAAGCGCTAAGCGGGGAGCACACACCCCGGCACAAAGAAACGCATACACACCTCACACACACACACACAAAGAAGCCATCACATGCACTCACACAAAGAAACGGTGGCACATACACACAGAGGCAAGCTGCACACACACACACACACACACACACACACAAAGAAACGCATGCACACCCCTCCCACACACCCAGACACACAGCCAGAGGCCCCCACACAAAGAAGCCACACACACCCCCCCAATGATGCCCATGCGCGCACACCCCGTTCTGTCCCCCACACAAAGAGGCGCATGCAACAGCTCCAGATGCCCCTGCACAATGCAGCACTACACACACCCCGCTGGCACACAAGCACACTCACAAACACACAGTCGCACAAAGGAGCCCAGGCCACACCTGCAGGGGCCTGGGTAGACACAAAGAGCAGCGCTACACATCCACTGGGGGCCCTGCTCTCTCTCTCTCTCTCCCTCTCTCACACACTCACACACACACACACACACACAGCAGTGCTACACACCCACTGGGGTCCCTGCTCTCTCCCTCTCTCACACACACACACACACACACACACACACACACACAGCAGTGCTACACACCCACTGGGGTCCCTGCTCTCTCCCTCTCTCTCTCTCACACACACACACATACATACAAAGAGCAGCGCTACACACCCACTAGGGTCCCTGCTCACACATACACACAAAGAGCAGCGCTACACACCCACTGATGTCCCCACTCACACACACACACACAAAGAGCAGCGCTACACACCCACTTATGTCCCTGTACACACACACACACACACACAGAGAGCAGCACTACACACCCATAAATGTCCATGAACACACACAACAGCATTACTCTTAGACGTCCATAATCATACCCAAAGAACACACCCATAGATGTCCAAGAACACACACACAGCGGCAAGTTGCACCCATGCACACACACACACACACACACACACAAAGAAACGCATGCACACCACACACCCATAGATGTCCATGAACACACACAAACAGCACATAGATGTCCGAGCTTACACACAAAGCACAGCACCACCCACCCACCCACAGATGGCCACGCTCTCTCACACACAAAGAACAGCACTACACAACCCTTGGTGTCCGTGCTCACACAAAGAGCAGCTCCATACACACACAAAGAGCAGCTCTGTACACACAGAGCAGCAGTATACACCCAAAGATGCCCGTGTCCACACACTCACAAAGTAGTGGACGCCCGGGCTCACATAAACACAAAGCCCAACACTATAAACCCATTGATGCCTGTCCTGCCCCCCGCCACACAAAGCACAGCGCTACACACCCAGAGATGCCCATGCACACAAAGAAACACTGCACACCCAAGGATGTGCATGCACAGACACTACATATGCAGATGCCACGCACGCACACACACACACACACACACACACAAACTACATATCCAGAAATGCCCATACACAAACACCACACAACCGTAGATGGCCATGCACACACAAACTACACACCCATAGACTCCCATGCGCAAACACACAAAGAAACACTACACACCAATGGATGCCCATGCGCATGTGCACACACCCACACAGAGAAACACTACACACCCACAGATGTCCATGAACACACACATGCAGCAGCAGCAGCAGCACTACTACACACGCCTGGATGTCCATACACATACCCACACCCAACAGCACTACACACTCAGAGATGCTCATGCATATACATAAAGGACTATACATCCCCAAATGCCCGTGCATACACACACATACACTCACACAAAGAAACAGTACAGCTCCCCCCCCTCCCCCCGTGCCTATGTACAAACACAAAGAAGCAATACCACCCCCCCAGGTTCCTATGCACAGACACACACACAAAGAAGCACTACACATCCTCAGGTGTCCATGCACAGATACACACACAAAGAAGCAGTACACACCCTCAGGTGCCCATGCACAGACACACACACACAGAAGCAGTACACACCCTCAGATGCCCATGCACAGACACAGGCACACAAAGAAGCAGTACACACCCTCAGGTGCCCAAGCACTGACACAGGCACACAAAGAAGCAGTACACACCCTCAGGTGCCCATGCACACACATACACACACACACACAGAAGCAGTACACACCCTCAGGTGCCCATGCACACACACACACACACACACACACACACAGAAGCAGTACACACCCTCAGATGCCCATGCACAGACACAGGCACACAAAGAAGCAGTACACACCCTCAGGTGCCCAAGCACTGACACAGGCACACAAAGAAGCAGTACATACCCTCAGGTGCCCATGCACACACACACACACACACACAGAAGAAGTACACACACCCCCAGGTGCCCATGCACAGACACAGGCACACAAAGAAGCAGTACACACCCGCAGGTGCCCATGCACAGACACACAAAGAAGCAGTACACAGCCCCAGATGCCCGTACACAGACACACAAAGAAGTAGTACACCCCCCCGCCCCGCGGTGCCCATTCACAGACACAGACACACAAAGAAGCAGTACACCCACCCACCCCCGCCCAGATGCCCATGCACAGACACAGATACACACAGATGCACAAAGAAGCAGTACACCCCCCCCCAGAAGCCCATGCCCACACAGACACACACACATACACACACACACACACACACACAAAGGAGCAGTCCACCCCCCCGGCTGCCCAAGCACACAGACACAGAGAGACACAGGCAGACCCCCCCCCCCGCCCCCACCCCCTTGGCCCCCAGGCCCCCGCAGCCAGGCAGGCAGTTCCTCGGCCCAGGCCCCCCACAGAGGGACCCACGGAATAATAATATAATAATAACAACAATAATAATAACAATAATAATAACAATAATAATAAATAAGATCATAAGGGCAGGGATAGGGATGATGATGATGACAGCTGGGTGTGTTAGTGAAGCGGTCCCGCAGACGAGGAGGCCGCGGTCCCAGGGAGGGCCGGATGCCCAAGCCTGGGGGCGGGCAGGCGCGCACACATACACACAC
This sequence comes from Tachyglossus aculeatus, assembly GCF_015852505.1. Lineage (NCBI taxonomy): Eukaryota > Metazoa > Chordata > Mammalia > Monotremata > Tachyglossidae > Tachyglossus > Tachyglossus aculeatus. Next base: position 16,309,097 of record NC_052091.1, read on the forward strand.
ACACACACACACACACACAGTCACACACACACACCCACATACACACACAACCCCCCCACCCCCCCCAACCCCGGTGCCCGAGGAGGGAAGGTCCCGCCCGGGGGCCGCCGGCCTTTGTCCGCCCTGGCCACTGGCACCCGCTTTGACACACACACCCAGTCACACTGGGAACCGGGACACACACAAACACACACACACAGTCACACCGGGAACCGGGACACACACACACACCCCGACACAGTCACACTGAGAACCGGGACACGCACACACACCCCCCCCCAGTCACACTGAGAACCGGGACACACACGCAGGCACGCACTCACACAGAGAGCCGGGAGGCACAAAGACACCGAACCGGGACACACACACACACACACAGAATCAAGACACACAGATGCACAATCCCACCTAACCGGGACACACACACACACACACACACACATAGTCACATCGGGAACCGGGACACACACACACACCCCCTCAGTCACACTGAGAACCGGGACACACACGCAGGCACGCACTCACACAGAGAGCCGGGAGGCACAAAGACACCGAACCGGGACACACACACACACACACACACACACAGAATCAAGACACACAGATGCACAATCCCACCTAACCGGGACACACACACACACCCCGACACAGTCACACTGAGAACCGGGACACACACACACACACACACCCCCTCAGTCACACTGAGAACCGGGACACACACGCAGGCACGCACTCACACAGAGAGCCGGGAGGCACAAAGACACCGAACCGGGACACACACAGAATCAAGACACACAGATGCACAATCCCACCTAACCGGGACACACACACACACACACACACATAGTCACATCGGGAACCGGGACACACACACACACACCCCCTCAGTCACACTGAGAACCGGGACACACACGCAGGCACGCACTCACACAGAGAGCCGGGAGGCACAAAGACACCGAACCGGGACACACACACACACACACACAGAATCAAGACACACAGATGCACAATCCCACCTAACCGGGACACACACACACACACACTCACTCACCCAGCGAGCCGGGAAGCACAAAGACACAGACCCGGGACACCCACACACCCACCCACCCTCCCTCACACAGCGAGCCGGGAAGCACAAAGGCACAGAACCGGGCCACACACACACACACACACATACACCCAGATGCACAATCCCACCGAACCGGGACACACACACTCACTCACACGGAGAGCCGGGAAGCACAAAGACCCGGAATCCGGGGCACACACACAGGCAGAATTCAGGGCCACAGAGGATACGGAATCCCACCGAAGCGGGTGTGTGTGTGTGTGTGTGTGTGTGTGTGTGTGTCGGGCGAGCCCTCGGCCCCCCAAAAAAGCAGCCCCCCCAAAAGAAAAGCTCGCCCCGGCCGGCGGCGGCGGCACAAAGGGCGGGCGGGGCCGTGGGTGGGTGGGTGGGTGGGTGCCCCGTTGCCCCGGTGGCCGCCCGGCGGGCACCTTGCCTGCCGACGATCTCCGCGACGTGCTCGGAGCTGGGCACGGGCACGCACTCGGTCATGTTGACGCTCTTCCTGCGCGGCTCGGGCTCCGGCTCGGCCCCCGGCTGCTGCTGCTGATGCCCTCCTCCCGGGCCGTGCCCCCTGGGGCCGTGCCCCCCCGGGCCGTGCCCGGGCCCCGGCTCGTCGGCGTCCAGCCCCAGCAGCGCCAGCTGGTCGAGGGCCATCTGCAGCGCCCGCTGCTCGTCCAGCGCGGGCCCCCCGCCCAGCCCGCACCCCGCGACCCCGCCACGGTCCAGCTCGGCGAACAGGGAGCCGGGCATGGTGCCCGCGCCCGCCCCGCGGACAAAGGCGCGGGGGAGGGCCAGGCTGCTCCGCCCGTCGGTCGCTCGGTCGGTCGGTCCGACCCGCCTGCCACCCTGCCCGCCGCCCGGCCCGCCGCCGCTTTAAGGGGCCCCGCCCCCCGAGGGCCGCCCCCCCGCCGAAGCCTCGCCCCTTTGGTGCCAGGGCCCCGCCCCCGCCCGCCCAAAGACACGCCCCTCGCCCAGCCACGCCCCCGAAGACCCCAAAGCCTCGCCCCTTTGGTGCCAGGGCCCCGCCCCCGCCCGCCCAAAGACACGCCCCTCGCCCAGCCAGGACGAGGCCACGCCCCCCGAGGACCCCCCCCCCCCCCAAACCCACGCCCCCTTTGTGCCAGGGTCACCACCCGCCCATCCAAAGCCACGCCCGAAGCCACGCCCCTTTTGTGCTAGGGCTCCGCCCCCGTCCGCCCAAAGACACGCCCCTCGCCCGGCCACGTCCCCAAAGCCTCGCCCCTTTGGTGCCAGGGCCCCGCCCCACCCAACTCGAGGCCACGCCCCCGAAGTCCCCGAAGCCTCGCCCCCTTTTGTGCCAGGGCCCCGCCCCCCGCCCGCCCAAAGACACGCCCCTCGCCCGGCCAGGACGAGGCCACGCCCCCCGAGGACCCCCAAACCCACGCCCCCTTTGTGCCAGGGTCACCACCCACCCATCCAAAGACACGCCCCTCGCCCAGCCAGGACGAGGCCACGCCCCCGAAGACCCCAAAGCCTCGCCCCTTTGGTGCCAGGGCCGCGCCCCCCGAAGACCGCCCCCTCCAAAGCCACGCCCTCTTCGTGCCAGGGCCCCGCCCCCGCCGGACCCAAGCCACGCCCCCTTGGTGCCAGGGCCCCGCCCCCCCCGTCTGAAGCTACGACCCCCCCCCCCACCCTCCGGCCCGGCCAGGACGAAGCCACGCCCCCGAATCCACCCCCCCTTTTGTGCCAGGGCCGCGCCCCCACCCCCTCGCCCATCCAACTCGAGGCCACGCCCCCGAAGTCCCCGAAGCCTCGCCCCTTTGGTGCCAGGGCCCCGCCCCCGCCCGTCCAACGACACGCCCCTCGCCCCGCCAGGACGAGGCCACGCCCCCGAGGACCCCCCCAGACCCACGCCCCCTTCGTGCCACCTGCCCAAAGACACGCCCCTGTCGTTCCAGGGCCCCGCCGCGGCCTCCCAAAGCCGCGCCCCCGAAGACCCCTAAATCCACACCTCTTTTGTGCCAGGTCCCCGCCCCCACCCGCCCAAAGACACGCCCCTCGCCCAGCCAGGACGAGGCCACGCCCCCGAAGATCCCAAATCCTCGCCCGTTGTGTGCCAGGGCCCCGCCCCCGCCCGTCTTAAGACGCGCCCCCCGAAGAGCCCCCCCCAGCCACGCGCCCTTCGTGCCAGGGCGACGCCCCCACCCGCCCAAAGGCACGCCCCTCGCCCAGCCAGGACGAGGCCACGCCCCCGAGGACCCCCCAATCCACGCCCCCTTTGTGCCATTGTCACCACCCGCCCAGCCAAAGCCACGCCCCGAAGCCACGCCCCTTTTGTGCCGGGGCCCTGCCCCCACCCGTCCAAAGACACGCCCCTCGCCCGTCCACTCCCCCGAAGACCCCAACGCCTCGCCCCTTTTGTGCCAGGGCCACGCCCCCGCCCGCCCAAAGACACGCCCCTCGCCCAGCCAGGACGAGGCCACGCCCCCGAGGACCCCCCAAATCCACGCCCCCTTAGTGCCAGGGTCACCACCCGCCCATCCAAAGCCACGCCCCGAAGCCACGCCCCTTTTGTGCCAGGGCCACGCCCCCGCCCGTCCAAAGACACGCCCCCTCGCCCCGCTAGGAGGAGGGCACGCCCCCCCGGACCCAAGCCACGCCCCTTTGCGCCAGGTCCACTCCCCGACCCGTCTGAAGCTACACCCCCCCCTCTCCCCGCCAGGACGAGGCCATGCCCCCGAAGGCCCCCCCAGTCACGCCCCCTTTTGTGCCAGGGCCCCGCCCCCGCCCGTCCAAAGACCGGCCCCTCGCCCACCCAGGGAGACGCCACGCCCTTTCTGTGCCAAGTCCAAAGACACGCCCTCTCGCCCTGCCAGGACGAGGCCACGCCCCCGAATGCCCCAGCCGCGCCCATTTCGTGCCAGGGCCCCGCCCTCAGCCGCCCAAAGACACGCCCCTTTTGTGCCAGGGCCAAGCCCCCACCCGTCCGAAGACGCGCCCCCGAAGTCCCCAAAGCCTTGCCACTTTTGTGGCAGGGCCACGCCCCGACCCGTCTGAAGGTACGCCCCCGAAGTCCCCAAAGCCTTGCCACTTTTGTGCCAGGGCCACGCCCCGACCCGTCTGAAGCTACGCCCCCTCGCCCCGCCGGACCCAAGCCATCATCGTCATCATCAATCGTATTTATTGAGCGCCTACTATGTGCAGAGCACTGGACTAAGCGCTTGGGAAGTACAAGTTGGCAACATATAGAGACAGTCCCTACCCAACAGTGGGCTCACAGTCTAAAAGCCATGCTCCTTTTGTGCCAGGGTCACGCTCCCTTCCACCCTCAATAATAATGATAATAATGGCATTTGTTAAGCGCTTACTATAATAATTATAATAATGATATTTGTTAAGCGCTTACTATAATAATAACAATAATGATATTTGTTAAGCACTTACTATGTGCAAAGCACTGTTCTAAGCGCTGGGGAGGTTACAAGGTGATCAGATTGTCCCAGGGGGGCTCACAGTCTTCATCACCCATTTTCCAGATGAGGGAACTGAGGCCCAGAGAAGTCAAGAGATTTGCCTAAAGTCACACAGCTGACAGTTGGCAGAGTTGGGATTTGAACCCATGACCTCTGTCTCCAAAGCCCAGGCTCTTTCCACTGAGCCACACTGCTTCTCTATGTGCAAAGCACTGTTCTAAGCGCTGGGGGGATGCAAGGTGATCAAATTGTCCCACGTGGCGCTCGCAGTCTTAGTCCCCATTTTACAGATGAGGGAACTGAGGCTCAGGGAAGTGAAGTGACTTGCCCAGGGTCACACAGCAGACATGTGCCGGATCGGGATTCGAACCCATGACCTCTGACTCCAAAGTCCGGGCTCTTTCCACTGGGCCACGCCCTGCCCTCCGAAGCCACTCCCCTTAACACCTCCAGCCCGGAGCCCCGACCCCTGCACCCCCGATCAATCAATCAATCGTATTTATTGAGCGCTTACTATGTGCAGAGCACTGTACTAAGCGCTTAGCACTGTACTTACACATGAACGATCCACAGAGCCCCCTTTTTCCTCTCCCCCTTACCTTCTTCCCCTCCCCACAGCACCTGCATATATGTTTGTACAGATTTATTACTCCATTTATTTTACTTGGACATATTTACTATTCTGTTTATTTTGTTAATGATGTGCATCCAGCTTTACTTCTATTTGTTCTGACGACTTGCCACCCGTCCACATGTGTTGTTTTGTCGTCTGTCTTCCCCTTCTAGTCTGTGAGCCCATTGTTGGGTAGGGACCGTCTCTATACAATAGTAATAATAATAATGATGGCATTTATTAAGCGCTTACTATGTGCAAAGCACTGTTCTAAGCACTGGGGAAGTTACAAGGTGATCAGGTTGTCCCATGGGGGGCTCACAGTCTTAATCCTCATTTTACAGATGGGGTTACTGAGGCTCAGAGAAGTTAAGTGACTTGCCCAAAGTCACACAGCTGACAATTGGCGACTTGGACTTCCCAAGCGCTTAGTATGGTGCTCGGCACACAGTAAGCGCTCAATAAATACGATTGAATGAATTGAATGAATGACTTGTAAGCGCTCAATACGATTGAATGAATTGAATGAATGACTTGTACTTCCCAAGCGCTTAGTCCAGTGCTCTGCACACAGTAAGCGCTCAATAAATACGACTGAATAAATTGAATGACTTGAATGGATGACCCCTGCGCCCCCTCCTCCCCGCCCCCCAAGCCCGGGCCTGCTGGCCACGCTGGGGGCGAGGGCTCATCCCTTGGGGCGGGACCCCCCCCCCCTCAACAAGAATGACAAGGACTCTGCATTCATTCATTCAGTCCTATTTACTGAGCGCTTACTGTGAGCAGAGCACTGGACTAAGCGCTTGGGAAGTACAAATAAGCCACATGTAATAATGATGACCCATTGTTGGGTAGGGACCGTCTCTATACGTTGCCAACTTGTACTTCCCAAGCGCTTAGTCCAGTGCTCTGCACACAGCAAGTGCTCAATAAATGCGATTCATCCATTCAATTGTATTTATTGAGCACTTACTGTGTGCAGAGCACTGGGCTAAGCGCTTGGGAAGTACAAGTTGGCCACATATAGAGATGGTCCCTACCCAACAGTGGGCTCACAGTCTAGAAGGGGAAGACAGATAACAAAACAAAACATATTAACAAAATAAAATAAAGAGAATGAATATGTACAAATAAAATAGAGTAATAAAGCACTGAATGAATGTTAAGCGCTTTCTATCTGCGAAGCACTGTTCTAAGCGCTGGGGGGGGAGATACAAGGTGATCAGGTTGTCCCATATGGGACTCGCCGTCTTAATCCCCATTTTACAGATGAGGTAACTGTGGCCCGGAGAAGTGAAGTGACTCGCCCAAAGTCACACAGCTGACAAGTGGCGGAGTCGGGATTAGAACCCATGGCTTCTGACTCCCAAGCCCGGGCTCTTTCCACTGAGCCACGCTGCTTCCGCAGCAGTGTGTCACATACAGAGACGGTCCCTACCCCACAACGGGCTCACACCGCCCGGTCGCCGCAGGCCTCCCGTGCCCCGTGACTCAGTCTCCCCCCCATTCCACCCCACAGATACCCGAGGGCCGGTCTTTGCCTCTCCGGACCCTGCCCCTTTTGGACTCTGACTCTTCTGGGTTCTGCCCCTGCAGACTCTGACCCCTCCAGATTGTTCCTCCAGACCATTCCCCACCCCCCTTATAATAATAATGATGATGGCGTTTGTTAGGTGCTTACTATGTGCCAAGCACTGTTCTAAGCACTGGACTAGATACAAAGTAATCAGGTTGTCCCACGTGGGGCTCACAGTTCTTATCCCCATTTTACAGGTAAAGGAACTGAGGCACAGAGAAGTGAAACGACTTGCCCAGAGTCACCCAGCTGACAAGTGGCAGAGTCAGGATTCGAACCCACGACCTCTGACCCCCAAGCCCGGGCTCTTTCCACTGAGCCACGCTGCTTCTTATGGATGATGCCCCCTCCAGAACCCATCCTCGCTGGGTTTGGATTTATCGCTATCATTCTATTTGTTCTGACGATTTTGAAGCCTGTCTGCAGACTGTGAGCCCATTGTTGGGTAGGGACCGTCTCTATATGTTACCAACTTGTACTTCCCAAGCGCTTAGTACAGTGCTCTGCCCACAGTAAGCGCTCAATAAATACGATTGAATGAATGAATGTTTTGCTTTGTTGTCTGTCTCCCCCTCCTAGACTGTGAGCCCGCTGTAGGGTAGGGACCGTCTCTATATGTCACCGACTTGGACTTCCCAAGCGCTTAGTACAGTGCTCTGCACACAGTAAGCGCTCAATAAATATGATTGAATGAATTTGGTCCCCCTACCCCCACACTCCATCTCCCTCATCTGCAAAATGGAGATAAAGATTGTGCCCAGCCCGATTTGCTTGTATCCACCCCAGGGCTTAGAACAGTGCCTGGTGCATAGCAAGCTCTTAACAAGTACCACGATGATTATTATTATTATTATTATTATTATTATTATTGTTATTATTATTATTATTATTATCATCCCTCTTCTCTCCAGATTACCCCCACCGTCCCATCCCCAATCCCATAAATACGACTGAATGAATGAATCCCCTGCCCCACTGTCTGGTTGCCCCTTCCCTTCGTGATTCCTCTGGTTCTCTTCCCCCTCCAGAACCGGCTGTCCTTCCAGACTCTTCCCTTTGGGTCATTCATTCAATCAATCATATTTATTGAGCACTTACTGTGTGCAGAGCACTGTACTAAGCGCTTGGGAAGTACAAGTCGGTAACATATAGAGACGGTCCCTTCCCAACAACGGGCTCACAGTCTAGAAGGGGGAGACAGACAACAAAACGAAACATGTGAACAGGTGTCAAGTCCTCAGAATAAATAGAAGTAAACCTAGATGCACATCACTGACAAAATAAATAGAATAGTAAATATTCATTCATTCATTCATTCAATCGTATTTATTGAGCGCTTACTGTGTGCAGAGCACTGTACTAAGCGCTTGGGAAGTCCAAGTTGGCAACGTATAGAGACAGTCCCTACCCAACAGTGGGCTCACAGTCTAGAAGGGGGAGACAGATAACAAAACATGTGGATAGGTGTCAAGTCATCAGAATAAATAGAAGTAAAGCTAGATGCACATCATTGACAAAATAAATAGAATAGTAAATATGTACAAGTAAAATAAATAGAGTAATAAATCTGTACAAACATATACAGGTGCTTTGGGGAGGGGAAGGAGGTAGGGCAGGGGGGATGGGGAGGGGGAGAGGATATGTGCCAAGCATTCATTCATTCATTCATTCATTCAATCATATTTATTGAGCGCTTACTGTGTGCAGAGCACTGTACTAAGCGCTTGGGAAGTACAAGTTGGCAACATATAGAGACGGTCCCTACCCAACAGTGGGCTCACAAGCACTGTTCAAAACCTTGGGGGGGATACAAGGCACTCAGGTGGAGCCCACAGTCTCAATCCCCATTTTCCAGGTGAAGCAACTGAGGCACAGAAAAGTGAAGTGACCTGCCCAAAGTCACACAGCTAAGTGGCAGAGCCGAGATTAGAACCCACGACCTCTGACTCCCGCCCCGTCCCAAACAATACCAACTCTTCCCTCCTACATCGTGGTGCCCACTTTCTTATAAATATGCACAATACCAACTCTTCCCTCATACAATCACACCCATCGTGGGGCCCACTTCCTTATAAACACGCACAGATCTCGGCTGCCCTTTGGGTCTTAAGATGATGATGATGATGATGATGATGGTGTGTGTTTGTGTATGTGTGTGTGTGTGTGTGTGTGTGTGTGTGTGTGTGTAGGGGGGTGGGAAGTGCTGATAAGACCAGAGTGTATCTGACAATTCCACACCCACACAGCCAGGAATACCCCCAAATTTGCCCCAATCTGCACTTGGAAGTAGTAATTCCCCCACAGGGCCCGTGGCTATTAGAGAAGCAGCTTGGCTCGGTGGAAAAAGCGTGGGCTTTGGAGTCCGAGGTCATGGGTTCAAATCCCGGCCCTGTCAGCTGTGTGACTTTGGGCAAGTCACTTAACTTCTCTGGGTCTCAGTTACCTCAGCTGTAAAATGGGGATTAAGACTGTGAGGCCCCCCCCCGCCCATGGGACAACCTGATCACCTTGTAACCTTCCCAGTGCTTAGAAGAGTGCTTTGCGCTTAATAAATGCCATTATTATTATTATTCAGGATTCTCCCTCCTGGGGCCCAAACTTTTGAAGCCTCCACTCAGATGGGTCACACTGTTTTTGATCGCCGTAGGCCACCCTGGCCCAGGGACACCCAACAAGCCAGGACGGATGCTCTCCGGTTGAAATTTTTGCTCCGTTGGGCTTCGAAGCTTTTCTTTTGTCTCTCCCTACCTTTGGAGCCCTACTCCTCTAAGAAGCCTTCCCTGACTGACCTTTCGTTTCCCCACCTTGTTCACACTTCTCTCTGAGTCACTTATGCATTGGGACTGTCCCCACTAAGCACTTTGTGGGCAGGGACTGAATCTGCTCACTCTGTTGTACAATAATAATAATGATGGTATTTGTTAAGCGCTTACTAGGTGCCAAGCCCTGTTCTAAGCGCTGGGGTAGATACAAGGTCATCAGGTTGTCCCATGGTGGGGGCTCACAGTCTTTATCCCCATTTTACAGATGAGGTCATTGAGGCCCAGAGAAGTTAAGTCACTTGCCCAGAGTCACACAGCTGACAAGTTGCGGAGCTGGGATTAAAACCCGTGAGAAGCATTGTGGCTAAGTGGAAAAGAGCCACGGTCGTGGGTTTAAATCCCAGCTCCGCCGATTATCAGCTGTGTGACTTTGGGCGAGTCACTTGACTTCTCTGGGCCTCAGTTCCCTCGTCTGCAAAATGGGGATGAAGGCTGCAAGCCCCCCGTGGGACAACCTGATCACCTTGTAACCTCTCCAGCGCTTAGAACAGTGCTTTGCACATAGTAAGCACTTAATAAATGTCATTATTATTATTATTATGACCTCTGACTCCCAAGCCCAGGCTCTTTCTGCTAAGCCACGCTGCTTCCCACTTGTATTGCACTCTTCCTAGTGCCTAGTACAGTGTTCTACACCTAGGAAGTGCTCAATAAATACCATTGCCCCCAGCCCCACAGCATTTATGTGCCTAGCCTTATACTCTGCCCCTTCCCCTATCTGTAATTTATTTAAAGCCCCCTTTTCCCCACCACTAGATTCCCTGAGACCAGGAATCAGGCCTCTCAAGGCTACTGTATCATACTCTCCCAAGCGCTTAGTATAGTGCTCTGCACCCAGTAAGGACTCGATCAATATGAGTGAATGAATGAATGAATATTGAGCCCTCACTCTGTGCAGAGCACTGTGCAAAGCGCTTGGGAGAGCCCAAAACAGTCAAGCCGGCAGACGTGACCTCTGCGAACAAAGAGCTTGCAGTCTAGAGGGGGAGACAGACTTTAAAAAATAAAACACCGATAAGGGAACTTGGAGAGTAGACGGATATAATAATAATGATGATGATGATGGCATTGATTAAGTGCTTACTATGTGCAAAGCACTGTTTTAAGCGCTGGGGAGGTTACAAGATGATCAGGTTGTCCCACAGGGGGCTCACAGTCTTAATCCCCATTTTACAGATGAGGTAACTGAGGCACAGAGAAATTAAACGACTTGCCCAAAGTCACACAGCTGACAATTGGCAGAGCCGGGATTTGAACCCTTGACCTCTGACTCCAAAGCCCTTGCCCTTTCCATGGAGTCATGCTGCTTCTCAATGGCATAGTGTGTAGAGTACAAGTCTGGGAGTCAGAGGGACATGGGTTCTTATTCCACCTCCACCATGTGACTGCTGTGTGACCTTGGACAAGTCATTTCACTTCTCTGGGCCTCAGTTATGTTATCTGTAAAATGGGGATCAAGACTGTGAGCCCCATGCAGGACAGGTACTGCGTCCAAGCTCTCCATCCCCTTGCCCCCTCCTTCTTCACCTCCCTTCTCTCCTCCTCCATCCCAACCCACACACTCCGCTCCTCTGGTGTCACTAACCTCCTCACTGGGCCTCCATCTCGCCTGTCCCGCCGTCGACCCCTAGCCCAAATCCTACCTCTGGCCTGGAACGATGGCATTTTTATTAAGCACTTACTATGTGCAAAGCACTGTTCTAAGCGCCGGGGAGGTTACAAGGTGATCAGGTTGTCCCTCAGGGGGCTCACAGTCTTAATCCCCATTTTACAGATGAGGTCATTGAGGCCCAGAGAAGTGAAGTGACTTGCCCAAAGTCACACAGCTGAGAATTGGCGGAGCCAGGATTTGAACCCATGACCTCTGACTCCAAAGCCCATGCTCTTTCCACTGAGCCACGCTGCTTCTCTCGCCCTCCCTCCTCAAATCCTCCAAACAATCACACTCCCCCCCAACTTCAAAGCCCTATTGAAGGCTCATCTCCTCCTGGAAGCCTTCCGAGACTAAACCCCCTTTTTTCTCAGCTCCCCCTCCCCACCCACCTCACCCCGACTCAATCCCTTTGCTCCACCCCCCTTCCTGCCCCACAGCACTTGTGTATGTGTGTACCTATCTATAATTCCATTTATTTAAATTAATGCCTGCTTCCTTGTTTTGATACATACCTATCTAGAATTCTATTCATTTATATTAATGCCTGTTTTACTTGTTCTGATGTATATATACACATCTTTAATTCTATTTATTTCTATTGACGCTATTGGCGCCTGTTTACTAGTTTTGATGTCTGTCTCCCCCCTTCTAGACTGGGAGCCTGTTGTGGGCAGGGGTTATCTCTCTTTGTTGTTGAAGTGTACTTTCCAAGTGCTTAGTACAGTGCTCTGTGCACAGCATGCGCTCAATAAATATGATGGAATGAATGAATGAACCCGGGTTGCTTGTATCCATCCCCGGGCTTAGTACAGTGTCTGGCACTTAATACCACAATTATTATTAATAATAAGTGCCGTGGGGCTGGGGAGGATATCAGGCGCTTAAAGGGTACTCGTCCAAGTGCGGACCTCGTCCAAGTGCAGACCTGATCCAGGAGGGAGGGCGAGTAAGGGAAATGAGGATTTAGGCAAGACCCCTCGGAGGAGATGTGATTTTAGGAGGGCAGTGAAGGTGGGGGAGTGGTGGTCTGTCAAATACCCAGGGGGAGGGAATTCCAGACCAGAGGAAGGATGTGGGTAAGGGGTTGGCAGGGAGACAGATGAGATCGAGGCACTCGGAGAAGGTTGGCGTTGGGGGAGCGAAGCACGCGGGGATTGCAGTGAGACATCGGCGAGTTTAGGTAGGAGGGAAGAGAGCTGATTGAGTACTTCAAAGCCGACGGTAAAGAGCTCCTGTCTGATGCGGAGGCGGCTGGGAGGTTCTTGCGTGAGGCGACGTGGACTGAACTTTTTTTAGAAAAACAGCCCGGGCAGCAGAATAAATTGTGGACTGGAGCCAGCAGAGACAGGAGGCAGGGAGGTCAGCAGGGAGGCTGATGCGGTACTCAAGGCAGGAAATGATCATAATGGCATGCGTTAAGCGCTTGCTCTGCGCCAGGCACTGAACTAAATGCTGAGGTAGATACAAGCAAAGCAGGTTGGGCACAGTCCCTGCCCCAGATGGGGCTCACAGTCTCAATCCCCATTTCACAGATGAGGAAACTGAGGCACAGAGAAGTGAAGTGACTTGCCCTAGGTCACACAGCAGAGCCAGGATTAGAATCCATGACCTTCTGACTCCCATGCCCGTCCTCCGTCAGCTACGCCATAAGGGCTCAGGTCAGCGTGGCAGCGGTTTGGATGGAGAGGACGGTGTGGATTCTAGAGATGTTGCGAAGGCGGGAACCGACGGGATTTAGTGACAGACTGATTACGTGGGTTGAACGAGAGAGAGGGGCCGTGTGAGTCAGGGAGGATGGCGGTGTCTACAGGGATGGAAAAGCCAAGGGGAAGACAGGGTTTGGGCAGGAAAAGGAGCTCTGCTTTGGGCATGTTAAATTTGAGGTGTCGGGGGGAGACCCGGTAGAGATGTCCTGAAGGCAAGGAGGAAATATGAGACGGCAGAGACCCAAAGAGGTCGAAGCTGGAGAGGTAGATTTGAGAATCATTCGCAATAAAGATGGTGGGTGAAGGCAAGGGAGTAAATGACTTTGTCCGAGGGAGAGGGTTTAGGTGGAGAATGGAAGGGGTCCCAGAACTTAGTACAGTGCTTTGCACACAGTAAGCGCTCAATAAATACGGTTGACTGAGCCATGAGCGACTCCCACGGTTAGAGGCAGAGGAAGAGCCCAAGAAAGAGACGGAGAAAGAGCGGTCAGAAGAATAGGAGGAGAACCAGGAGACGGTAGTGTCAGTGAAACCGAGGAAGGTTAGATAACATTTCCAGGGGAAGGGGGTGATCCACAGTGCCAAAGTCGTCAAGGAGGAGTAGAGAAGCCGCGAGGCCCAGTGGATAGAGCCCGGGCCTCGAAGTCAGAAGGACCTGGCTTCTAATCCTGGCCCCACCACTTGTCTGCTGTGTGACCTTGGACAAGTCGCTTCGTTTCTCTGTGTCTCGGTTACCTCATCTGGAAAATGAGGATTAAAACTGGGAGCCCCAGGTGGGACAGGAATTTGTGTCCCACCCGATCTGCTTGTATCCACCCCAGTGCTTCGAACAGTTCCTGGCACACAGTAAGCGCTTAAGAAAAACCATAATTATTCTTATTATTATCCACCCCAGAGCTTAATTCAGTGCCTGGCACATAGAAGGTGCTTAACAAATACCACAATTATTATTATGAGTAAAGGCCAAAAGAAGTTCTCAGTCTAAGTAGGAGGAACAACAGATATTGACTCTCCATTTTACAGAAAAGGAAACCGGGACCTAGAGAAGTGAAGTGACTTGCCCAAGGTCACCCCGCAGGCAAGTGGCGGAGCCGGAATTAGAACCTGAATCCTCTGACTCACAGCCCTGCCTGCTTTCCATAAGGCCACGCTGCTTTTCAGTGAGGCGCTTTCAGCTCAACGCATAGCAACTGTTTGGGTGTCCTGCTGCTGTCTATTTATCCTCTAAGGTTCTCCTGGTTGGGAAGGTATGATGCTCCAGATGACTAGATTCCAGGACCTGATCTGCTTGTATCCACCGCAGCGCTTAGAACAGTGTCTGACACTTAGTACTATCATCAAATGCCGTCAGTTATTTCCGATTCATAGCGACTCCTTGGGTATACTTTCTCCAGAATGTCCCGTCCTCTGCCATAATCCGCAACCTTTCCAATGGTTCTTCCGTTATCGTTATTATGGTCTCTCTCCATCTAGCTGCTGGTCTGCCTCTTCCACGTTTTCCCTGGACACTTCCTAGCAAAAGTGTCTACTCCAGGGAATTAGTCCTCCTGATTATGTGTCAAAAATATACTAATCTAGGTCAAGTCTTTGGTCTTCCAAAGGCCACTTGGGGTTAATTTGCTCCAAAATCCATTTGCTTGTTTTTCGGGCAGTCTATGGTATTCACAAAAGCTTTCTCCAACACATTTCCAAAGAATCAATGTTCTTCCTATCCTTTTTTTCCCCACTATTTCTGTGATCTGATTATCTTGAATCTATTCCCCTGCTTAATACAGTGCTTGTCACATAGTAAGCGTTTAGCAACTATTACTGTTAACAATGATTTTGGATGAGCAGCAATGTCAGTGCTGGGTTTAAAACTGCCACACACTCAGTCCAAACAAGTTTATTAGAAGGAGCTGCGTATTAATCTATACTGGAAGCTCCTTGAAGGTAGGGATTAAAGCCTTGGCTTTAAAGCACTCCATCTCTCCATTTTCTCGCCCCCTTCTACCTCACCTTTCTTCTCTCCTTCTACAAACAATCCGCATACCTCACTCCTGTAGTGCTAACCTTCTCACTGTGCCTCGATCTCACCCGTCTCACCACCAACCCCTAGCCCACATCCTGCCTCTGGCCTGGAATGCCCTCCCTCCTCAAATCCGACGGACAAAGACTCTCCCCACCTTCAAAGACTTATTGAAGGCCCATCTCCTCCAAGAGGCCTTCCCAGACTAAGCCCCACTTTTCCTCATCTCCCACTTCCCTCTGCATCGCTCTAACTTGCTCCCTTTGCTCTTCCCCCTCCCAGCCCCACAGCACTTCTGAACATACCTGTGATTTTACTTATTTGTATTGATGTCTGTCTCCCCACCTCTGGACTGTAAGCTCGCCGTGAGCAGGGAATGTCACTGTATACTATTGAGTTGTACTTTCTCAAGCGCTTAGTACAGTGCTCTGCACACAGTAAGTGCTCAATAAATATAATCGAATGAACACTTGACCGAATACTGACTGTACTGCGTTGTATTCACCAAGTGCTTAATACGATGTTCTGCAAAAAGCACACAGTAAGGATCATTGACTGATGGATTGCCTGTGAGTTTATAGCCTCTAAAATGGTGGAAATGACAAGTCTCAAGGTGCCAGGTTTATGGACCACGAAGCCCAGGCTTGCAAGGGCTATGGTTGGCAGAGCACAGAGGTGTCAGGCCTTTGGACGGCAAAGCTCAGCGTTGCAAGGGCTACGGTCAGCATAACACACAGGTGCTGGGTCTTTGGGCTTCTAAGTCCAGCGTGGCTGGGGATATAACATGGATTGTGTCCATCCCGATAAGTTTGTACTTACCCCAGCGATTAGAACAGTGATTGACAAAGTAAGCGCTTAACAAATACCATAAGACAAACAAATGAGTCGACCCCGCCTAGGCCCTGGGACACCAAAAGGCTGATTCCCTCCGCCTTGTGATTGGGGGCGGAGAAATGTACTAGCAGAGAGACAACGGTCCTCGCTTCCCTTGGCTGTGGCTCTCGCTCCGGGGCTGGGCAGCTGGCGGGGGTTTGGAGTGGCACAAGCCCCTCTGTGCTCGAGACGCCCATCTGCGGGGGCCGCGGGACAACCTCCAGCGTGGACGGCCAGCTGGGCCCTTCTGAACCCCAGCACGTGTGCCACACAGAAGCCGCTAAGAAGAAGTCCCCCGAGAGCGGCCCGCAGGGGACAGAAGCCAGTCAGCAGCCATTCACTGGCTCGCTGGGGCCGGGGCCCACGTCGCTCACAGAGAGCCATTCATCACGCCTTCTCCTGGGGAGAACGTTCCCTCTGGCCCACAAAGAGGTAAAAAGAAAAAAAGAGCTCCAAATCCGACCACCAGGTAGGAGCAGAGCACTGCTCTAAGCGCCTGGGAGAGTGCAACACAATGGAGTTGCAAGACTTGCTCCCTGCCCTCAAGGATCTAGCCAGGGAGACTGACGCTAAAATAAATTATAAGTGAGAAAAGCAACAAATATATGTACACTTATGCTGTGGGGGGATCTGGGAGTACTTAAGTGCTTCGGGGGCACCTATGCTTTACATGCACAGGTGAGGCAGGAGGGAAGGGGAATGGGATGATTTGACACCTGTCTATATGGTTTGTTGTCTGTCTCCCCCTTCTAGACTGTGAGCCCATTGTTGGGTAGGGACCGTCTCTATATGCTGCCGACTTGTACTTCCCAAGCGCTTAGTACAGTGCTCTGCACACAGTAACTGCTCAATAAACATGATCGAATGAACAAATGAGGCACGAGGTTAGTCATGGAAGGTTTCCTGGAGGAGATGCATTTTTAGTTGGACTTTGAAGATGGGGAGTGCGGTGGTCTGTCAGATATGAAGCAGCATGGCTCAGTGGAAAGAGCATGGGCTTTGGAGTCAGAGGTCATGGGTTCAAATCCCAGCTCCGCCAATTGTCAGCTGTGTGACTTTGGGCAAGTCACTTCGCTTCTCTGGGCCTCAGTTCCCTCATCTGTCAAATGGGGATTAAGACTGTGAGCCCCTGTGGGACAACCTGATCGCCTTGTAACCTCCCCAGCGCCAAGAACAGAATTAGTAAGCACGTAATAAATGCCATCATCATTATTATTATTATGAAGGGGGAGGGAGTTCCAGGAGATAGTGAGCCAGGGGTCAACGCCGAGAGAAATGAGTGAGGCCCAGTGAGCTGGTTAAGCACTCTGCAAATACGATTAAATGAATAAACGTACGGGTTGGGTTGAAGTGGGAAAGAAGGAGGCTCAGAAAAGAAGAGAGCTGATTAAGTGACTATAACTGTTCATTTACCCCAGGTATTTATTATCATCATCATAAGTAATATTTATTCAGCACCTCCTGTGGGCTTAGCATTGTTCTAAGCACTTGGGTGAGTTTAACAGGTCTCTGCCTTCAACGACCACACTCTGATGCTTCATTTTGGGATTGCCTGCCTGCCTCCGTTAGCTTTGGAAAAGCTTAAAGGCAGGAGCTGGTCTTCCATTTTGAAATGCCTAGTATCATAGTCTAGATTCAGGAGGTGCTCAGTACAGTTCTACACAGAGTAGGTGCTCAGTAAAGTTTTCGACACACAGTTGGCACTCACTCACTGCACAAAGTGGGTGCACAGAAATGAGCTCTGCCCATGGCAGTTGCCCAGTCCAGTTATTCCTTCATTCATTCAACCATATTTATTGAGCGCTTACTGTGTGCAGAGCACTGTACTAAGCGCTTTCTGCACCCATATCGCTCTGTTCAGGCAGCAGGGCCACCCCCACTGGCCACCCTGAGGGACACAACTAGGGAGTGTCCTCAGGAACCCGTCGTGATAGTAATAATAATAATAATGATGATGATGATGGTATTGGTTAAGCGCTTACTATGTGCCAAGCACTGGTCTAAGAGTTGGAGGAGATACAAGGTTATTAGCTGTCCCAGGTGGGGCTTACAGTCAGGTGGGGCTGAATGAGGCCATGTGACTTCTTCATTCATTCGTATTTATTGAGCTCTTACTGTGTGCAGAGCACTGTACTAAGCGCTTGGAAAGTACAAAGTGCCAACATATAGAGACGGTCCCTACCCAACAACGGGCTCACAGCACACTTCTTCCTCAGCCACACATCAGACACCACCATGGCTGGACTGACCGAAATGGACTCTTCTGAGTCGCTCTCTGGGTCTCGGACACCCAGAGAATGGGTCAGGCTTCCACCCCTCTTCATTCGTTCATTCATTCATTCAATTGTATTCATTCATTTATTCATTCAATTGTATTTATTGAGCACTTACTGTGTGCAGACCACTGTACTAGGCGCTTGGAAGGTAGAATTCAGCAACAGAGACGGTCCCTACCCAACAACAGGCTCGCCGTCTAGAAGGGGGGAGACAGACAACAAATCAAAACACATAGACAGGCATCAATAGCATCAGAATAAATAGAATTATTTATAATAAAATAAATAATAAAATAAAATCATTAATAAAATAAATAGAATAATAAATATGTACAAATATACACAAGTCCTGTGGAGTGGGGAGGGTGGTAGAGCAGAGGGAGGGAGTCGGGGTGATGGGGAGGGGAGGAGGAGCAGAGGAAAAGGGGGGATCAGTCTGGGAAGGCCTCCTGGAGGAGGTGAGCTTTCAAGGAGGGCTTTGAAGGGGGGAAGAGAGGTAGTTTGGTGGACGTGTGGAGGGAGGGCATTCCAGGCCAGAGGTAGGACGTGGGTCGGGGGTCAACGGCGGGACAGGTGAGAATGAGGCCCAGTGAGGAGGTTAGCGGCAGAGGAGTGGAGGGTGCGGGCTGGGCTGGAGAAGGAGAGAAGGGAGATGAGGTAGGAGGGGGTGAAGTGATGGACAGCTTTGAAGCCAAATATGAGGAGTTTTTACTTGATACAAAGGTAGATAGGCAACCACTGGAGATTTTTGAGGAGGGGGTTGACATGCCCAGAGCGTTGAGAGCCTACTGTGTGCAGGGCACTGTACTAAGCACTTGGAAGAATACACTATAACAATAAGCAGACACACTCCCTTCCCACAACGAGCTTACAGTCTAGAGAGGGGAGACAGACCTCAATATAAATACATAAATTACAAATATGTACACAAGTGCTATGGGGCTGGGAGGGGAGATGAATAAAGGGAGCAAGTCGGGGTGATGCAGAAGGGAGTGGGAGAAGAGGAAAGGGGGCTTAGTCAGGGAAGGCCTCTTGGAGGAAATGTGCCCTCAATAAGGCTTTGAAGTTGGGGAGAGAATAATTGATTATTTGAGGAGGGAGGGCAGAGGCAGGACGTGGGCGAGGGGTTGGTGGTGAGATAGACGAGATTGGGACACAGTGAGAAGGTTAGCTTTAGAGAAGCATGTGCGCTGAGTTGTAGTAAGAGAGTAGCAAGGTGAGGTGGGAGGAGGAAAGGTGACTGCGTGCTTGAAAGCCAATGGTGAGGAGTTTTTGTTGGATGTGGAGGTGGATGGGCAAACACTGGAGGTTCTGGAGGAGTGGGGAAACATGGCCTGAACGTTTTTGTAGAAACATGATCCAGGCAGCCGAGTGAAGTATGAACTGGAGTGGGGAGAGACGGGAGGCTGGGAGGTCAGCAAGGAGGCTGATATAATAAACGAGGCGGGAGAGGATGAGTGATTATAATAACATGGTAGCAGTTTGGATGGAGAGGGAAGGGCAGATTTTAGTGATGGGGTGAAGGTGGAACCTACAGGATTTAGTGATGGATTGAATATGTCGGCTGAATGAGAGGAGTCGAGGATAATGCCGAATTACAGGCCTGTGAGACAGGAAAGACGGTAGTGCCCTCTACAGCGGTGGGAAAGTCAGGGGGACAACAGGATTTGGGAAGGAAGATAAGGAGTTCTGTTTTGGACACGTTAAGCTTGAGGTGATGGGAGGGCATCCAAGGAGAGAAATGACTTGAAGGTAGGAGGAAATGCGAGACTGCAAAGAGGGAGAGAGAGCAGAACTGGAGATGTAGATTTGGGTATCATCCTCTTAGATGGTAGTTGAAGCCATGGGAGTGAATGAGTTCTCCAAGGGAGTGGGTGTAGATGGAGAATAGAAGGGGACCCAGAACTGAACCTTGAGGGACCCCCACAGTTGGGGGGTGAGGGGCAGAGGAGGAGCCCGCACAGGAGACTGAGAATGAACGGCCAGATAGATAAGTGGAGAACCAGGAGAGGACAGTCAGTGAAGCCAAGGTTGGGTAACGTTTCCAGGAGAGGGGGTGGCAGACAGTGTCGAAGGCAGCTGAGAGGTGGAGGAGGATTAGGATGGAGTACAGACTGCTGGAGGCAAGAAGGACATCATCGGTGACCTTGGAGAGGGCGGTTTCTGTGAACTGAAGGTGACTGAAACGCCCTGCACTGCCCCTCTCTTCATCTCTTCATAGAGAAGCAGTGTGGCTTAGTGGAAAGAGCACAGGCTTGGGAGTCAGAGGACCTGGGTTCTAATCCCAGCTCCACCACTTGTCTGCTGTGTGACCTTGGGCAAGCCGCTAGACTTCTCTGTGCCTCAGTTCCGTCATCTGTAAAATGGGGATGAAGACTGTGAGCCCCACGTGGGACAACCTGATTACCTTGTATCCCCCCCACGCCCAGCGCCTAGAACAGTGCTTGGCACATAATAAACGCTTGAGAAATACTATCATCATCGAATAAAACCTTCTCACCATTGGCTTCAAAGCTCTCCATCACCTTGCCCCTTCTCACTTCATTCATTCATTCATATCTATTGAGTGCTTACTATGTGCAGAGCACTGTACTAAGTGCTTGGAAAGTACAATTCTGCAAAAGAGACAGTCTATCTCTCAGTCCAGAAGGGATAATAATGATGGTATTTGTTAAGCGCTTACTATGTGCCAAGCACTGTTCTAAGAGCTGGGGGAGATACAAGGTAATCAGGTTGTCCCACATGGGGCTCACAATCTTAATCCCCATTGTACAGATGAGGTAACTGAGGCCCAGAGAAGTGAAGTGACTTGCCCAAAGTCACACAGCTGACAAGCGGCAGTCGGGATTCGAACCCACGACCTCTGATTCTCAAGCCCAGGCTCTTTCCATTAAGCCACGCTGCTTCCCAACTCCCTTCCCTTCTCTCCTTCTCCATCCCAGCCCGCACCCTCCACTCCTCTGGCGCTAACCTCCTCACTGTGCCTCGTTCTCGTCCGTCCCGCCGTCGATCCCTGGCCCACGTCCTCTGGCCTTGAATACCTTCCCTCCTCAAATCCTCCAAACAATCACTCTTCCCCCCTTCAAAGCCCCACTGAAGGCTCACCTCCTTCCCAGATTAAACACCCTTTTCCTCTGCTTCCCCTCCCTTCCGCATCACCTCGACTCTCTCCCTTTGCTCTTCTTCCCCCACCCCCACAGCACTTATAGAACAGTGCTTGGCACATAGTAAGCACTTAACAAATGCCATCATCAATATTATTATGTATATATATCTATATATAATTCTATTTATTTATATTGATGCCTGTTTACTTGTTTTGATGTCTGTCTTCCCCTCTCCTTCCCCCCAACCCCCTCACCCCAGACTGTAAGGCCACTGTGGGCAGGGATTGTCTCTCTCAATGGCAGCATTGTGCTTTCCAAGCACTTAGTACAGTGCTCTGCACACAGGAAGCACTCAATAAATACGATTGAATGAATGAATGAATCCCATCCACCCCGTCCCTGAGAGGCCCTGTGACTAGGCATCCTGCCTCGGGCGGGCCAGTTCCCTCTGCCATCCTCAGAGCCCAAGCTGGGGGGCGAGGGGAGAGATCCCCTTGGATGGCTGTGTGGCGATGGTGTGGCCCGAAAACAGGTGTGGGGGGACGGCCTAGCCCCTCTGTCTCCAGATCTCCCATGGCAGCCCCAGGTGGCACATCACCAGAGATGGCCCGGCCCAGCCTGCCCAGCTCTGGGGGCTTCTGGACCAGCCAGAATCTGCTTCCCATGGAGCAGGCCACTGTCTGGGAGGCACGGAGGTTGGTGGGGGGAAGGGGAACACTGGGCAGCCATCTGGGAGGGGAACCAGGTGGTCCGTCTACAAGGTTGGGCAGGGCAGATAGGGAGCCCTGCCAGGCTGGGCCCAAGAGCACCCCAGCCCCTGTCCCAAGAGGACACCCCTACCAGGGCCCCGGGGTTGGGGAGAGACAACTTCATGGCTTGAGGAGCCCGGATGGGGCAGGTCTGCTCTGACCCACGAAGGCCCTGCCCCATCCCATGTCCCGGGGCGGCTGCCAGTGTGGGGCTCCCTTTGGCTGACCGCTCCCCCACCAGTCCCACTCCCTGGGCCCGCGGGCAAGAAAGGCAGAGACTCTGGCCAGCTGTTGCTCTGGCCCCTGCAGGAGGGAGAGTCTCTGGAAAGCAGGGCCTGGACCGTCCGTGTTCAACTCTCCGAGCCCCTGATTAATGCCCTCATTAGCTACCAGGCCTTCCTCTAATGACGTGTGTGTGCCCTCTGCTGGTACACAACTGCAGTGGAACACACATATACACACCCTTACACACACACAAACACACACACAAAATCCCTCCCTTCGGACAACACCCCTATCTCTTGAGAAACTGAGGGTCTGATGAATGAGACATAGTACACACACACACACACACACACACACACACACACACACACTCTGCAATAAGGCCCTACTGAGAGCTCACTTCCTCCAGGAGGCCTTCCCAGACTGAGCCCCTTCCTTCCTCTCCCCCTCGTCCCCCTCTCCATCCCCCCATCCCTCCTTCCCTTCCCCACAGCACCTGTATATATGTTTGTACATATTTTTTACTCTGTTTATTTTACTTGTACATATCTATTCTATTTATTTTATTTTGTTAGTATGTTTGGTTTTGTTCTCTGTCTCCCCCTTTTAGACTGTGAGCCCACTGTTGGGTAGGGACTGTCTCTATATGTTGCCAATTTGTACTACCCAAGCGCTTAGTACAGTGCTCTGCACATAGTAAGCACTCAATAAATATGATTGATGATGATGATGATGAAGTGCTAGGGGCTAGGAATGGGCGAGAGGGAGGAACAAAAAAGGACTCAGTGGATGAAAATCAAGATGTAGAAGGGGAGACAAACCACACATGATTACCAAGTAAGTAGGCTACTGGATAAATGCATCAATAATGCATCAATGAGAGAAGCAGCGTGGCTCAGTGGAAAGAGCTTGGGCTTTGGAGTCAGAAGTCATGGGTTCAAATCCCGGCTCCGCTACTTGTCAGCTGTGTGAGTTCGGGCAAATCACTTGACTTCTCTGTGCCTCAGTTACCTCATCTTTAAAATGGGGATTAAGTCTGTGAGCCCCATGTGGGACAACTTGATTACCTTGTATCTACCCCAGCACTTAGAACAGGGCTTTGCACATAGTAAGCGCTTAATAAATGCCATTATTATTTTATTATTATTAATAAGAAAGGAACCAACAGATCCTCATAGCTGAGGGCTGAGATGACCTGACCAGATGAAGAAGCTGGGCCCTTAGTCTTGGCCCTGCTAGGAGCCTCCCTCTCCACTTCCCATTATTATTATTAATACCGATTCATTCAGTCGGTATATACTGAGCGCTTATTGGGTGCAGAGCACTGTGCTAAGCACTTGGAAAGTACAATTCGACAACAAATTAGCCCGGTCCTCCAGCCTCCGATCCTCCTGCCTCTGGTCAGCCGGCATCTAGTCCTCCTGCCTCCAGTCCACCACGCTGCTCACATCATGTTCACAAGAGAGGGCCAGAGGGGTCAGCATCAGGCTTCTGAGCATCAGTCTTTGCTCAGTTGGGGGCAGGACTTAGCATCACCCCTTCGAGACTGTCAGCTCGACATGGGTAGGGAACGAGATTGCTAATTATGCTGCTTCGTACTCTCCCAAGGTACAGTGCTCTGCACATAGTAAGTGCTCAAAAAATACCATTGGCTGAAATGCCCCGGCCCTCAGCTCCCTTAGCTTGACACAGGCTCTTCCACACCACATTGCCTGCCCCTGGAAGTGGGGACAGTCCACCTATTACTTCCACTGTATGCTCTTCAAGCAAGTTCACTGTAAACTGTACCTGTAATAATAATAATAATAATAATAATAATAATAATGATGGCATTTATTAAGTGTTACTATGTGCAAAGCACTGTACTAAGCACTGGGGAGGATACAAGGCGATCAGGTTGTCTCACGTGGGGCTCACAGTCAATCTCCATTTTACAGATGAGGGAACTGAGGCCCAGATAAATGAAGTGGCTTGCCCAAAGTCACACAGCTGACAGTTGGCGGAGCTGGGATTTGAACCCATGACCTCTGACTCCCAAGCCCATGGTCTTTCCACTGAGCCACGCTGCTTTGCACACAGGAGGCACCCAGAACAGTATTCTGCACACAGTAAGTGCCCAAACCGTCCTTGACAGAGTTCTGCATACAGTTGGCACCCTGTTGGGTGTTCTGCAAACTGAAAGTGTCCAGCACAGTGCTCTGCACATAGTAGGTGGCTGGTACAGTTCCCCGAACATAAGAGAGGCCCAGGACACAGGTCTGCACACAGGAGAACAAGAGCTTAGGAAGGGACCCCAGCATCTTGTCCCCCCATCCCTTCTTTGCGCCTCGGGACCCTGGCGTTCAAAGGAAACACGGCTTGGGTTCAGGCCCTGGACCAGTATTCCCGCTGGGTCTCTTTATCCTGAATGGAGTTCAGTTCAGTTTTCCGGGATGTGCCAGTTTCCAGGGTGGGAGTACACACCCGGGGAAACGGACAGGCGAATCTGACATGTGTGAGCAACTGTAGGATAGATTTCCTGCTCCTACCACTTTTCTTTTCAAATACCTCTGGTGATACATTAGAAGTCTGGTGTTGGCGGTCACGAGGCCCATGGTGTCACGGGGAGCTGTGAGCGGGAGAAAGAGAAGACCGGGCAGCCTGGACCGATGCCTCCTCATAGGCCCACGGCCTCCCTGATTCCACTGACGCTCTCCCGAACAGCCTGCCTGGGCCGGGGAAAGAGGACAGGCCTGGGAAGGCATTTCTCGGGCTTATCTGGTTGGAGAAAACCCATAACAAACACTTTCAATAATCTATGGGGGTAAGGAAATAAATTCAAGTGAAGAGAAAGGAATCAAAGTCAGGGAAAAAGATTGAGACTGCAGGAATAAAATCAGAAAAGTCAAACTGCAGAGAACAAAAGAGAGAGAAGAAGAGAGGAAGGGAGAGAGATAAGAGAGAGACATATCCTACCAGAGACGTAAATAGCAATGGAAAAAAAAAATTTGAACATATCAAGGCGAAGAGGGAGAAAGGTTGTCCCTTTAAGCCCACGGAGGAAAGGAGTTTCAAGTGAGATCATCAGCAAGATGTGGTTTTGAATTACAATAATAACTGTGGTATTGGTTAAACATCTACTATATGCCAAGCACTGGGGTAGATACAATGCCATCAGGAAAGACACAGTCCCTGTCCCCGACTGGGTTCACATTCTAAGGGGGAGGGAGCGCAGATACTTTATCTCCAACTTATGGATGAGGTAACTGAGGCATGGAGAAGTAGAGTGATTTATCCCAGGTCACACACTGCAGGCAAGTAGCAGAGGTAGGATTAGAACCCAGGTCTGCTGACTCCCAGTCCTATTCTCTATCCACTAGACTATGTTGGTTCTAGATTTGTTGCCTTGATCTGTGACGGTAAGATCAGTGGAGAGCAGATCCTCGCCCACATCCTGCTAGACGGTGCAAGTATTGGACAAGAAGGAGTATGAAAGATTGTGATGGAAAGAAAAACAGGAGAACTGTTCAAACTGGAACCCTAGGGTGGGTAAAACTGAAGAATCAGAAGATTGCAAGATCCTTTTAGACAGGTGCTATAATTCCCCTCAAAACTCAGACAAGGGTTCTTCCCAGAGTGGACTGGAATGGATTGGAATGGGTTAGAGAGGACTGGACTTGGGCTAGAAAGGACAGGAGCGGGTTGGAGCAGGCTGGAGCGGAGTGGGCTGGAGAGGGCTGGAGCAGATTTCAATGGATTAGAGTGTGCCGGAGTGGATTGGAGTGGGCTAGAGTGGGTTGGAGTGGATTGGAATGGACTGGAGCAGAGTGGAGCCGGCTGGAGAGGACTGGAGCAGATTTCAGCAGATTGGAGTGTGCCGGAGTGGATTGGAGCAGGTTGGAGTGGACCAGAGAAGACTGGAGTGGACCGGAGCAGATTTCAGTGGACTGGAGTATTCTGGGGTGGAATGGAATGGGCTGGAACCGGCTAGAGAGGGCTGGAGTGGATTTCATTGGTTTAGAGATGATTGGGGCAGACTGGAGTGGACCGGTGCTTTGGACTGGGCTGGACTGGGGTGGGTGGGTTGTAGTGGGGAGGCACAGAGTTGCTCTCTGATTCCTTCAGGGTTCGGGTGGCCTAGGGGATGCAGTGAAGAGCCAGGCTTGGGAACAGGCATTGAGGCATTTGCTGAGGTTCTGGAGTGTGCCCCTACTCCGGGGCAGTGGGAACAGGAGAGGAAAGGGAGGAGAAGGTCTCAGAGGGGTAGGAAAACCCCACTAGAAGAAGTTGCTTATTTAAAACCAAACCGGAAAGCGAGAAACCCAATTCAAATCCAAAGATTTTCTGCAAAGACACCCCTCTCTCTGCTCCTGCTCTCCCTGTATGCATTCATTCAATCATATTTATCGAGAACTTACCATGTGCAGAGCACTGTACTAAGCACTTGGAAAGTACAATGTAGCAATAAAGAGAGACAATCCCTGCCCGCAGTGGGGGTGGAGGGAAAGAGGAGACAGACATCAAAACAAGTAGACAGTCATCAATATAAATAGAATTATAAGTACATATATTTATACATAAGTGCTGTGGGGTGAGGAGGGGGGAGAGCAAAGGGGGTTAGTCGAGGTGACACGGAAGGGAGGGGACTCTGAGAAAAAGGGGGCTGAGTCTGGGAAGGCCTCTTGGAGGAGGGGGTGCCTTCAGTAGGGCTTTGAAGGGGTGAAGAGTGATTGTTTGGCAGATTTGAGGAGGGAATGGACTGCTGGAGATTGCTCGTTCCCTCGATTCCTTCATGCTCTTCCCAGAGGCTGCAGTGGGTCTGCTGAAAGGTACATATCGTAGAGAAGCAGCGTGGCTCAGTGGGAAGAGCCTGGGCTTTGGAATCAGAGGTCATGGGTTCAAATCCTGCCGCCACTTGTCAGCTGTGTGACTTTGGGCAAGTCACTTAACTTCTCTGGTCCTCAGTTCCCTCATCTGTAAAATGGGGATTAAGTCTGTGAGCCCCACGTGGGGCAACCCGATCACCTTGTAACCTCCTCAGCGCTTAGAACTGTGCTTTGCACATAGTAAGTGCTTAATAAATGCCATTATTATTATTATTATTATTATTATTATTATTATTCCAGGCCAGAGGTAGGATGTGGGCCAGGGGTCGGCCACGAGACAGGCAAGATGGAGGCAGAGTGAGAAGGTGAGCGGCCGAGGAGCAGAGTGTGCGGGCTAGGATGTTAAAGGAGAGAAGGGAGGTGAGTTAGGAAGGGGCAAGATGATGGAGAGCTTTAAAGCCAAAAATGAGGAGTTATCTGCAAAGACCCCACTCCCCCTGCCCCTACTCTCTCTGCAAAGACCCTCTCTCTCTGCCTTTGTTCCTTCTGCCTCCACTCCACCACCCAGTCACCCAGCCTGCTTCCACCTCTGTCCTTTCTGCAGACTCTCACACTCTGCTCTGCTCTCCCTTCCTCAGCTCTCTCTGCAAAGCCCCCACTCCCCTGGTCCACACTCCCCTGCCTCTGCTTTCTCTGCCCAGCTCTTCCTGCCTCAACTTCCCCTGTCTCCTTTCTCTCTCTCTGCTCTCCTCTCCTCTGCTCTCTCTGCAAAGACCCCACTCCCTCTGCCTCCACTCTCTCTGCAAAGACCCTGCCCTCTTTCCCCAACTTCCCTGGACCCTGCTTTTCCTGTCTCCACTCCCCCACCCTGGTTTTCCTCACTCCTGCTCCCCCTGCCCTCCTCTCTCTGCCCCTTTCTTTGCCTCTGCTCTCTCTGAAAAGACCTCACCTCTCTCTGCCCCAGTTTCAGGTGTTCCCAGGATCCCACTTCAGAAAGCACCCTGGGAGGCTCACTGTGGGTCCACAACAGACTTCTCCTACCACAGCCCCCAGGCCCCCTCTCTGCTCCGGGACCCCACTTACCCTTTTTTGTGGCTAGAGATGGCAGGAGGGGCAGAGAAGCCCCCGATAGCAGTTAGACCGGCTTCTAGGCCTGTCACTGGGGCCAGACCTGCAAGGCATTGGTGTCAACAAGGCTGTCCGGGCTCCCTCCGTGCGTTTCCACAGAACAATCCACCCTTCCTGTTTTCCCGGGCCAAGGTACTGGGCAGTTCTGGATGGTTCTGGCTTGCTCCCACCCTGATTGTCACTGAAAGGGCTCCAATTTGGGAGCCCCGAAGGGCCAGAGCTCTGTCCGAGGCAATGGAGGTGATAAGCTCATTGTGGGCAGAGACTGTTATATTATTACAACATATTATTGTAATATATATTGTAATATATTGTTATATTGTATTCTCCCAAGTGTTTATTATCATGCTCTGCATGCAGTAAGTGCTCAGTAAATACAATTGATTGACAGCAGCTGGAGACAGGCATCAAACAACAGTGTCCATACTGGGATGGAGGAGGAAGAGGAGGAGGTTGGCACCAAGCGCGGCTCAGTGGAAAAGAGCCTGGGCTTTGGAGTCAGAGGTCATGGGTTCAAATCCCAGCTCCACCAATTGTCAGCTGTGTGACTTTGGGCAAGTCACTTAACTTCTCTGGGCCTCAGTTCCCTCTTCTGTAAAATGGGGATGAAGACTGTGAGCCCCCCGTGGGACAACCTGATCACCCTGTAACCTCCCCAGTGCTTAGAACTGTGCTTTGCACATAGTGAGCGCTTAATAAATCCCAACATTATTATTATTATTATTACTGTCTCCTCATACCTCCGAGCAGCCCCTCTGAACCCCCTTCCCATCTCTCCGGCCAGACCAAGATGTCAAGGATGGGCACCAGGAGAAGCAGTATGAAGCAGAGGAAAGAGCCCGGGCCTGGGAATCAGAAGGGTCTGGGTTCTAATCCCGGTTCCATCACTTGTCTGCTGTGTGACCTTGGGCAAGTCACTACTTCACTACTCTGTGCCTCAGTGACCTCATCTGTAAAATGGGGATGAAGATTGGGAGCCCCATGGGGGAACAACCTGATTACCTTATATCTACCTCAGCACTTGGAACAGTGCTCAGCACACAGTAAGCACTTAACAAATACCATTATTATCATTCATTCATTCATTCAATCGTATTTATTGAGCGCTTACTGTGTGCAGAGCACTGTACTAAGCACTTGGGAAGTACAAGCTGGCAACGTATAGAGATGGTCCCTACCCAACAACAGGCTCACAGTCTAGAAGGGGGAGACAGACAACGAAGCAAAACATGTGGACAGGTGTCAGGTCATCAGAATAAATAGAAGTTAAGCTAGATGCACATCATTAACAAAATAAATAGAATAGCAAATATATACAAGTAAAATGAATAGAGTAATAAATCTGTACAAACATATATACAGGTGCTGTGGGGAGGGGAAGGAGGTAGGTTGGGGGGGTGAGGAGGAGGAGAGGAAAAAGGGGGCTCTGTCTGGGAAGGCCTCCTGGAGGATTATTACTGTGGGACATGAACTGTGTCCAACCTGATTAGCTTGTAACTAGCCCAGCGCTTAGTGCAGTGCCTGGCACATAGTAAGTGCTTAACAAATACTACTAAAAAAAAATCAGGCAGTGGATGCCTGGGGGCCGGAGGGTGGAGCTGGGGCTGTAGAAAACCTCAGGCTTTCCGTCCCCGGTCTCTCCCTCTCTCTCTCCTCGCCGATCACTGAACAAACCCGTCCCCGGATGACAGGTGACAAAGGCTCAGGGGATTTCAAGTCTGAATCCGTTTCTGTCACGGCCACCTCTGTTTCAACACTAGCCACCTCAGTGAGCTGGGAATTCTGTCCTGGGCCTGTCTCCTTCCTGAGCCAGGTGAATTCCAGGTCCGGAGTTGCGGGGAGTGATGTCCTGATGAAGATTCTGGGAAGAGGGCTGTCATCCCCCGCTCACATCTCACAGTCCCTGCCGGTCCGATCCGTGCCGCGGTGGCTTCTGTAGTGACTTCCCCTGGCCCGCCTCATTCTGAATTGTGGTTTGTGGTCAGAGTGGTCTATTTATCACCCGCCCTCCCTTCAACTTCCCCCAAATGGCCTGTCTACAGCCTGATTGACTCAGGGCTGGCTGCCTTTAACCCTGTCCTCTCAGGTGGCTACAGGGAATGGCTTCTCTTCTGGCTGATAGAGCAAGGGCTTTGGGAGTCAGAGGCCCTGGGTTCCAATCCTGGACCTGCTGCTGGTCTGCTATGTGACCTTGGGTAAGTCATTTTACTTCTCTGGGCCTCCTAATCTGGGAAATGGGGATTAAGACTGTGAGCCCCATGTGGGACATGGAATGTGTTCAACATGATTAGCTTGTATCTATCCCAGGCACTTAGTACAGTGCCTGGCCCCTAGTAAGCACTTAACAAATACTAAAAAAAATAAGCAAACTATTCCTGCTGCTTTTGCCTCTCTTGGATATGCTCATTCAGGGACAGAAATAACATAAGAGCCAACTCAGACGTGATCCTCCCCACCCTGTTCTCAGTCTCCCAATGAATTTAGCAAATGAGATGACCAAGACCCCAGATTAAATAATAATAATAATGGTATTTGTTAAGCGCTTACTATGTGCTCCGCACTGTTCTAAAGTGACTGTACAGACCGATTTCAGCAGAATGGCCCCCAGATTTCAGGCTCTTTCCCATCATCAGATACACGACCATGTCCTGGAAAAGTTCAACGTGGAATAAACAGTGAACTGAGATGGGAGAGAGAGAGAGGAGTCAGGGGGACAGGGTGGGATGACCCCAGCTGCCTCAGCTCTGGGTCAAGGTCAACGGACCAGGGGAGGGGGCAGGACACCACATCCTCCCCTGCTCCTCACTTTCCCACCCCACTCCCCACTCCTCCCCAACAGCCTGATGCTCTTGTTCTCAGTCACCAAGCTTGGAATATCATTTCTCTGCTTCCCCCCAAACTCTCCCACCTTCCCTTTTTGGATGAACAGTGTGGTCTAGAGGAAAGAGTCTGAGGACCTGGGTTCTAATTCCAGCTCTTCCAATTGCCTGCTGTGTGACCTTGGGCAAGTCACTTCACTTCCTTGTGCCTCAGTTTCCCCAACTGTAAAATGGGGATTCAATACCCATCCGTCCTCCTCCTCAGACTGTGAGCCCCAGGAGGGACAGGAACTGTGTCCGATGTAATTAAGTTGTACCTACCCCACTGAGTAGAACAGTGCTTGACACATAGTGAGCACTTAAAAATACCATCATCATCGAGAGCAAGGGTCCGGGGGTCAGGATACCTGGTTTCCAATCCTGGTGCCGCCATTTGCCTTCTGTGCGATCTTGGGTAGGTCACTTCACGTCTCTGTGCCTCAGTTTCTTCATCTGTAAAATGGGGGTTAAATGCCCATACCCCCTCCCTGTAAAATGGGAGCCCCATGTGGGATGGGGACTGTGTCCAAATTATCTTCTACCTACCCCAGTGCTTGGCACATAGTAAGTGCTTAACAAAAGTCACTCTGATTATTCTTATTCCCTTGAAGCTGTAGCCCCCAACCCCTTCTACCCCATTCCCCCAACCCTCCCTCCCCATCCCCTCTCCCTGCCCTCTCTGAAAAGATCCCCCCTCTGCCTCCCTCTCTGCCTCTGCTCTTCCTGTAAAGATGCCCCTCATTCTTCCCCCTCACTCCCTGCCCCTGCTTTCCCTGCAAAGACCCCACTCCCCTTGTCTTCATTCCCCCGCCTCCTTTTCCTCTGCCCAGCTCTCCCTGCTCCCCCCTCCTATTTTCTCTGTGAAGACCCCCCTCTACCTGCTCTCATTCCTCCAGCCTCTGCGCCCATCAGTCAATAGTATTTTTTTGAGCCCTTACTGTGTGCTGAGCACTGTACTAAGTGCTTGGGAGAGTAAGATAGAACAATAGAACATTCCTTGCCCACAAAGAGCTAGAGTCCACCATCCCCTCTCTCTACTGCTCTCTCTGCAAAGAACCTCTTTATCTGGCCCGGCTGTCCCTGACCCTGTTCTGCCTGCAAACCCCCCACTCCCCCTGCCCTCCATTCTCTCTGCCCATTTCTCCCTGCCTCCACTCTCTCTGCCCCAGGGGAGGTGGTATGCAGGCAGGATGGGCTCCCACCTGGGCTCTGTTCGAGGAACAAGGGCAGGGAAATCATAGCAGCTGTTGAGCGAGGGCGGCAGAGCCATGCAGGTGTGCTTGCGATGTGGTGACAGGGGAATTTGCCGTAACTGACATCCTCCGCTGTGAACCCCGGGGGCCGAGCTGGAGAAGCCCAGCCTGGGGACCACCCTCTATGGGGAGAGCATCACCTCGGGATCTCACCGAACAGGGGAGACCTACTCCCTGGGGACTGCGCCTTGCTGGGGAAGAGTGCTATGTAGTCCTGGATTTTTCCCCAGCCTGGCTCCACACCCATGGTCCTGGAGTGGGGAGTGGGAGGGCATGAAAGCAGCCTTTTGCAGAGACCCACCGGTCACCGCAAAAGTCAGGGGCCCTGAAGCACCAATGAGCACCAGAGCAGAGCGGCCTGGTGGACGGAGCACAGGCGTGGAATTAAGAGGACTTGGGTTGTAATCCTGACTCTGCCCCTCTAGATTGTGAGCTCACTGTGGGCAAGGATTGTCTCTCTTTCTTGCTGTACTGTATCTTCCTAAGCACTTAGTACAGTGTTCTGCACACAGTAAGCTGCCCTTGCTCAACAGCCACTATGATTTCCCTGCTCTTGTTCCCCAAACAGACCCCAAGTGGGAGCCCGTCCTGCCTGCATACCACCTCCCCCCTTCCATCCCCCCGCCTTACCTCCTTCCCTTCCCCACGGCACCTGTATATATGTATATATGTTTGTACATATTTATTACTCTATTTATTTTACTTGTACATATTTATTCTATTTATTTTGTTAATATGTTTTGTTTCATTGTCTGCCTCCCCCTTCTAGACTGTGAGCCCGCTGTTGGGTAGGGACCGTCGCTATATGTTGCCAACTTGTACTTCCCAAGCGCTTAGTACAGTGCTGTGCACACCGTAAGTGCTCAATAAATATGGTTGCATGAATGAATAAAAACGATTGAATGAATAGTTGAATGCCACTTGTCTGCCGGGTGACTTTGGGCAAATCACTTAATCTCTCTGTGCCTCAGCTTCCTCACCTGTAAAATGGGGATTCAATCCCTGTTTCCCTCTTATGTAGATAGTGAGCCCCAGGTGAGATAGGGACTGTGTCCATTCTGATTATCTTTTCTCTACCCCAGCGCTTAGCCCAGTGCTTGACACGCAGAAAACATTTAACAAATATTACAATTATTTTTACCCTGTTTCCTACAGAAGTTTGGCTTTCTTGTCTCCAAATCCAGTCAAGATATTCAGGCCAGACACAGTCCCTGGGCCACACGGGGCTTATAGTCCAAGGAGAAGGGAGAATAGACTGTGCCATTTTAAGGGTGAAGAAACTGAGTCACAGAGAAGTTCTGAGACTTGCCCCAGCTCAGCCAATGGTCAAGTGGTGGAGCTGTTATTAGATCCCAGGCCTCCCGACTTCTGGGCCTCTGCTCTTTCCACTCGGCCACGGTGTTTTCTAATTGCCTTTGTGTTCCTGGGTGATGGCCACAGCCTTTGCCCGCCTGGAGCCCTGGTGGGTGGGGGGTGAGATGGAAGGGCTGAACCCAGGCCCAACATCACAGCTCCTCCCCTGGTCCCGGTGGGGTCATCCCAGGACCACCGCAGCAGTCTCAATTTCCCCTACATCCCACCTGTCTCTGCTCATGGGGCTAAGCTTTCCTTGAGTCCTTGGCATCAACTGGGAATGGGAAGCAGCGTGGCTCAGTGGGAAGAGCACGGGCTTTGGAGTCAGAGGTCATGGGTTCAAATCCCAGCTCCGCCAACTGTCAGCTGTGTGTGACTTTGGGCAAGTCACTTCACTTCTCTGGGCCTCAGTTATCTCATCTGTAAAATGGAGATTAAAACTGTGAGCCCCCCGTGGGACAACCTGATCACCTTGTAACCTCCCCAGCGCTTAGAACAGTGCTTTGCACATAGTAAGCGCTTAACAAATACCATCATTATTATTATTATCACCTCTTGATTGTAAGCTTGTTGTGGGCAGAGCGCATGTCTACCAACTCTGTTGTATTGAACTCTCCCAAGTACTTAGTACAGTGCTCTGCACTGATTGATTGATTGATTGATTGATCACCGTGGGCCTCTCAGGGCAGCTGACACCAAAGGGCAAAGGACAGGGATGAGATTGGGGGAAGGTGAACCACGAATTTGACCAGTTGTCACTGGGTTGGCACTCACCTGCTGTCTGACCTGGGCCTACCAGGGAGCCGCGCCTCGTCCAAGTGGCTTCTGGGCTGGTCTATCCTGCCTCCCCACAGCCTGGCACGTGCGGGGCTGCCCACGGGAGCTGGCGAGCTCTCCCAGCCTTGCAGCGTGCCAGTGGTCTTGTGCTAGCTCTCTTCCTCCCTTCAAGGCCCTGCTGAGAGCTCACCTCCTACAGGAGGCCTTCCCAGACTGAGCCCCTTCCTTCCTCTCCCCCTCATCCCCCCTCCATCCCCCCATCTTACCTCCCTCCCTTCCCCACAGCACCTGTATACATGTATATATGTTTGTACATATTTTTTTTACTCTAGTTATTTAATTCATTTGTACATATCTATTCTATTTTGTTAGTATGTTTGGTCTCTGTCTCCCCCTTTTAGACTGTGAGCCCACTGTTGGGTAGGGACTGTATATGTTGCCAATTTGTACTTCCCAAGCGCTTAGTACAGTGCTCTGCACATAGTAAGCGCTCAATAAATACGATTGATGATGATGATGATGGTCGTCCGCAGAGAGGAGAGGTCACGGCAGCCGGGAAGGATCAGCAGGACTTTGGCTGGGCAGGTCCAGGGCGTCCCCCCACCCAGGGCCGGCTGGAGCCATGCCGGGACCCAACCGGGCCCCCCTCCGCCAGCCAGGGGTTGAAATCGTGGCCGACAAGGGGTTGGCCCGACCAGGGAACAGTAGAGCCGTCCGCCGGGCTGACCCCCGCCGCTGACCCGGGAATGGGTCTGGGAAGCAGAGAAGCAGCCCGGCATGGTGGATAGATCACGGGCCCGGGATTCAGAACGCCATGGGTTCTAACACCGGCTCGGCCGCCTGTCTGCTGTGTGGCTTTGGGCAAGTCACTTCACTTCTCTGCGCCTCAGTTACCTCATCTGGAAAATGGGGATTGAGCCTGGGAGCCCCACGTGGGACAGGGACTGTGTCCAACCTGATCTGCTTCTATCCACCCCAGTGCTTGGCACATAATAAGCGCTTAATAAATACCACAATAATAATTATCATCACTAATTCTGATGTATCGTCCTCTCCCAAGTGCTTGGTACAGTGCCCTGCACATAGTAAGCGCTCAATAAATACGATTGATGATGATGATGATGACCCCCTAGCCCCCTCCTTGGCTTCCAGCCTGGACTCTGGCCTCCCCTCTCTTAGCTTGATGCCCCTGTCACTGCCCAAGCCCAAACCCACCCCCTGCTAGTGAGGCAACTAACAGAAAGTCCCGGCTCCACCGCTTGTCAGCTGTGTGACTTTGGGCAAGTCACTTCACTTCTCTGGGCCTCAGTTCCCTCATCTGTAAAATGGGGATTAAGACTGTGAGCCCCACGCGGGACAATCTGATCACCTTGTATCCCCCCAGCGCTTAGAACAGTGCTTTGCACATAGTAAGCGCTTAATAAATGCCATCATTATTATTATTATTATCTGGAGCCCTCTCACCTGCTCCTCCTGCCTCACCCCCTGGGGACCCAGTGTCCATCGCTGGAAACCTGGGAGGAGCTGAATGGCCTCCTCAGGACCCCAGCCTCACTCTCGGGCTCAGGTGGCCGAGAATCCAGAGGAGGGGTTGGCAGGCCCTGGGCGGGGGGTGGCATCTCGGTAGGGCAGCAGGGGAATGCTCCACCTCCTCGCTCGCCACCCGCTTCCTGGATGTGGTTGCCGCATCTCGACTGGGGCTTCCATCGAAGGCCACGGCTGTGTGTACCCAGAAACGCACCAAATGGTGGCTTTGGAGTCACCCCCTGGGCTGGGGATGGGGAGAAAGGGAGGACAAATTTGTAACAAGAACCAACTCCGGATGCCCCTTTCGGGAATTTTGGCATTGATGTAAAGTGACCCAGTGGATTGACTGGGCTCCCTAAAAATCATCCTATCTGTTAACACCAAGTCTGTGCCAAGCATCGTGCTAAGCCCTGCGGCAGACACGGGATAACCCGATCGGACACGGTCCCTGTCCCACAGGAGGCTCACAGCCTAAAGCCGGGGAGGGAGAAATTCCCACTTCTCCCCCATTTTGGAAATGAGGAAACTAAGCACAAGGAGATAGGTGCCCAGGACAGGATTCTGCACAGATTCTGCACCCAGTACAAAGCCATGTAATAATAATAATAATGGTGGTATTTGTTAAGTGCTTACTATGTGCCAAGCACTGTTCTAAGCGCTGGGGGTGAACAAGGTTGTCCCACGTGGGGCTCACAGTCTGAGTCCCCATTTAACAGATGAGGGAACTGAGGGTCAGAGAAGAGAAGTGACTTGCCCAAGGTCACACAGCTGACAAGTGGCGGAGCCGGGATGTACACAGAGAGTGCCCAGGACACTGATTATTCGGAGGTGACACAGTAGGCTGTCAGTTCCTTGTGGGCAGGGATCCTGTCTACTGCCTTTATTGTACTTTCCCAAGTGCTTTGCACACAGTTAGCACTCAATAAATACCATTGATTGATTGAAACAGCTTGGTGGGTAGTGGGAAGCTACAAATGCATGGTTTAATCATCATCATCATCATCATCATCATTAATCGTATTTATTGAGCGCTTACTATGTGCAGAGCACTGTACTAAGCGCTTGGGAAGTACAAATTGGCAACATCTAGAGACAGTCCCTACCCAACAGTGGGCTCACAGTCTAAAAGGGGGAGACAGAGAACAAAACCAAACATACTAACAAAATAAAATAAATAGAATAGATATGTATTTCTACCTCCACCCACCAAGGCAGAATCTTCTCCCCGAGCTCTGCACCGCTCCTCAGTCTTCACAGCCTCGCTGTGCCTCGATCTCCCCTGTTTCGTCGCCAACCCCTGGCCCACGTCCTGCCTCTGGCCTGGAACACCCTCCCTCCTCAAATCCGATAGACAATGACTCTCCTCCCCTTCAAAGCCTTGAAGGCACATCTCCTCCAAGAGGCCTTCCCAGATTAAGCCCCACTTTTCCTCATCTCCTACTCCTTTCCACATCGTTCTGACTTGCTCCCTTTGCTCTTCCTCCCTCCCAGCCCCAAAGCACTTATGTACCTATTTGGAATTTTATTTATTTGTATCGATGTCTGTCTCCCCTCCTCTAAACTGTAAGCTCTTTGTGGGCAGGGAATATGACTGTTTATTGTTGTAGTATACTATCTCAAGCGCTTAGTACAGTGCTCTGCACTTAATAAGCATGGAATAAATACGATTGAATGAATGAATGAATTCACAGCTCATTCTCCCAGCATCATCCAGTGAGGGCCTGGAGGTGGTTTTTATTTTTATTTTTTATGGTATTTGTTAAGCATTTACTATAATAATAATAATAATGGCATTTAGTAAGCGTTTACTATGTGCAAAGCACTGTTCTAAGTGCTGGGGGGGTTACAAGGTGATCAGGTTGTCCCACGGGGGGCTCACAGTCTTAATCCCCATTTTACAGATGAGTTAACTGAGGCACAGAGAAGTGAAGCGACTTGCCCAAAGTCACACAGCTGACAATTGGCGGTGCCGGGATTTGAACCCATGACCTCTGACTCCAAAGCCCGGGCTCTTTCCACTGAGCCACACTGCTTCTCATGTGCCAGACACTGTACTAGGAGCTGGGTAGAAAATAATAATAAGTATGTTGATGGTATTTGTTAAATGCTTACTATGTGCCAAGCACTGTTCTAAGCGCTGGGTTAGATACAACCTGATAGATAGATCAGGTTGTCCCATGTGGGGCTCACAGTCTTCATCCCCATTTTACAGATGAGGGAACTGAGGCCCAGAGAAGTCCAAAGTCACACAGCTGACAATTGGCAGAGCCAGGATTTGAACCCATGACCTCTGACTCCAAAGCTTGTGCTCTTTCCACTGAGCCATGCTGCTTCTCTATACTAGACATCTCTATTCTCTGTACTGGACATCCACTGTGTTCAGGGCCCCAACAGTGCCAGCCCTTAGAACAGGGCTTGGCACATAGTAAGCGCTTAACAAATACCAACATTATTACTATTATGGACACAGCTCTATATTGGGAGCCTACTGCACGCATGGCTTCAAACTGAGCGCTCACTATTCATTCAATCGTATCTATTGAGCGCTTACTG